>NW_027397118.1:4038485-4338078 GCF_003265705.2 Callorhinus ursinus
GGGGGGGGGGGGGAGGAGTGGTGGCCAGAAGTGGAGGAGGCTGAGTGAGGACAAAAGAGTAAAATTTTACTTCAGTCCAAAGACAAGACCTTCATCTATATCTACTTGAAGCATTGGAATCGCTTGGGAGGTATGGCTAAGGAAGTGGCGGGGTGAGCTTGAAGTCACTTCCCCTCCCTCTGCCTGTTTCCCCACCTGTACAGTGAGCGGCTTTGACCAGATCAACAGTTCCCAGAGTGTGTCCCGCCGAACACTTATCTGAGAATACAATTGTATAGTTAAGTAATTTGGGGAAAACACTGAATTTCAGGACCTCCCAGAGATTCCTGAAGTTTAGCCAGTTAAAGACTGAGAAGGCCTTCAGCAAAGAACCGTTCGCTTTTCTTAGCTCAAGGCTTCCCAGTCGTGTTTGACCAAGATTGTTGTGTGGATTCCTTATCCATGTTCTGCAGGGCCCACTTAGGGAGATACTGGAAGTTCTCCATGGGAGCTTCAAGTTCGAATGTTCTGGGAGGAGCTGACCAGTTGTCACTAGTTCTCATAGACCAGCCCTCGCTCCCCCTGTTACTACAAGCCTCCCTGTCCCCACTTTTCACCCTTGGTCCGAAATCAGTCTCCTCTGCTTGCCCGAGGGTTCTGACCCCACCTGCAACACCCCGTCGGGCCTGCACACAGTAGGTGGTCAACCGATGTCTGTTGTTGGGTAGAAATCCCTACCTGGTGGCCTTTAGGTTTGGCCTCTGTTGGATGCATGCAGATTTAAGGAGGGATCTGAGGAAAAGGAGAAAAATAACGGGAGAGGTGGAAGGAGGGAGAGCTAGAGTAGGCGTGAGGAGGGAGAATGACCCAAGGGGGCAGAGAGAGAGAAAAGAAGAAAGAAACAGAAAAAGAGGAGCTGGCTGTGCTTGCAGGAGGAGGATTTAGAAAGCTTGTAGAATATACGTGTCGTTCTGCAGGACTGACAGTGAGGGGCAGGAAGGATGCTCTAGCTCTGCTTTCTGGTGCTAAGAGTAGTGACACCACCCGGCCCCTAGCAGGTGCTTATTAATATTTGCTAAGTGAATAAATAATGACCATAACAATAATAGCTAGCAAGTATTGAGCTATGTCTGTGGGCTAAACTTTTTATGTGCATTATCGTATTTATAGCAGCCCTATGAGCTGGATGATAACCCATTTCTCAGATGCGGGAACTGAGGTTCAAAGAGCTAAGTCACCTGCCCCATGCACGGGCACTCACACCAGCAGAGCATGACTCTGAACCCCCTGACCTCAACCGTATGTTGTACCCACTCGGTGGGCGCACCCTCATCTGAGGGACACAGCGTCTGACCACGCTGCTTCCTCAAACTCCTAGAACAACCTGTTCTTTGAAGAAATGGAAACTGAAACCCATTCTTCCATGGGGAAGATGACACATTTTCTGGGTCCCCACACTCCTGTTTTCCCAATGAGAACAATAGGAATGCCTGCGGGTGGGGGGAAGGATCAGAAAGAATGACTCTGTGCTGGGGGGGTACTCTGCTTCCCATACGTCTGAGAGCCCCTCCATTGACTGTTGGTATGAGCAACCACTAAAGGTTTTGTCCCAAGCAGCCACCCCAGACTCTTTCGCATCCTATCTGGGGACGTGGTCTCAATGCGGGGTTGCCGAGTGGGTCGTTTCTCAAGCAAGACCTCTGCCTGTTTTGGCGGAGAGGGGCAAGATGGTCTGCACTTTCCCATCTGCTGAAATCCCTCCCCACTTCCCCATTCCCACTGTCCCACACACCACCAGGGCCTTGACTCCTTCTCATGAGGGCTATGGCTTCTGCTATTAGGGCTCCAGGGTGAGAAACCTCCTGGGGAAGGAAGTTTATTTAGGAAAAAACCTCCAAACTGCAGGGTTTTGTTTTGTTTTGTTGTCTTAATGTTTTAAGATGTGAACATCTAAAGTCTGAATGCTCTGGTGCCTTTGCAATGTTTGTTGAGGGTCAACTTACCTCCCCTGATGTAGTTTCCATAGAATGGACATCCCAGTTACACCCCCTGAGCTGTCCTGTCTTATCACTCAGCTTACTCCCGGACCTCCCCACTTCCCTGTTTCTCAGCCTTTGCGGTATGTGTCAACATTCACCTGTTAGTTTCTAGTGTTTTCATGTGTACATCTGGACCTGGATAAGGAGGGCAGGGAATAGTTTAAAGAAGGTCCAAGAGGTTAATTGGACCTACATAATGCAAAATGGAGGCCAATACATGCTAGCTATCATTGTTATGGTTGTTACTTCTTTTTACTTAGCAACTATTACGGAACACCTGCTAAGGGCCAGGCGGTGTCAGAAAGCAGGTGTGGAGAGCACAGAGAGGCAGACAGAGAATGAGACTCACTTGGAGGAGACCGAGGAAAAGAGACCAGGAGATCTGCAAAGCTAAGTGGGATTTGGTGGATGGAAGATGAAGAGGGAGTTTAGGGTGATTGATCAGATGAATGTCCTACAATGCGATTCCCTTTATTTTTTCAAGAGGCTTTTGTGATTCCTTAAATTGCTTTTGATTTTTTGAATATTAGATTGCTTGCTTAAAACGTCATTATAGATGGTCACAAGCCAGCTCCTTTCATTAGGGATGAGGTATAACAGGTCAAGTGACTTGCTTGGAAATGTCCCCGTGTTCTCCCTGATACCGTCTCACTTCTCCAGGGCTCTGGACTTGGGGTCATGGCTTTTTCTTTTTTTTTTTTAAGATTGTACTTATTTATTGGATGGAGAGTGAGCAAGCACAAGCAGGGGGAGGGGCAGAGGGAAAGGGAGAAACAGACTCGCCGCGGAGCAGGGAACCCGACGTGGGGCTCGATCCCAGGACCCTGGGACCATGACCTGAGCGTCAGGCAGACACCTAACCCACTGAGCCCCCCAGGCGCCGCGGGGACGATGGCTTCTGAATGAGGAAGGTCTGAGTGTCCAGGGAGGGGAGGCTTTAGCAGGAAGGATGAGTTTGTGCCTTTCTTCACTTTCATCCCCATTAATTGTCCTGTCTCCAGGTCTCCCTCTGATTCTGCAGTTCTCTCTCCTCTTTCTCCCCGCATTCAGATTCTTCCCTATTCTCCTCCCTTCCCTTTTTCCTCTCTCTCTCTTCTGACTGTTCAGTTTTTCCCTTTGCCATGTTTTGTGCTGTCCTCCCCCACCTCACTCTCCCTGTATATCTCCTTCCCTCCTCTGTATTTTCAATCTTCTTTCCCATATTTTCCATGTTTCATCTCAGCGCAGTAGCCCACATGGGCACTGGTGGTATGACAGCTCAAGTGGTTAGAAAACAGAAAATGAGTTAGTCATTAAGTAAGCATTTGCCATAACAAAATGCCCCCAATGAAGTCTAGAGGTTCAGACACTTAATCACCTCTGTGTATGACCAAATCACATTCCCCCCATGACGCTGTTACCAGAAAACATGATTGATGGGTGAGGAAGTCGATATGAAGTAGAATGGAGTCTCCGTTTTATAAAACAAACATGTTGGAACTCTCAGCTCTCTTAGGATATGGCAAATCCTACTCCAGGCCTTGCCTGAGTAATTGGGCAGGTGCTCCTGAAAAAGCTGTAATTCTGGAAGAACCAGCAGATGGAGAGGGAGGATGTCAGAAATTCAAGAGCGATGAAGGCATGGACTGTGGCAAGCCTGACACATGGCTACTGGGATTTTGGGACCACGTGGGGCCCTGAGGTGGGAAGGGGGAGACCCCCACACAAAATCTCACATTGGCTGCTCTGCCTCGAAAGCTTCAGCTTGAAAGCAGGGATCTGGGATTAGACCATCTCTGGGATCCCGTTCAATGTCCTGCAATTGTGTGATGATTAATCTACAGGGCCAGTTCCTACCTAAAATAATTAACGAGCAGGTGATCTTCTATCTGCCCAGCGTACCATGATCCTTGGTTTTAGAAAGCTTGTCTAGTTTGGTGGGGGGGGGGGGGAAGCAGGTGGGAGGCTTGAAAGATTAAGAAAAAATGAGTTTTAACTCAGAAACAAAGAAAGAAAGAAAGAAAGAAAGAGGGAGGGAGGAAGTAAGGAAGGAAAGGGAGAGAGAGAGAGAGAGAGAGAAAGAAAAAGAAAGAAAGAGAGAGAGAGAGAAAGAAAGAAAGAAAGAAAGAAAGAAAGAAAGAAAGAAAGAAAGAAAGAAAGAAAGAAAGAAAGAAAGAAGAAAGGAAAGGAAGGGAAAGGAAAGAAGGGAAGGAAAGGGAAAGGAAAGGAAAAGAAGCAAGTGAGCAGAGGCCACAGCAGGTAATTTTCAACTGAATGCATTAGAGCAGGTAATTGCTCACCAGTGAAGATGAGGCATGAGACAGGAGGAGAGACTCTGGCTAGTTGGGGAGGAGGCTGGGAGCCTTCCAGGGTAATGGAGTTGCCAGGAATAAAAGGCAAAAACAAAAATCAAACTACAAGAGTGAAAAAAATTTAAAGGCCTCAAGGATGCCTAGGAGCTTCAGGAGCTTGGTGGAATTTTGCTAAACGTTCCCGCGAGTTATAAGAGCTGAAGGCAGATACGCCCTGAAACCTCCACGGCAAAATTTGAGATGGGTGGCCGAAACCACAGCTCTGAGCACCACTGATAGTAGTGTCCTGTCTCTGAGGTGAGAGCTTCTCCATTAAAGTGTCCCGTTAAGGTAGGTGCCCAACAGTAACTCGAGAAATTCCACTACAGCTTCTATAGGTCCCTTGAAAGAACCAAGAAAAGGTGGACCCTAGGTGAAGCCAGGAAGTTATGTTCATGGCACATGCAAACGGCGGTCCAGAGGCAATGTCATGATTTTTCAGTTATCTAATGAATTACTTGGACTGTGGAGTTTTGCGAGGGATTAGATAACGAGGCAAAAAGGTGACTTTGAGCAGCGATGTAGAATGAAATTTACAGGCTCTGGAGGGGAGTGCAAGTCTTGACTTCAGCTGTGAGACCTTGAACAACTTACCTAATCTCTCTAAGTATTAATTTTCTATAGGACTTACCTTCAAGAGTCTTTATGAAATTGCATGAGATAAAATGTGTGAAGCATTTAGAACAAGGCCTCTTTCACAGTATATTAGTTGTCGTCTGCTGCTGCAACACGGGACCACAAACTTAGTGGCTTAAAACCACACAAATGTATTATCTTAGCGTTCTGTAAGAGTGGAAGTGTGATCCTGGGTTAGAATTAAGCTGTGGGCAGGGCCGCGTGCCTGTCTGTCAGTGTGAGGGAAGAATGAGCTCCCTTGTCTCTTCTAGCTTCTAGAGGCTGCCCGCGTCCCGTGGCTCATACCCCCTTCCTCAGTCTCCAGAGCAGCAATATGGCCTTTCTCTGACCATGTGTTCATGGTCATGTCTCCCCCTGACCACCGCTGGGAAAGGATATCTGATTTTAAAGACCTACATGATCAGATTGGGCCCACAGGGACAATCCAGGGTATTCTCCTCATTTCAAGGTCCTTGATCACATCTGCAAACTCCCTTTGCCATTAAGGAAACACATTCACCTTTGCAGGGATTAGGATTTAGATATCTTTGGGGTTCCCTTATTCTGCCTACTATACATAGTACATGTATAATCCAGTTATTATTATTATGAAGTGACCTCCAGATTAAAAAAAAAAACAGATAAAGTCTTTTTCGGGGCTACAAAATAATTTGAAGAGGTAGTTTTGCTGAAGGAAGGGATCAGAGTATGCATTTTACAGCATCTAAATTAAAAATAAAAACGAGTACTGAGTTTGATTACCAAACTGCCTTGCCTATGAATATACTTTCTGAGTTTTGATTCAATAGTAACTAACATTTATGGGGTCTCCACGTGCCAAGCATGATTTTAAGAGGCTTTTCTTTCATAAACACTATCTTATTTAATACTGACAGCATGAAATGATCTACTGAGGAACAATGACAGAATAAGCTCAAAGAAATAAAGTAACATCCTCCAGAGGTGGACCCTCCAGGGTCCTCCAGAGAGGAGGTGACATAGCTGGGATGTTTCTGGGCATTGAATTTCATCTTCAAGCTCCAGTTCAGTCCAAGGGCAGAAAGAATGCTTTTTTGAGTCAACTGGCCAATCTTTGCAGGATGACATGGGCATATAGCACTTTTTTTCTCTCCAAAAAGCCAATGTGGGGATGCATTATGAGCAGCCTCACGGAAGTACATCCTAGTCACTGTTTGGGGGTAAGAGAAAAGGCATTGGCCCAAAGTTCAGTGACCCTCAATATGGGTAAAGCGTTTCAATATTCACCAGCACGACCCCCATCCCTGATGTGTACTTATCCCCTGTGAAATAACTTGGTCCCATTAAAAGGCCGGTGTAAATGCAACATATGTTAAGAAAAAAGAAAAAGAAGAAGATAGCAGGAGGGGAAGAATGAAGGGGAGTAAGTTGGAGGGGGAGACGAACCAGGAGAGACGATGGACTCTGAAAAACAAACTGAGGGTTCCAGAGGGGAGGAGGGTGGGGGATGGGTTAGCCTGGTGATGGGTGTTAAAGAGGGCACATTCTGCGTGGAGCACTGGGTGTTATGCACAAACAATGAATCATGGAACCCTACATCAAGAACTAATGATGTAATGTACGGTGATTAACATAACAATAAAAAAATCTGCTCTGAAAAGGCCGGTGTAGCTCTGTCCCCAAGAATCATGGCCATCTGAGTCAGCATTCAGTTTTCATTCCAACCTTGCTCTGTGAGCAGAAGGCTGAATTGTTTGTGACTTGCTGCTTTTCCACAAGACCATATACAATTTCACACTTATGATGAATGCCTTTGGACTAGGGTTTCTTAAAACCATTTAGTGTATTAGAGTCTATTAGCCAGCCCGAAATCATGACCCTCGTTCAGCAGTTATAGACTGTGGCAGCATTTAATCCATACTGGTTGATTTGTATAACATTTATGATCTGAACCAGATCCCTTAATGTCTAAACTCATAGCTAGTGGCTTGAAATATGAGCAGCTAGAAAGTGCAACTGGCAGAGCCCCATGTGATGCTGGTAGGAGAGAGTTGGCTTTAATAAACTTCCTAAAGCCCAGGTTAATTGGAATGCAGAAGGACATAGCAAATGGGTACCTCAGTCACAACTGCTCTGTAGATTGAAGGGGCTGGGTTGCCAGTGTCCGTTACGTCTTCCTATTTCCTACCAGAATCCAGATTTTCTTCAGTCCCTACAACTGCCGTGTGACTCAAGAGCAGCTGACTTTGCCAACGATCGGTTCTGGATCCCAGGCTCAAGCCATGAGCGATTGCCTTTCTCCCTGTGATTGTTTTGTTCCTGTGACAGGCTCATGACCCCTACTGACCCAATCAGAATGAAGACTAGGGTTAATATTCTATAATTAAGGGAGAGATTCTCTCTCTTTCTTATAGACCATAAATAGGAAAGCCTGTTACCCCACTGCTAATGGCAGTCGTATTATGCCTATGCCCAGATCCACTTGGGATTACACATGTATGAGGAAGGGTCTGGTATTTTACCCCATCAGCAAGCTGAAAAATGAGACTACCACAGTTTCATAGATGCTGAAAGACAACACAAGACTCCTGCCTGGGTCAGAGATGGAAGACTTTATTAGTCATGGCCCAGCAAACAGCCTGACCATGAACATATTTGTGTCTGGTCCCCAACCCGATTCCTTCCATGCAGTGCAAAAAGGGCCGAATAGTACATGTGTATGCCAGGAATTCTGAGCTTAGGGAACCTGATTCTTTTATAATGGATGGTTAGCAGGCCTGCCCTCTGCCCCCAAGGGAGATGCTATCTATCTTCCAAAGCTGTTCACTCAAAACCTATTTTTTAATAAACGTAGTCCAGAACAAGGACAGTGAGCACTTCTGCTTGCAGGATGCGCAGAAGTACAAACAACCCAGCTGAATTGACTCCCAACTCAAAACTGGCACACGGAAGAAGGCAGTGCCCAGAAAACAGCAGAAAAACAGAGCAAGAGCCTTAATTGTGCTTGGATTGTAGCTCACTTTACCTCCGGACTGTCTATGAAATGAGATAACAAACTTCCTTTCTGTTTAAGGTAGTTTGAGTAAAGATTTCTTTGACTCATAGCCAAAGTATAGTAGCTGATAAAACAACCAATGGTCTCATTTCTATAGGGAACGCCAGGATTCTTGACTCTTTAAAAAGAACTGATCTCAGCCACTCAGTAGAGCATTTATTAAGTTGTGTCTATCTTTGAGAGGGAAAACTGTCTCTGATCTCTACCTGGATTATTTGATGCCTCAATCAACAATAGTGTGATTAAATCCAAAGGGTGATTTTCTCAGAAGGTGAAGGTTGAGGGCACCACTATGATTTCTCAACTTACAACCTTATGACCAAATCATATAAGATGTTGTGCAAAGGCCAAGGTATCAGAATCCCTCTGAGAAGGACACTCAGCACAAGCGATCGGGTCTTTCCCTGCTCATGGCTATCACTCCATCAAAGAGCTTATTAATCCGTTCATATCATACCTCTGCTTAGAAGACTCTTTCTCCCTTTCAAGGCATGAGCCTGTATATTTAAGAATATTAGATCGTGAGTATGTCCCTGAAACAGGATCTGTGAAGTTCAGCAGAGCAGGAAGTTCTTCCTGGTGCCACAGATGGATGGCCATCTTGGAATTGGCCTATCACAGTGGGAACAAGAGACCCCTTGGGTGGTGCCTGGCCTTGGGTCCCTGAAGATTCTCAAATGTATATCCACAGCCGCAGAGACGCATGCTCAGAGACCAGAAAGAAAAAGCCATGAGCTTACAACTGTACACTCATGCCCTATCACCGAACCATACTGCCTATAAAGCCTTGGAAATGATTATTTTTAATATTCTGTAATTATCGTCTCAATAGCGCAGTCAGACCTGGGTTGGTGTGTGTGTGTGTGTGTGTGTGTGTGCTAAAGGCCCTAATTTGTTGGTGTAAACATGAAAAACAAAATGATATAATCCGTTTTAGAATGTATACCTTTTAAAATACAGTGGATGCCTCAAAAATCAGAAGGGGACTGGCCTCTCTGTTGGAGAGGCCCTGCCTTGTAATGACTATGTAAAAGCACTTTGTAAACTATAAAACCTCCTACATGTGTTACCTATTATTTAGCTCATCTGTTATTCAGGCTGCCGGAGGGGCGTGGGGGCGAACACTCCTGGGCGGGCCTGAGTGCCCCCTGAGAGCAAGGTCAGCTCATTGCATGGGAATCCCTCACAGAGCCTCGCATGTGACCCTGAGCTTCGGAGGGCTTTTTCAGGGATACCTCACTTCTCTCCCACAGCCAGGGAACCTGTTTTACTGGAGACTCCAGGTTTAAGCACTTCCCAGGGTGAGGCAGGGCATGGCTCCTGAGGGGCATTGTTCAGGAAGAGGAGTTTATTCTTCACAAAGTGCCAAGGTGAATCAAGGGCACCTCATTCTCTTCCCTCTGCTTTTCATGCCCATAATATGCTACATTCTTCAAATGGTATTAATAGTGCACAGCAGCTGGAGGAGGAGGTGCAGGAAGGATGTCTCTCCCCACAGCAAATGAGATGCACTGGCATAAAAGCTCTGTTTAAGGGCATTCTTCCTACACACTGCTCATCGGGTAATTTTTAAAATCAGTTTTGAAGAATCGACGTGGCTAAGTCAGAACGCTCTGACTTCATGTGCTACAATATTGTCGGTATTTGAACTAAGATGTGTCTCGAAGAATCTGTCTCTGCTTTTCTCTTCTAACCTGAAACCCCCTTTCCTCTGTCAGCCTTCCCCAGAGAGGACATTTTGCTCGGGCGTCGTATGAACTTCTAAAACAGGGGGACACGACATGGGGATGGAATCTAACTCTGCCGTGGAGTTGCTCAGTACAGGCGCCAGCACTTTCGTGCAATTATTTTATTTAGAAAAAATGCTTTATCGTGTGAAACTCCTTTGTCATCTAAGAAGGGAGGTAGAGGAAGGACGGCCAGGGCTCATCACAAGTTAAATAGCTGCCAGGTTTTAGCAAGGTATTTTCAATTACGTTTGGAAAGGGGAGAAAAAAAAGTATCTAAACCCGGGTATTATGTAGGACTTCATGCTAGTAAAGACTGTAAGGGTGTGGCTATGGGGAGGGTTTGTCTGGGAGGAGTGTGATACTGAGTTGAAATTAACAGCACAGGCAATGAGCATAATTTCAAAGTTTGCAGGGGTAGAGTAGAAAGAAGAGCGGCATAAGGACCTCATCAAGCCCTGGTTCTGCCCACACCAGGCTCTGTGAACTCCGGCCAGCCACATAACCTCTCTGAACCTTGGTATTCCATCTAGATGATGTCCCCTTTCAGGGATTATTACAAGAGAAAGAAATGAAATAAATATACATCACTTATAAGGAGGTACAATCCATAAAAATGTTAGCTCTCATTTGCTTTTTATAATGCATGCGAGAATCAGGAGATGGAGAGGTCTAATAAATTCCAGTCTGCCTTAGAGAGCTGAGAAACTATTCAGCTTGTGTCGGCAAAGAGCCCTCTGAAAGGGCATTATTTACTGTAGATACCAAAAAGTCCCATTGCTTAACTTCCACCTCCTTCCAGGAAGGAATATGTATGGAGTTGGGTACTGGGGCCAGTGAAAATCCAATTTGTAGATAGAAACATGAGCTTGGGGTGAACTGACGCCTTTAAAACCCCAAGCCTCCTCTGATTCCTGCTAACAGATGTCCTTATGTTAGTTTAAAACTAATGGAGTGGCAAGGGGAAGCCTGAGGCCCTAGAGAACTGGGCACTCTGACCAGTGTCCCGGAGGGGTTCTGCCCCAGTATTGGGAAAGGAGCAATCCCAGAGTGACTGCCCAGCACCTCTGCACTGCCCCTAGGAGAGTGAAGTCGTGTCTCCCTGCCTGGCTTGTCTGGGGATGCTCTGCAACATGATTAAAATCCACTGGCCAAAGCCAAGTTTGAAGTCAAACTTGTGAAGTCAAAAACCATTAAGACTGGCACTTCCCACTCTTAATGGATTCCAAATTAGGATTTGAAAGAAGGACCTTGAACAAAACTATATTTTAAAAGGTCGGGATCTACATTAAAGTAGTTACAAGGCTGTTATTGGAATCACGGTACATATGGAATCAAAGACAAAAATGTAAGAATGCTTTAATAAGAATAGTAGAACATTTCCACATTATTACTAGTAATAGTAAAACCCTTGTATAATAAAACATTGGTAACATTATTAATAATAAAACATTTATAATATTAATAATAAAACTTTTGTATTATTATTAATAAAACATTTTACAGGTTACACAATTCCTTCACATATTTCATTTAATCCACAACACTTATCCGAAAATTAAACAATTATTGCCACTTGTAGGGGGACAGAAGCCCAGAGATCATATGGTAGGGCCAGGTCACACAGCAAACAGTGAAGAAGGAATTCAAAGACAGGTCTCCAATGCCAAATTTAAAACCCCTTTCACCATATGATGAAAGATGAAAATTTCACAAGAGAACAAGGCCTAGACTATGCATGTGCTTCATGGAAACATTTTCACATATTTTAATTTTAGAATCAGTTATGTGGTACCGGAGAGTTATAAAAAAATGATCAATAAAGACAAAAATTCCAGAAAGCTTTCTCAGAGCCAGTATTACGAGAAAACCTAAACCTGTTAGGAAATTGGTTATGATATGGAATGTGGATATTAAAATGCCATAAACTTCATTTAAAACTCTAAATATGTAACTGGAGTTTTTACTAAGTTCATAAAAATTAATATTGGATACAGCATCTTTTGTAAATCCTTGCGGTTCATGTGTCAATTACCTGGTTACTTAGTAACCAAGTAATCCAGTAACCAAGGAGTCAAGCCATAGATTAAATAGTCCCCAACCAGGCAATAAAAAGGTCCCTGAGAACAAATTTGCAGAATTATGGTTTATTGTGTTAATAATCTCCCCATGTCTGTGGCTAGCCTTCCAAGGATGGGGCTGGCAAGTGTGTGCTATTCTAGAATTCAGCCATGGCTCTTACTATTTTGTTATAGTACCTGCTTTTAAAAGAGGAAATTAAGCCACAGAGCACGCTCTGGTTTAAACTCACTGAAGGAAATGAGAGAGGCTGAACACACACCAAGCTGGATTTGGGGATTCTGGGGAAATCCAGAGCTGGGGTGTGAATTTGCACAGGAGCTGGTGATTTGGGGTTCAATGCCTCCACTTCTCTACGAAGGTTTTAGGACTGGATTCACCAGTTGATCCGTGAAGAGGTCCTTCACTTAACTGCAAGGATTCAAAGGCTCATTCAACAGATAATTTATTGGGCCCTACTATATGCCAGGGGCTGTGCTAGACATGGACAAAGCAATTTTAGGCAAAATATATCCAGTCGATGCCCTCAAAGAGTTCACCTTATAGAGAGGAGAGAGACATTAATCAAATAATCTTATGGGTAAATATGTAACTGTGAGTATCTAACCGTCGTTACTGTTCTGCAGAAAAGAGTAGAGGTTCCAACAACTAGGTTAAATCCAATGCGCAATTGGAGGGGGATAGTTATGGGTGGATTTCCTTACCAAACTACATGCCATCTGAACAGAGCTGGAAATCTGATAAAGGAGGTATTCATTTGAGAGAGAGAACAAGCAGGGGGAGTGCCAGAGGGAGAGGGAGGGAGAAGCAGGCTCCCCACTGAGCAGGGACCCCCCCGATGCTGGACTCGATTCCAGGACCTGGAGATCATGACTTGAGCCGAAGGCAGACGCTTAACCGACTGAGCCACCCAGGCGCCCTGGAAGCATGGAATTTTCAAGCAGTTGAAAGAAAGCTAGTGTGGCTGAGTGCCACCAAGTCTGGCAGGAAGGCACGGGAATCACTGTGTTTCAAGCCAACGTGTGTTTTGTGGGCAACAGAGAATTGGCAAAACAGTGTTGTTTATTGTGCGAAGGCTGACTTCCCACGTCGAAACAAACCCATTCTTCTTCCGTTTGATTGGTACTGTGCAAGCTGATCTTGGTTATCACCCATCTTTACAATTCCATTCTGCCCACTGCCTCAGTGTTCCTAGTCTCTCACCTTACGAAGAGTGAATGGCTTGTGAGAGGAGTGACCAAAGTATCAAAATTTCCACAGAAACAAGCATTAAGTAAATCCCAGGGGCGCCTGGGTGGCTCAGTCGGTTTAAGCGTCTGCCTTCAGCTCAGGTCACGATCCCAGGGTCCTGGGATCTAGCCCCATGTCCAGCTCCGCTCAGCGGGGACCCTGCTTCTCCCGCTCCCTCTGCCCCTCCCCCTTGTGCTACTTCTCTCTCTCTCAAATAGATGAATAAATGAAATCTTAAAAAAAAATCTGAGATATTTTGTTGGCTAGTAAGAGAAGGTGCCCTCCTTATAAAACCAGAGTTCTTTTCCTGCCAGGATTCGCACCTACCGTGGGTGACTTCGTCTTGGTTCGGAATCTTAGACAATTTTCTTTGAGTAGCATAGTGACTGCTCTCCAACCTGCAGTGAGTTTCTGCTGCCTTGAATTGCTGGAGCACAGGTGTTGGCAGCAAGACTCTGCCACAGACCTTATGGCAGATGCAGAAAAAGTGAGGCCACAGTCTTTGTGGGAAATGCTGACTTCCCAGTTTCAGTGATAGACTGACATCCCCAAATCATAGATCAAATGAAGAAGATGCCGATCGAATGCAAACCTCACCCAAAGAGTAACCAGGGAATCCCAAAGAAACTTCTTTTTCTCAATCCACTTTTAAGTTCACGCATTATGGTTTGATTGTCCCTTTGATGGCTTATTTTAGCAATAGGATAAGGCGTGGACGAGTGATTCCGGCACCTAGAGTGAAAACACCTTGCACAGAACATCCTTTTGTCTTCCCATAATTTGTCGGGAATTCTGTTTCAAAATCCGCTTGCCAGATGTGGGGAGATCTAGCAGCTGTCTTCCGTGGCACCAGGCAGGCAGGCGTGTTGGGTTCACAGAGGGCATCCTACGATGTGCACAGTCCTGCGGGCGGTGCAGAGGTGAACTACAAGCGTTCTGGCCTTCCAGGTGATGGCCTTTGTTCGATCTGGACACCAGGCAGACCTGGGGGGACAGGATTTCAAAACACGTGGAGGGAAAATCCAGGTGAGGAAATGAGGCCGTCTCGCTGGAACAATCGAGGACAGACTCTATGGTAGAGAGCAGAGGAGAGCTTGGAAGCGGTGCTGGCAGAGAGCAAAGGACCGCACCCCTGAAGGTAGAGATGGGATGAGCAAACACAGAGATGAGAGCAAGGAGCAGGGACCATCTAGAGGGAAAGGAGCATGCTTTGGTGGAATAGATACTTGTAGGAAAACTGTCAGCTTCACTGTCCCCTGCTCATCCCTGCCGTGGCTGCTCCTTTTCTTAGAACAAGGAGCAGTAACGCACGCGCACGCACACACACACACACACACACACACACACACACACACACACACATTCATTACAGCTTGGCGCAGACTAGCTGATCGCTAAGTAGGATGGTAACATTTAAGAACCAAGACACTTGGCCCTGGTTTTACCCTTCTTATTAAGAGCTGGGTGAGCTTCAGAAAGTCATTTTCATCTCTGAACCCAGAAGTGGGGCACATGGATAGCATCTCTTACCACTTAGAATATTCTGATTCTTGAAGAGAGTAGGAGACAATAATAGAATGATGTTTGTTTTCCAGTGGAATGAGGATAAGAAAAGGTAGGTCTTTGGGGTCCTGCCTAGAAAAACAAAAGAGAAGTAAGAAGTTCAGGGAAAAAATTATAAATGCGTATATATTTATAGTTTATATATATTTATAGTATTAATGCACATTGACTATATATAAGTTAATATATATATTTATAGTTAATATATTAACTATATGTAAGTTAATAATATATATATTTATAGTTAATATATGTATTAACTATATATGTTAATATTGTAACTTTGTATTATTGTAATATTTGTAATATTATAAATATATATGTATTCATAATTAAGAAGACATTTGGGCTGGAGCCAGAGCATATCCTAGGAGAGGGTGACCATTTCTTGAGGCACTGCGGTATAGGTGAAAAGACTTTTAGAAATACTTGTTTCCAATTCTGTGTCTGGCATGTCGTAAATGAATAGCTCTTAGGTGATTTAACTTTGCTGAGCCACAGTCTCTTCATCCATAAAATGGGGATAATCATCATTTCCGCTGTATTCAATTAACAAATATCAAGCATCTACCAAGTAACTAGGGTGGGACACGAAATAGGCATTGGTGATAAAATATTTGTGTTATAAATAGGTATTTAGTAACACAGATCTAGCCTCTGATCTCACAGAGCCTACAGTCTAATGGGAATTAAAGACAGGTGGGCATGAATTATGATAAAATGAGTTGAGGGTTGGGATCGGAAGTATTGCAATTGGAAATTCATGAGCAGTTATGGGAAAATCGAATGGAAGCATCTATCCTAGCCTGAGGTCAGGGAAGTCTTCCTGAGGGGAGAAACAGCTGAGGAAGGGGGGCGTTGAGGGAAACAGTGGAGATGGGAAATGTTTTGGGTAGAGGAAATAGACTCCCTTAAGAAAAAAAAACTACAGATTCTATCTGTAAAGTGCTTAGCAGGTTGTCTAATATATAAAGAGACTCACTAAACAATAGCTACCAAGGATGCTATTACTTTCATGGTTTGGGGGGCAATTAATTTCACCCTGTTGACAGTTTTTTACAACCAGTCAGAACCCGTGGTGCATGTCAACCTGCTTTGCTTGCCTGTGGTGTTAAGTAAAGGAGGGAGGCTTCCTGTATGTGTGTTGGTGGCACACAACCAAGCAGAAGTTTGCCCGAATTGGCCAGAAATGAATGCATAAGGCTCTGTGCCCCGGCTCTGCAGTCATGTGGGTGAGCTCAGGTCTCGTTACCACAGCGCTTGCAGAGTTAGGAGAATGCTCCCTATTTAACTAGAATACATAAAAATTCAAATCCTGGCCTCATAAATGTGAGTAAACAGTTTAATGACTTTCTTTAACTAGAAAGTAATCAAATATAAATGCAGGTATGCTACTCATTTGCATCTTTTTCCATGGGGGTGGATAAAAATAAAAATTCCATAGGCATGACATTGGCTAAATGAACTTGTCGTTGGGATTTTATATATATATATATATAGTGGTGATTTTCTGTGCTGTACTCATCGGCCCTTCATGTTCAGCAAGGCAGAGCACGTGTGTCATAGATTTCCTTGTCACAGGACCTGCCTCTGTCTCTACCATCAGCTAGAGCCTGGTGGGAATGATTGAACTTGTCCAAGCCTGGGTCCTCATCTGTTGAAAGGGGATACTATTACCCGGCTGGTGCCATTTTAAACACCTTATTCAGAGTTGAGCTCTCTCATGTCATCATGAGTCTTGTTAGTACAGTGCCTGGCAAACAGTAGGAGCTGACTAAGTGTTGGTTCCTTCCCTCGCTAGGGATTACTTCCCTGTTTCCACTGTCCTCCACAAACATGAGTTGGCTCGGCCCACCGTGATTATGATCTGAAGTGATATACTCACATCCACTGAAGAATATGTATACTAATATGTATATCAGTGTATAAATTCATCAAAGAATATGTGTATCAATATGCATATTAACACATATATTGTCTGAGGGTATACATATTAATACATATATTCATCTAAAATATGCATATTCGTGTGTATACATTAATCTAAGAATCTGTATATTAACATCAATGTAGTACATACACAGATTCTTAGATGCAAAATTAGATTTTCTACATACATGAGGCCTTCCATTTTCCAAACATAAGTTGAAAAGGATGGCTTGGGTGGTGTCCAAGCTTCTAGAAGCTCTGAGATCCTTGGTTCAAGCATCAGACACCCTGCCCGAGTTGTGCCATCAGTAGCCTTAAGGGGAAGAGGGCCACCTTTTGTTTAGAAGGCATCTTGCAGGACAAGGCATTTCAGAAGCCACTTGTTTGGACCACACGGAGCCTTATTTTGATGCTAGCTGAATTTAGAAGTCAGCAACATTTAATACTCTGAACTTTGTCTTTCACTTGAGGGATCTGCACACTGTCAGCTCTCCACCCTCCTAGTGGTTCCAAGGTGACATTTCCTATATGCCATCACCTTCCAAAACGACGGTCTTCGTAAAGGTCAGTGGTTGTTGTCATTGGATGTCCTCCTGATTTATTTCTTCAGCTAGACTTCTCACCCAGACTACCGTTACATCCTCTTAACCCTTTCTTTTTTTTTTTAATTTTATTTATTTATTGGGGGGGGCAGAAGGAGAGAGAGAATCTCAAGCAGACTTTGCACTGAGCACAGAGCCTGACTTGGAGCTTGATCTCACGACCCTGAGACCACAACCGAAGCCGAGACCACGACCAGAGCTGAAACCAAGAGTCGGACGCTCAAACGACTGAGCCATTCAGGCGCCCTTAACCCTTTCTTTAATTCATTCTGTCATCCACTGCCAGACATCCTGTGTCGTCTACTGCTTTCATTTGCCTATGATATAGCATACTTAGGAATAAATCTAATGAAAGTTTCTACACTAGAAACTGTAAAATGTTGCTGAGAGGAAGAAGGCCTACCTAGAGAAATAGATTATGTTTCTGGGTAACTTCATAGATTATTAGAGATTATTATTCATTGATGGTTATTATTATAGATGTTATTCATAAATATTACTGATAGAGAGCCTTTATAAATAGTTCATAGATTATTACATCTATTACTAAGATGCCAGTTCTCTCTGAGTTGGTCTATAAATTCAACACAACCCCAATCAAATTCCAATAGGTTTTTTTAAACTAGAAATTGACAGACAAGCTGATCTTAAAATTTATATGAAAATACAAAGAACCTAGAATAACTAAAGACAATTTGGAGGACTTACCCTATCCGATTTCAAGACTTACTTTAAATCTACCCTAATCAAGACAGTTTGATATCAACAAATATATAGACATCGAGATCAATGAAACAGAGTAGAGATTTCATAAATAGACCCACACATATATGACCAATCGATTTTCATCAAAAGTTCCAGGGCAATTCAATGGAAAAGGGGAAAGTCTTTTCAATGAATAATGCCAGGTCCACTGAATATCTATTTGGTGGGGGAAAAAAAAAAAAAAGAAGAACATCACCCTTACGTACCACACATAAAAATTAACTCAAAGTGGATCGTAGACCTAAATGCAAAACTTAGAACTGTGAAGCTTCCAGGAGAAAATCTTTGAGACTTTGGGGGTAGACATGAGTTTCCTAGAACACAAAAGCACAAATCAAAAAGAAGTTAGTAAAATGGATTTGATTAATAATTACAAACTTTGGCTTTCAAAAGGCAGTGTTAAGAGAAGACAAGCCACCACTCGGAGAAGATATTTGCAACACATATATCAGACAACAGACTTATATCCAGAATATATAAAGAACTCATCCAACTCAGTGATAAGGGAAACAACCCATTTCTTAACAATGGGTAAAAACTCAAGCAGACACGTCATAAAATAAAATAGAAGGATGGCCTATAAGCACATGAAAAGATGCTCAGCATCCTTAGTTTTTAAGGAGCTTCAAGTTAAAACCACAATAAGATTCCACTACACACGCATGAAGGCATATGTCTACCCAAGGACTTAGACTCAGGAGTGTTCATGGCAATTTATTAGTAATAGAAACTGGAATCAACAGGTGAACAGATAAAGTGATACAATTCAGCAATACTCATAATAACAATAACTATTGATTCATGCACTTTAGGTGAATCTTAAAAACTCTAGGAGATGCAGAATAATCTATAGTGATGAAAAAGCAGATCAGTGATTGCCTGGAGGCAGGGGTGGAAGGAGAAATGGACTACAAAGGAGCATGAGAAAAGTTTACATTAGGGGCAAGGCAAATATTCATTTTCTTGGTTGTGGTGATGATTTCATGGGTGTCTTCATATGTTGATACTCAACAAATTGTACATTTTAAATAGTGCAATTTGTTAGACATCAATTTTGTCTCGATAAAGTTGTAAAGCAAGTAACCAAAAATACTGTTAATTGCACTCTTGGTATCTACAGAATTAAGATCTACTTGGCAAGCAAGTAGGCATTCAAGGCAAGGGTATCTGTGATTCCATCCCAATATACTCTTGGACTTAATTGTGCAATAGATTATGTTCCTAGATAAGTTCATAGATTATTAGCGATTCTTATTCATTGATAATTATTGTCACTTCCCACTTAATTGTTCCACACACTCTCTGCTTCGGCTAAATAGACTTCTAGCTTTTATCCGCATGTCTGCAGCATCCCCAGACTTTCTTGCATTAGGAAAATCGAAGTCTCTGATGGTTGGATTTCCTAGGATTGTCATCCAAACACCTTCCTGATACATGGCTCCATAAATCCATATCCTGTGTGACTCTTTCACTTGCCCCCGTCTGGATACGTTCCCCATCTCCTGACACTCAGGACCATCCATTCTGTGCTCTGCCTAGTTAGGCACTTGTCTTACTTCCCTACCAGGCTTTTGCTTTCTGAAACCAGGGCGCCAGGCTGCTCTTGGCCCCCACACAGTCTTCCCAAGCTGTGCTCAGAAGACTTTCGAATATGTACCGGGTGGTGGTAAGAATGTGGGCTTGCAGCCATTCTGCCTGCCTCAGCCTCTTATCGGCTTTGTAATCAACAGCAGCCACTCAACTCTGTGACTCAGTTTCATCATCTGTAATATGGATTTGATATCAGTCCTTACCTTACCGTTCCTGCTGTAAGGCAGGAATGGTGGAGGATGACCCAAAATGTATTTAGCAGGGGCCTCCTCTCCTCTTCATGGGGCCCATGCCCTGAATGACCCCTGCCCTAGTGAGGGAGGCTAATTAGAGCATTCTTAGCAGACCCAAATTTACATTCCTCGAGTATATGTGAATTTCCCAGTCATTTCAGGGGGAGGGACCAACAACCAGGCAATGATTTTAGGGACTCGTCTTTGTACACGAGGCAGGAGCAACCCTTAAGCATTGTGTGCTCACAGTCTTCCCAGTTACAGTTTTTCCCCCCTGATATTGTTGTTTAAGTAGCCAGCTCTCCAACGCCTAGGTAGGACCGTCACCATCCAAGCTGCAGAGTTTCAGACAAAGCTATATCATGTCTTTGTGGCTCTGTTTCCTCCAATATAAAGTAGGAATAAAAATATTACTTATGCCGTCTCTCTGCCTTCAAATCTCAGTTAGAATTTTACTTCACCCTCATTGATCCCTCTTCTCAGGTGGCATTATTGTGACATGGTGTTTCACCTGTCAGGCTGTGAGCTCTCTGTCAGCTGGACCATTCCTTTCATGTTCCCCCAGTGCCTAGAAAACTGCCCGGTGCACGGGGCATGTTTGGTAAATATTTATTGTGTTGCTAAATGAAACTTGTTGTATAATCTGATTTGGAAGGAAAGAGAAAAACCGGTATTAAATACACTTCCAGGGCGGGGCGCCTGGGTGGCTCAGTTGGTTAAGTGTCCAACTCTGGATTTCGGCTCAGGTCATGATCTCAGGGTCATGAGATCGAGCCCCGTGCCAGGCTCCCCACTCAGCGGGGAGTCTGCATGAGATTGTCTCTGTCCCTTTCCCTCTGCCCTCCCCCTACTAGTGCTCTTCTCTCTCTCTTTCAAATAAATAAATCTTTAAATACACTTCCGATTCAGTTACCATTCAATTACTTATTCATTCAGTCAATGTTTACTGGGCACCTACTGTCTTCCAGGCACGGTGTAATTACTTGGCTTGTATTAGAAATATGATTTCTAATCCACTAAGGCCTTAACCCTGTGTATACCTTAAAAAAATAAATCTGTGATTTTTCTAGAGCTGGGCAGGTAAAAGCAATGATTCAGTTTTACAGCATCATGAAGAAGTGTTTTCAGCCAGGTTCGGCCCAAAGTTGCTTACACGTGTTACCCACTCAACCAAACGTGTAAAGCATGTTGTTCTCTGAGCTTTTCTATGTGATCCAGCCCTATATATTATATTACACTTATAAAATACCACGAAGCCCTTATGAATTAAAAGATAATTAGCGGTTCAACACGCACAAGACATTAGGCCTCAAGTGTCAAAAATGTCATGAAAGACCATAAATCATGGTCTGCTTGCATTGATCCCTTATAGAGTTAGTTTTTAAATCATCTCTTTAACACCTTGTAAATGTACAAACAACCGTAGACCCAAGGGAAACTTTAATATGTTTTTCATACATATTTTAATTTCATCTCAAAGTGCTAGCTGCATAAAAATTAAGTCAGACTCACAAAAACTCATTGATTTCCTCGGGATAAAACCCATCTGTCCAAACTAATTTAGAGCCTTTTTGAAGCCGTAAAGTTATTCGTGCAACACTGAGGTCATTATGGGCATCCTGAGCTGGAGGAACTCTTGTGTAATTTTAAGAAGGCAATTTTGTTATATTTACTGTATTTAAATACAGTGCTACTTTTCAGGAACAAAAGCCTCACTGTGTGACTGTATTGAAAGTAAACCAGAAGCTGTGAAAAGCGAGATCTGTTCTTTTCCTTGTGATTAATGCACCTTTCTGCCAAAATTGAGACTTCTTAACTGAGCTCATTTAATACAAAGTAAACGAATTCTGCTCTTTGGATTTGATCCTCTGGCTAAACCCTATAGATAAGACTCTAACAGTGAATAGCTTTTCATTCTAAACAAAGGATGTTTTGATAGAAAGGTCAACGCCAAGGTCCTTTATATTGTGATAACAGGAAAGGGAAATGACATATTAATGGCAACCTATGCCATGGTGGTCTGGGCTGGGGGACACACAGTAGTAAAGACCATTCGGAAGTGAGAGAGGAGGTTGTGGAGACAAAACGGGCTCCAGAAGCCCCAGACAGCTTCTTCTTTAAAAAAAAAAAAAATCCTAAGGACATTTTTCTTTTATTACACACCAAGCAGAGTAGACTGAAGAGGATCTTAACACAACTTCAAGGAAACGTGGGGGCTGGGCTTGCATTTTTTTCCATCCAGCCCTTTAGCACGAAGCCAGGCAGCATGTCATCCCCGAGACCAATGGTTATCGATAATGGGTTTTTATTCCATTGGAGGCTACATATGCTCTAATGCAATTGGATAGGACAAAGACACTGAAATTCCTTCTGCTTTGGGATGCAGGAGATGAGGAGCTCCAAGTTGACAGCACCCACCTTACAAGTCAAGAGGCCTTTCCTGCGTCCAAGGGGTTCCTCTGGGCCAGCTCAGCGGCACCCTGTCCACGGACCAGCCCCTTGCCCCGTGGGACAAGCGGGCAGTGGGAGCCGCGCCTTTACTTACCCCCCTCATCTTATTCTCTAATTAAGTTTTCTTCTCCACTTCACTAGGAAGGTTTCATAATAATCTAAGTCGGGACGCTGAAGCTTCTGATATGGCCCAGTGAAACACCGGTTTTATTTTAGTGAAAACATCTCCATTCCCTTTTGTAGTTCCTACTGATTAGGGGAGGGGGCAGAAATGAAAGGGGGTAACGTGAGTTCTTGGACAAATGGGATGGTTTGTTTCACTCATTTTTTTCCATTCATTTCTTAAGTAGATACTTACTGAGTAGCTGCTTGGGTCGCAGTGCTAGGCTAGGTAGTAGAGATACAGAGGTGAATAAGTCAGTCTCTGCTTACGGTGCCAGAGAGAGAGAGTCATATAAATAGAGAAATTAGGTCTCATTTGGGCTCAGGGTAAAACTTTAAGCATCCTGGTACAGGCTGGTGCCTTCTGGCCACTGCATCTGCCCCTTGAGGACACTGGCCGACTGACCCGTCCTGGCTAGGGAGGAGTTGTTTGCATTTTCATCGCAAGGTTTGTACAGAATGCTTTCTCCGTCATGTCTTTTAGAAGAAGGAGAAGGGAAAGGTGGGGGAAGGAGAAAACAGAGTAGGTCAAGGATTTCCAACAACTGACTTAAAATCAGAATTCAAGGTTTTCTAGAGAAGGTGGGTGTTTCCACAGTGCCCCCTGCTGGCAGGTTTCCCTGGAACAAGGGCCAATAAAATGGAAGGCAGGATGTACTGGGTCTACGTTCTATGCACACATTCTATGCATCATTGAATTCTCTCACCAGTTCTTCAGGGATCTATTGGTATCATATCCGTTTTACAGAAGAGGTTTGCTGAGGTCCAGTGACTCAAGCAGGGTCCTACATCCCGTATGTGCCAGGAGTCAGGAAACAGACCAGGGCTATCCACCTCTCCTGTGAGTGCATAACCACTCTGTTTCTTAGTCAGTCAGTCAACATGTCCCTATTCCCTGTCAACACTGTGTTAGACACTTGAAATCAACTCTCTAACTTACGCAGCATCTTGGGTACTTTCACAGATGCTAATAGAAAAAGGAATAGTTACAAGCTGGAGGGAGCTGGTTCAGCCAAGAACTCATTAATGCAAAGCATGAAGCAATATAAACCAACAGAAACCCTTAAAACATAGCCAGGTTTGGTACAGACGGATGAACAGAAAGATTCTACTTTGCCCAAAATATTCCACCTGTCAAAGATACTCACGTTACCGCGCACCCCACAACCCCACCTCTGTGGACAACCCACATTTACTTCTAAATATGGATCTCATCAGTTGCTGTTGAAAAATCAAATATTACGTAGAGTTAGAAAATAGAATCCTCTATTTTCCTCTATTGTCTAGGGCAAGCCAATAAAGTGTTTACCTTTATCTTTATTGGCCTGATTTTAGTCAAAATTAATAAAAGGCATCACAGAAAAGAAGTTTGCTGGAATGCAGAGCAAGAAGTTTCCTGATTCTCCCCCAAGAAGAGAAGAGGCTGTGATGGGCATTCCAGACACCACCACATTCCTCCCCACTGATTAACTCTGTCCTAAACCTATCAGTTTAGCCAAAGCTTTTCTCTCCGTGCATTGTTAATCCCCAGGTTGTTATAAACAGAGTCTTATATACAACGCGGTAAGTGCTTGAGGACTGGCCCTTCCTGTCAATTGTTCTTCTGCAGAATTTCAAGGCCCAGTGGGATCTCATGCCTTCATGTGGGATGAGGGTCTGCATAATGTAGCAGTTAAGTGCACAGACAGACCTGGATTGAACCCAGTCATGTTACATGTGTAGCCTATGGTTTGGAGGATATTCTTTTCCTTTTCTGACTCTTTCAGCTTCCTCTTCTGTAAAATGGGGACAATTATATTTATCTCAGGGCATTGTTGGGAGGATTAAATGAGATAATGTATGGAAAATACCTCTTATAAGTAGTATAGGACTTAAAAATGGCTATTAAATTTCCATCTAGCTCAGAGGTGATGACTTCTTGGAGATATCTCCAGGAAACTTCTGGATCAAGTTTGGCTGTCTGTGGAAGGAAAACCGCAAGTAGCAGCATATTCAATTGTAGAAGTTTCTTTCTCTCTAATGTAATTTGTGCAAGCTATCCAGGGCTGGTGGGGTGGCTACTTTGGCTCCTCTTTGGTGATGAAGTCTGATTTTAAGGAACCTTTCTGGAAATTTCTACCACACTTCTACAGCTCATTGGCCAGAACTGAGTCACATGGCCACACTTAGCTACAAGGAAGTCTGGGAAAATTGTATTTTTGAGGTGAGCTGAAAATCAAGTTGCTGTTAGTAAGGAAAAGGAAAAGAATAGATATGTGTTAGGCAACTAGCTTTTTCTACCTTAGTCCTATTCCAATGTGAAAGCCAAAGGGGATATTATAAGAAATGAATGTTTGAAAATATCACAATCTTCTGAGACTGCAGTGCTATTTTGGTTTGTTAAAATGAAACTAAACTAGTTATTTCAAGTCAAATTTGGATATTTGGATTTAGGGAAGAACAGAAAAATTGGAAACCTTTTAAGACATTCAGAGATTTTATACTTATAATATGTATACTTTCTTGTGTGCGTATTTACTTCAATGGAAAGCTTTTTAAAAATTCAAAACAAATTAAAAGTCCTTTTTGGAAAACAAACAAACAAAAAAAACCCCTCTAACTAACAGGTAATAATGAGGAAAAGGCATCATTGAGATCTTGGCAGTTCTTGGGGGGTAGTTATGTCATGAATGAACGATGGAAATCAATATTGTGAGAAAAATAACTTGTTTTTTTTTTTGTCTACAACTCATACTGTTTCCATTTTCTGAAACGTAGGTTTTTTTTTTTTTTTCCTACCCTTTTGGATCACATTTGTCATAGATACAAATTAAATAATCTATTTCATGGCCAGAAAACAAGTAATTCAGATACTGGTATTTTATTTTGCAAAATCGTATGAGGAGCAAGCAATTTTTATAATGCATATTATGGCAATCGAATCATAATGCATATAATAACAGTAATAATGCATATTCTTCAGCTCCAGTAACGTTACAGTTTTCTCTGGAAATAATCTCTCCCATAAATTCCTCAAACGCCCAGATTGTAGTATTATCCTAGGATAGAGTTTCAAAAGAATTTCCTATTTTTAATAATATCTTCCCTTTTCCTTCAAAGAGAATTTCCTGTTTTGGAGAAGAAAGAAAAGCTCTGGAGAGTGAGGTGAAATGTAAACAGTCAGATCAGATAAATTTCATGTACATTATAGGCCTTTATTTTGTTTTATGAACAATTTCTGTGAAAGAAACAGGCCCTGAAATACGACCTGGTTATGAATTGTAGTTAGAAGCAGGTTGCTAGGAGACTTCTGATTGGCTTGGGATGATGTCATAGCCACAGCCAGGATGCCCATAATACCTAGTTAATACATTGCATCTAACGGTTCTCCTAATTTTTATGTACACATTTCATTTTGTAACTGCAATAAAACACTCTGAGCAACGCATTTCTGGGTAATTACTGCACTTTTCGAGCCCCTTGGGATCAGAGGTGTACTACATATGAATTAGGAAAGCACTTCTAGTCATAAAGAATTTCTCCTGTTGATAAATCTCTGTTGAGATTAGTGATTTGGATGAACAAGATGTAGGTTGGATCTGAAATCATTGTGGTTTTTTTAGAGACCCACGAGGAAAAGAGAGAAAGGGTACGCTTTTAAAAATGCTCCTAAACTACCCCAGGACCTCAGGGCACAGGAAAAGGAGTGGATAATTGAAAGCATGAAACTTCTTCGAGGGTCCATTTCCTCCCTTTATGGACAGAAATCAAAGATTGTGATCTCCAAGTGAGATGAGCTCAATCCTCAATGGACTGTAGAAGCTCATCTTCTCCCAACCAATTCAAAATGCCTGGATTCCGAGATAAGGTGAATCAAAATTCCTTTGGCATTCTCTATGCCTTTCCAACCCAATCCAGAGAAAGTCAAACTCAGCACTACTATTTTCTGTGTGTGTGAAAAACAAAACGCTCCTTACTGTTAACTCCTTGAACTCACCAAGACAATCTCCTAAACTCTTGTTGTCTCAACTCTTGTAATGGCCACCCCCACCCCCATTCCCTTCCCTTCACTTATTTGTTGGACCTATTTATGTGTTAAGTTGTTCAAGAAGAAGCATTTAACATCTAAAGCCCATTTCACTTCTTTCATTTTCTTCAAAAAAAAAATCTTAAAACATCATTTGTTTTTTCTTCATTAGAAAGAGGAAATGGTGTTTTATCAAAGGTAAATAGTCTTGAACACTGATGGGTTGGTGAACACTGTTCACCACTCAAAGCCCGTGAAGTTTGATTAGGTACTAAACCTGGCACAGAGAATCCTTCATTCATCCTGTCAGCCAGGTCACGCCACTGGTCTCAACTTTTGGAAAGTTAATTACCTACATGTTGCTCCTGAAGCCTGTGAGCAGCTGATTTATTTGATTATGGCTTAAGCAAACAATAATCAACTCTTCATCAAATTCAGTCAAAAGTAACCCAAACTCGAAAACTACCAACTGCCATTTTAAAACTGGATTTGAAGAAGAGTGTGTTAAATATCTGTGAGATGAAGTCTATGGTTAGAAGAAGTAAGAACATATTTCATAGTAGATATAAGTATGTGTGTTGATTAAACCATTAAGTCACTGAACCCTGCTTGTCTGAGGAACTAAGCTGAAATTCACCTCTATCCATAGTTTTACCAACTAATATTTCAATGTCTAGGTCACCATAACAGAGATGCTATAGACAACACAGTCTCCAAAATTATAAGCACCTAACTTACAAAGGCACCAATGTACTCCTTTCGGGTTACACCTTGCATTCATCAATCATTTGAAACTGACTGGTACTT
Source organism: Callorhinus ursinus (assembly GCF_003265705.2). NCBI lineage: Eukaryota > Metazoa > Chordata > Mammalia > Carnivora > Otariidae > Callorhinus > Callorhinus ursinus. Next base: position 4,065,627 of record NW_027397118.1, read on the forward strand.
TTCCTCACGCCTAAAAGCAGCATAGCAACTACACCGTCCTGGGTCAATCCTGCCACCTGGCGACTGGGGCGAGGAATTGTTTTTTACATCCTCTTCCATTCTAGCTCCTTTTAATTACGCTCCCCTCTACCCTCCCAAGCAGGGACGCTGTATTCATATGCTCCTCTGCCTTCATAGTTCCATTAATTCCAACTCCACAGCATCTTTTTTTTTAAACACATGCACACTTCCCCCCCACACACACTCCATTTCTTCATCTCTGCTGCCTTCCACTTCCTTTTTCCTCACTTTTTCTGTTTTTCAGTCAGTGACTCCACGTATAGCTTATAAGGCAAGAACACTTATTTATTTATTCAACCAATGTTGAGCAGAGCTGTGAACAAGACAAAACGGTCCTTTTCCTCATGGAGCTAATATTCTGGTGGGGGAAACAAACAGAAATTACATAAATATAATACAGGGGCACCTGGGTGGCTCAGTCGGTTGAGCATCTGACTCTTGGTTTCAGCTCAGGTCGTGATCTCAAGGTCATGAGATTGAGCCTGTCTTCAGGCTCCGTGCTCATGGGGGAGTCTGCTTGAGTTTCTCTCTGTTCCTCTCCCTCTGCCCCTCCCCTTCTTGTACTCCCCCCACAAGTCAATAAGTAAATAAGTCTTTAAAAATATATATAATATAATTCTAGGGAGTGATAAATGCTGTGAAGAAAAATAGGGCAGAGTAGGGGGATGGAAGATGATGAGAAGTCACAGTGAAATAACCCTTCACACCCATTGGGCTGCCCAAAATGTCTGGCAGTGGTGTGTGTCAACCTCAGTGTAGGGGCAGCAGTTCTCATCCACCAGCAATGGGCATGTGAATTGCTGCAACCACTTTGGTTGATCATGCACAGGGCCTCTGATGCTACCGATTCGATCCTGGAGAAAGTCTTTCCAAGGCCAGGACATGTACAAAGACATTCATGGGGGGGGCGCCTGGGTGGCTCAGTCGTTAAGCGTCGGCCTTTGGCTCAGGTCATGATCCCAGGGTCCTGGGATCGAGCCCCGCATCGGGCTCCCTGCTCCGCGCGAAGCCTGCTTCTCCCTCTCCCACTCCCCCTGCTTGTGTTCCCTCTCTCGCTGTGTCTCTCTCTGTCAAATAAATAAAATCTTAAAAAAAAAAAAAGACATTCATGGGATCATTGTTCACAATGATAAAGATCTGGAAAAATCCAAATGCTCACCCATAGCAGAGTGAATAAAGTGTGGTATCATCTGATAATATAATAATATTCATAATGAAAATCAATAAACTGCCACTACACACATCAATATCAATGATTTTCAAAGATATATTGAATGAAATCACAACTATAGAATGATTCTCTTTGTGTAAATTCAAAAATAGGCAAAATCAAACAAAGAATGTTCAAGAATACCTATACAGCTCTATGCTGAGTGAAATAAGTCAATCAGAGAAAGACATGTATCATATGACCTCCCTGATATGAGGAATTCTTCATGTCAGGAAACAAACTGAGGGTTGCTGGAGTGGTGGGGGGTGGGAGGGATGGGGTGGCTGGGTGATAGACATTGGGGAGGGTATGTGCTATGGTGAGCGCTGTGAATTGTGCAAGACTGTTGAATCACAGATCTGTACTTCTGAAACAAATAATGCAATATATGTTAAGAAAAAAAAAAGAAGAAGATAGCAGGAGGGGAAGAATGAAGGGGAGTAAGTCAGAGGGGGAGATGAACCATTAGAGACAATGGACTCTGAAAAACAAACTGAGGGTTCTAGAGGGGAGGGGGTGGGGGGATGGGTTAGCCTGGTGATGGGTATTAAAGAGGGCACGTTCTGCGTGGAGCACTGGGTGTTATGCATAAACAATGAATCATGGAACACTACATCAAGAACTAATGATGTAATGTATGGTGATTAACATAACAATAAAAAATTAAAAAAGAATACCTATACAGCTGTAATAAAGGGAAAAAAAACTACAAAGATAGCATGCTCATTATTAACATGAAATTCATCAGTATGGCTAAATCTGAGGAAGAAAGAGGGGAAGAAAATATTATATTATCAGATGATACCACACTTTATTCACTCTGCTATGGGTGAGCATTTGGATTTTTCCATTGGTTAGAGACCAGTCAGGGCTGCCAAGGTGCAGTAATGTCTTAACCATCAGCTGGATTTGAGATGCACTGGATTCATTCCATTTTGATTTTGTAATTATTATTCAAAGCATATATGGATTGTGGACACACTCTTGCATATGAGTATGATACATTTCACAGAAAAAGTTTCTTAAAGAGTGAAAAAAAAGAGTTCTGTCTAACAAGAGATATAGGGAAAGGCCTCCTGAAGAGGTAATCTTGAGCAGAGACCTGAGTGATATGGAGAGACATACCTAAAGAAGGCCTGAGGAGAGGGGCGCCTGGGTGGTTCAGTCGGTTAAGCATCTGCCTTTGGCTCAGGTCATAATCCCAGGTCCTGGGATGGAGCCCTGCATTGGGCTCCCTCCTCAGCGTGGAGACTGCTTCTCCCTCTCCCTATCTCCTCCCCCGACTCATGCTCTCTCTCGCTATCTCTCTCTCATTCTCAAATAAGTAATAAAATCTTAAAAAAAAAAAAACAAGGCCTGAGGAGAGAGTCTCCCACGGAACAAGGAAAAGCAAATGTAAAGACCCCAAAGCAAATGACTTTGGTGGTTTCCAGAACCAAGAGGAAAGTCTGTAAGACTTGAGAGGGAGGGAGAGAAGGATATGCAATTTATACAAAAGGAAATGGGCAAATCAAGTGGAATCTTACAGATTAGAGTTCAAGTGACATACTTGCCCAAAGAAAAGGAAAGTAATATTGGTAAGAGAAATTAGGAATATGAAGAAACTCTTGTATAATATTCACAGAAATTCTATGTGCTATGCCTTAGCATGAAAGATAATATATATATGTGTGTGTGTATGCACACAGTATGCACACATGTACATATGCATGTGGACTAATAGCAACGGCACCCCAGCACACAATAATAGATGGAAATTTGTAATAACAAGAAAGAGTGCTCTGCCCCTCCCTCATTCCACCCACCATTCCACTCCTCAAAGAGCAAATTTTAATATTCTGTATTAGTACTGTTTTCACCTCTACAACTGAAGACTATGCTATAAGCACTCTTTCTTGGTGAGTCAACTCTGGGTATTATCCACCAACTGAGTCTTTGCCATAGAAATGCAAATTTAGCTCATGTGTAGCACCCCTTAACCTCTTTTTTACCCAGTATTTGAAAGTTCTATCACTGCAATATCAAATAATATACTTAAATCTGTATCCCTTTTGCCAGCAACTTTGGACAACTTCTCTCAAATCTCTGAGTTATACTATTAGGATATTTTGTTAGTCATGGTTAATCTTTCAAGATTTGGCTATGGCTTGACTCTCAAGCCAGAAACATTTTGTTCAGTGATGTAACTATGTCACTATTGCTCTCTGAAGAACAAGGAAGGGTATCTGAATTATATCTCCTTTTCTAGGGTTTTAGTGTTGTGACTTTTTGCCACTCAATAGAGAATGGCTTTGCATCAAAGGCAAATGAATTTTTGTTACTGGTATCATTATCAATTGCACAATGGCACACCACATTCGAAGCTCCACATGCCTACCTTCTGGTTTGATTCGATTCGGTTGCTGTTTGTTGCTGCTGACTGATGCTGTTTTTGTTTCTTTGTTATTTGATTTTTGAGTTACTTTTATTTGGGGTGGTTGCCTTAAAAAGCATTCCCCGCACAATGCAGTGTTAGACATCATGTTTGAGTTCACACATTAGACCCAAGAGACCCCTTTGGTTATATGGCTGGAAAAGAATAAAAGAATATTTGCCCTGAATCATAGTAGGAAAGAATATTTTTTAAAAAATTCAAAATAAAACAGAACATTAGAAAACATTAGAACAGTGTGACATCCCAAAAGTGGCTCTCCCATCCAGGCCTCAAATTTCGTATCTAAAAACTGTGGATTAAACAATATCTTAGGCTCTTTTCATCTTGACCAAATGTAAGCAATGCATTTAATGTATATTTAACTCTTCACTGTATCGTAATTTGTCTTAGTTTCTTACTATGTCTATCTATTTCACAGATCTACTCCATTCTTTTTCTACTGACTTTCTTCTTGGATCCTAATGACTTGATTTTAACCAAATGATTTCTAGGCCTTCTGCACAGCTGATATCCTGGTACTAATTCCTACTGAGCTCCTTACTCAGAATGGACACATTTGTGATAAACTTTCTGAATGTTCCCTAAATGTTTAAAAATATTATTTTGTTACTTCATTGAAATGATTGTTTGGCTAGATATAAAATTTTCTCTGAACTTTGAATATATTGCTCCATTGTCCTCTCACATCCATAGTCAGTTATAAAACGTTAGATGTCATCAAACTTGGATTTTTTGTGGGTAATCTAGTATTTTTTTCCTATATATACAGAAGCTTTTAGGATTTTTATTTTATTTTTAGGATCTTTTGTCTTAGGACCCCTATTGATCTAAAATTTCACAACGATGTTTGTGAGTGTGAGTCTTTTTTCACTGGATGGGCCTTTGTTGAAGATTTATCTCTGTCTTTAGCTCCATATAATTTTTTGATGATTTTCTCCCACCTAGTTTCCTTTGATTGAAATACTATCTCCACTTTGTCTCTTTCTCTCATGCTTTGTGTGTTAAAATCTCTCAGCTACTGATGGCCTTCTTTCTATTCTCTTTGTTATAATATTTTCTTAGTTGATTATTTTATTGTCATTTTATGAAATACCGGGAGAAAGAAGAAATAAACGTGTTCATTATGTCTTGTTGAGTTTGAAGTTAAGATCTTACAAAATGTATTTTATATTCAATAATCTTACATTTAGTCAAGCTGAGAGAGACCTATGACATTGCTTAATCCACATTTTTTTCAAGTAGGAAAATTGAGGCCTAGATAAGAGAGCCACATTTTAGGTGACAACGTTTTAATGGTATGTTTGATTTAAAATATTCTAAAAGTATTATTTTCTACTATGGTTCATGGCAGATAATCTTTTCCAGCTATGAAGTAATTTGGTTAAGGAGGTCTCATGTGTGAACTTAAAATTTCTAACACTGATAATGTGAGGCAAATGCTTTCTAAGGCCACTCCTAAATTAACTTATGCATGAAACTTTAAAATAAAACCTGTTTTTTAGGGACACTTGGGTGGCTCAGTCGGTTGGGCAATCAACTCTTGGTTTCAGCTCAGGTCATGATCTTAGGGTCCTAGGATCAAGCCCTGCATAGGGCTCGGTGTTCAGCTCAGAGTCTGCTTGTCCCTCTCCTTCCCCCTCTGCTCCTCCCCACACTCACACCCTCTCTCTCCCAAATACATAAATAAAATCTTAAAAAAATATATAACTTGTTTTTTAAAATTGAGATTACCTATAGAGGAGTAGACAATTTGGGTATAGATAATGTGATTTTTTTAAAAAAAAGTACAGTTATTTTTGGAGGTAGAAGTATAAAATTAGGTTTTTTTTACAAAGCAGATCTTACAGAATGCTAACTTTATATCCATGGTTTAAAATTCCCTTCCAGAGACCAGACTGCCTCTCTCATCCTCAATGTATTAGTTGCTAGATTACAACAGCCTAGCTGCTGCTATGCGCTTTTTTTTTTTCTTGATATCCTGCTTCTTTTCTCTTAAGACACAAACTCACACACACACACAGAGCCAATTAAAGGAAGCTTCCCAGAGTGCCAATCAATAAGAGCAGATGAAACATCACTGAAAATGTCAGGAGATGGAGAAAACTGTGTTTACCTAGAGTCTCATGTAGAAAACTGTATGATCAAGAGAAAAATGTTGGAAAGCCCCTTACAAGAAATGGGGTGAGATGGACCGTGGTGGGGCAGGCTAGAGCAACTAGAGCATTCCAAAGAGACAGGATCCTGTTAACTGAAGGGCTTTGGTGTTTTTAGGCGCATATTCTGATTACCTCATATTCATACCATCGGTAAAGGAGGGAGCCCTTGCTCTAACAACACTCAATGCTGGACAGATGAGATTGACAGTATTTTGTTAGTTGTATATACACTCACAGCCTGGGGAAGGAACACCTCACATGCCATGGAGGGCCACACAGGGGTGTACTGAGAAGTAGAATGAAGCATCAGAGGCTATGGGAGACAAGGTTTGTGGTAACAAGGGGTTGAAGTGTCCCTTGGTTCCTGCAGGAGGATATGATCAGCCTGTTTGAGTAATTTCACAGGCTAGCAAGGAAATGAAACCCAGTAGGCTGAGGACCAGGTGGAGTGCAGCTGGTCTGATGGTTAGAACAATCAGCGTGGTAGGGTCCTTTCTCATTGGGCCGGATGCATATCTGGGGAGAGCAGGGGAACTTAGACCTTTGGGGCCCAGTGAAAATCAAAGATATCAAGGCAGGAATTGAAATTTTGGGTGTCCCACTACAGGGAGGTGTACAGGTTGGGGCCAGAGCTTGGGACAATAGGAGAGATTGATTACAACCACAAAGGTCCTGATGTCCAACCTCTTCACTCATTCCTGAGCCCTTCCTTAAAATAGTGTTCAATGTATTGTTATGGACTGAACTATGTCCCCCCAAATTCATACGTTGAAGGCCCTAATGGCCAATGTCACTGTGTTTGGAGACAGGAAATTTAGAGAGGTAATCAAGGTTAGTTGAGGTCATAAAGGTGGGGCCCTGCTCCGATAGGACTGGTGTCCTCGTAAGAAGAGACGCCAGATCCCTCCCTCCCTCTGCCTCTCTGTGCACACTCACAAAGGAAGGCCACGTGAGGACACAGTGAGAAGGCTACCTTCTACAAACCAGGGAGTGAGGTCTCACCGGAAACCAACCCTGATGGCACCTTGATCTTGGACTTCCATCCTCCAGAATTGTGCAAAAATAAATTTCTGTTGGTTAAGCCATCCAGCCTGTGGAGTTTTGTTACAGCAGCCTGAGCTGACTGATACACATATAAAATAAAAATTGATTCAACGAGAGAGAAATTCTGAGCCGCTGAGGGCACTCCTGTCTCAGTCTGTCCTATATATAGACTCTTAACACTTGCCTTCAATCTCCAATACCCTCACCACCATTCAAGATCACAGACATTAAAGTTAAATGCTAGAGTGCTTTTTAGAAAACTGGAAAATAACACCAATAAAAATGCCCACCTTCAGATCCCCCCCTCCAGTGTTCTAAACCACACTTGCTCGCTCTCGTAGTCTGGCCTTGGGGGATTCAGGCTCCCTCCCTCAGCCTCAGTTTCCCTGATGGTAAAGTAAGAGAACAGTATTAATAGATAGTCCATAAATTCCCTTTCAGCTGTAACATTCCATGGCTCTACAATAATTGTTTTGCTCCCATAGGTCTTATATAATTTCATTTGCTAATAGTCTAATTTATAATTTTGAATAATATAGCAATAGCAATTAGCACAAATTTAAGTTCATGGAGGCAGCTTCTCTATGAAGCACCCCTCTGGCTATAATTTCCATATGCACATTTGCGCAATTGCTTCTCTCTGCAATACTGATTTTAACAACCTTATTTAGCAGATCATGCTTTTGAAATGCCAGGAGAGAACTAAATAAAGTCAAGGGTCAAAAGCATGACATGCTTCTGTATAAAATTAAAAGTTAATTACTAGCTGCATCTAGGGGCCAGGACTATTTTAATTTTGGAGTCATTAGCCTGACTATTTAGAATCTATGTTTTAACTGTAGCATTAGAGAGTCAGCTGACTCGCCTTTGCTGCAGAGAGAGAGTCAGCCGTCCCCAAGCAGAAACTCTATATGCCACAGCTTCGCTGACCTTTCTCCTTAACTGCTTGCTGCTCATATTGAAATCATGATCACTGACTTGTTTGTTAAAGTCATCATAAAATTTAATGTGTTTTTTTAAATGCCCTCTAGCAAAATGCATTTAGGAGGAAGTATATAGGAACAAGGTTTCCTTCGTTACATTAAAGGGCCTGACATTTGGCAACACATATTTATTTTGGGCAGTAATTTAGGATCACATTGGAAAACCCAGTAGTCTGGGTGGCATGAGGGGCAGCCGTGAGGTACCCTGTGAAACTCCTGGGAAATAAGGAAAAGGGGTTACTCTCTAGGAGGCCAAGTTAAAGAAATAATAATAAACAGTTGAATATGATGATAGAGGAGGAAAATCACCTTCGAGAAGCAGGATGCCTCTCGGGCAAGATTTGACTATATAATTCCTGACTAAATGTTTCCTGAAGTGGTTTTGTGGATCACTAATTCTGTAACTAGCATCTCTGTTTAGCTAGAAGAAACAAAACAAAAAAAGATTTCTGCAATCAAATAGATTAGAGATAGTGCTTTAGAAATAATTTAAATGATTGTAAAAATGTTTCTGCCAAGCAGGACTTTACAGAACCTACGGCACGCTAATAGGATTGCAAGAGGAAACACAAGTATGACCCATTTCCCCACATGCAAATTTGCTCATGGATCACTTTTTTTTGTGAGTTCCTTGCAGGACTAATACTTTGAAAGAAAGCAAAAGCAGACCAATACAGACCTTTGGGTAACGCTCTATTAATATGACTAAAGAAAGACTCTGTCAATCAAAATGAAGGAAATCACCAAGGGAGCAGGAGAATCCATTACTGCTGTGCCCTTGAAACCACTGGGCAGCGGAGCGGGTGACCAGGCTCCAATGCCTGAGTGACCAGCTGCTCCCTCCCCCAATGGTGAGATGGAAGGGTTAAATCCTGCCTAACCTGAATGGGGAACAGGTTACCATGACTCCAAGTTCCCACCTGCCTTATTTATCAGAAAGTCCCATCTTATCCTGGCCTCTCCTCCCTCCCTCAATATTCCTAAGAATCACTGCCCGAGTTAATTCTTTGGTCTCACCTTAACCCTCACCAAGTGTTTTCTGGACTCACAGTGCCCTGGCATTGGCTTGGAGGGTCTCTTCTTCTCACCAGTCACACGTGGGCTTGGTGGAAGCCCAGAAATCTTAGAACCTCTTAAACAAACTCCTCTGGACAGAATAATGTAACTGCACTTGTAGTGGAGCTAGAAGGATCCCTTTGGAGGGTCAGTGTCACCCGAGGAAAACCAGGAACATCAAAAATAGATTGCCCCTTCGAGGGAGGGACTCCTATAGATCAAACTCACACAGGCTGGTGAATGAATGCCAGGCTGATGCTTACTAATTCATAGTGAGAAAGGTAACTACTAAGCAACTTAGCAACCCATGGGGCGGGGGGGGCGGGGCTTCTTAGCCCATCCCCTCCCTGTGGAAAATCTACACCAGAAACAAAGTCAGATGAGACTTCATTAGATGTTGGTGAAGCCCGAGTCACATGAGTGAGTTGGCTTCACCTGCAGAAAGGGTCATGGATAAGACTGAAGACCATAGATATTTTGCCGAAGGGTAAGGAGAGAGGAATTTCTGGGCGCTGACAAGTATTTTTCTAGAGAAAAGAAGGCATTCTACAGGAGGGAGCCACAAAAGCAAAATCAGGAATCATGAAAATAGTCAGTGTGACAAGAGTGAAGCCTCCATGGAGACTGGGCCGAGGCGGAGAGGGCTTCCCTCTTTCTCTTCTGCCATTTTCAACCTTGTCCACAGATACCTGTGGACCTTCTTCTGAACAGTATCCAGCCTTCTCTGACCCATGATTCTCTTAAAAGATTGTAGAGTTTGTCAAGGTTTGATGCCAGATATCAAAACCCCTATTTGCCCAAGAAAACCTTTTGGTTCTTAGACCTACCGTATGCCCAACATTATCCTCATTTCTGGAAGAAACAAGTAGAAATGCATCATGGGAGTTGAAGACAACACAGACTCTGAAACACTCAGCCATGCCATGCTACGGAATGAAATCACTCAGAGAAGGGAGCCCAATCTCAGCTTCTAAATGAGTTATTGAAGCATGTGGGGTAGTCAGACTTTCTCCTATCAAAGGATAGTTATCAAACATCATTCACAGTGAGAATAATCATTGCTTTTGTTCAAAATTTTTCCCTAGGAGGCTTTTATCATATCACTTAGGTTCTTTATCTCCATTTTTTCTCACAACCTAATCCCATGTTTGTGCAGCCACATGATCAAAAGCACATACAACAGAAAGGACTATCCAGAGTTCTACAGTCACGGAGACAGGCTTTCAGAGCCCATCTGAGTACTGACCGCATCTCCCAAGAATGACAAACCAGAAGGGACACTGATTCATGGACTCTAAGTAGCATGGTTTGAATGAGTGAGGGAATAAATGTTCAGACAGAGAAATGGAAGCATATCTTCTAGAACTTTCAAGAACACGGGTGAAACAGTCATGGAGATATATAAAAAACCACATGTTCAGCCAATTTTAATCCATACCTTAAGAAGTTTAAGTTCCAAAAAATGTGCCTAATTGTGCCATCCTCCTTTGGACACAATATGGAAGCCGAGCTAACTCCTTCCACTAATAAGGTGGATGTTGTGATTGATTGTCTCCTTGTCCAGGCTGCTGGAGGAGGCAGCTCTTTAACAGTACTATGGGAGTAACTGGAAGTTATGGACTGTTCTATCTGTTACCCCTATCAGCTCCAATACCCCAGCCCCAACAATGGGAATTGCTTGTGGGGTATGCTGAGGAGCTGTATAATCAAAAATCAATGATCCAAACGGAGGTCTGTTGTTCTACAGCTGAGCTGGTGTAATATTACAATGCCAATCCTAATGGAGTTACATAGAATCCATCAAAATATCAGGATGCAGGGGTCAATGAGGACTGCAATGCCTCACTTCCTGGCAATTACCACTTATTACTGGGGCAATGCTTTCCCTCTGCTCTTCAACTTACTTCAATAAATGATATTAGGCAACCCTGCAGGGGCAGTCAATAGAGCATTGTTTTATTGTCCTAGCTTCATAGTCAGATCAATACCTCAGTCTTCTGAGACGTAGGTGAGAACCCCTGAATATGGCACTAATGAAATCATGTGTTTTTATGATTTTGAAATTACATATTTCATTCCCACTTCATCTTTAATGCCAGCAAGGCAGTTAATGAGGGGGGCAGGGGTCTGTCCTCTAAACTTCTGTGATACTCAAAGGGAACAGAAATCTGTTCCCTAAAAGGAGAAAAAAAATTTTTTTCATGTAAAACTCACTTTCTTAGGATTCTTCCTCAGTTGCTCCCAATCACTCTGCTTATCACTTTGGGTTAATTGGGTGGAGTCCTCCCCCACCCCTTTTGGTTTTAAAGAAGGAAATATGAATAACTATCTGCGATTTCATAATCTCATGAGAGGGCCAGAGAAGAATGTGTAGAAGTGGTAGGAATGACTCCACCATTAATTCTCTTCCCTTTGTTGGGCCTTTCTTTCTTTATAATTCCAATGGGGATTGGATTTGAATGGCATTTATGAACTGGTGGCTTGTGTACCATACAACCCACAAATATATTGTGTGTGTCCAGAAGCCTTTATTATTATTATGTATTACTTTAAAGCTTTTAGATAGGGTATGCACTTTCTGTATTCTCATAGTCCCTACCAATCCCCATCATATCACACAGGGCCTCCTGCAACATTTGGATTTCATACCTACCTCCTATGGCTTATTTGAGTATTCACCTGTAGAAAAGATGGTTATAGTAAGCAATTTATAATATGAATAATATCATAACTGTCATTCAGTGAATTCTTGCTCTGAATCAGGCATAGTACAATTTTGCACACATCACCATCAAGAAATTTCACACTTGCGACAGCCTTGTGGAGTGATATGATTATTTTTCTTTAATTTCCAGATGAGGAGACAAAGACTCAGAGAGTCGATATAACTCTCAGTGTGGTGACCCCTCCCCACAGCTAGCAGGTGGTAGAGTCAGAGTTCAAACTCGAGTCCAGTGAACTCCAGGATCTCTGTTCCTGACCATGGGGCATGTTTTCTTTCAGCTCTAACTTTATTTCTACATCTTACCCCATGGGACCAGATACAGTGGCCCTGTTACTTTTGATGGATTAAATAAAGAGATATCCACCTAACTAAGGGTCAAGAGTGCTGTTAGAGAAATCCCAATTAACTCGGGGTCAGAAGTCTCACATCCTGACTCCTCTCTGGCCCTGCCTGTGACTGGGAGCAGCTCTCTTAACCTACCATCATTTCTGTTTCTTCATCTGCAAAATGAGAGCCATGCCCCCTACCCTCTAGGGCTGTCATATGGATTAAATGGAAAAGCACTAGTAGATGTTCAGCCCTGATACGGTTAGGGTTGCAGGCCAGCTTCAGATTACTTTGAGTTTTGATCTTGTTCAACATTAAGACATTGCTGATGCTTTTACTATACTTTTTTAAAAGATTTATTTAGGGACTCCTGGGTGGCTCAGTCAGTTAAGCCTCTGTCTTCGGCTCAGGTCATGACCCTCGGGTCCTGGGATGGAGTCCCACATCGGGCTCCTTGCTCAGCAGGGAGTCTGCTTCTCCCTCTCTCTGTCTGACAAATAAGTAAAATCTAAAGAAAGAAAGAAAAAAAGAAAGAAAGAAAGAAAGAAAGAAAGAAAGAAAGAAAGAAAGAAAGAAAGAAAGAAAGAAAGAAAAAAGAAAGAAAGAAAAAAAGAAAAAGAAAGGAAGGAAGGAAGGAAGGAAGGAAGAAAGGAAGAAAGATTTATTTAAGAGACAGAAAGAGAATGTGAGCGAGGGAGGGGCAGAGGAAGAGGGAGAGAGAGAATCCTCAAGCAGACTCCCCACTGAGTATGGAGCTCCACTGATGCCAGGCTCCATCCCAGGACCCCAAGATCATGACCTGAGCCAGAATCAAGAGTCTGCTCCTTAACCAACTGAGCCACCCAGGTGCCCCATACTGTACTTTTTTAAAAAATTATTTTTGTTCAGATTTGCCCTGGAATCACCCTCAGGATGATGTAGGCTTCCTATCTGCATAGCTGGTACCATTTCAATGAATGTGACCAAAATCTCATCTTTAGATGGACACCTAAGTCCTAATGATTTACTGGGAAAGGCTGCATGAGATTCAGTGAATGGGTGGAGGGGTAATTCTCAGCAGCTTCTGAGTGAGTTTCTCTTGGGTCTGAGGAAAAGCTTACCGGGGCTGTGTCAGCTTCTTCCTTTTCTCTTTATCAAGGTACTTAATGCCTATGCGTGTAACCACCCAGGCTGTGGAGCAGGTACCTTCCATGAGCAAGAATGTGGAGCCTTCACCCCACTCTCTCTGGTTCTACACAAAGCAGTTTTATTCCTAAGAAGGCAGTTAGTAAAAGCATGGGATTTCCTGACAACAAACCAGTTCGGAGCTAACACTCAGCAGCCATGTGATTTTGGGTTCTCTCTGCAATGTCCCTGTCTCAGGTTCCTTACCTGTGTGATGGGGCAATAAAGAACACTGTAGCCAGGACTGAGTGTGAAGAGCTCACCACAACTTCTGACTTAATACATTATTGCTCAACATACGTTCACTGTTATGTTACTTTTATAATGCATTTATTGATTAGGTAAATAATCCATATACAAAAAAATTAAAAACTGCATTTTTTTTTTTTTTTTTTTTTTTGCCAACTACTTCCTGAGAAAATACTCGTCCTCATGTGCTGTTCTACATTCAGGTCATTGCACTCTGGTCTCTGCCTCCTATACCCCCTAAAAATGGTCCTCAGAGCTCACCAGGGCTTTTCTAAACATGACATGCAGGGGCCCCCCTCAGCCCCGACTGAATCCTTCCACACCCCCAGCGATGTATCTCTGCTCCGATGTCCCATTGTCCTTGTACTGTTGTATCTCCCTTCTGACAGGTATGGCCCCTAATACTATATTGAAATGTTATTAATTCTTTGGAAATGTTCATCTGGCTGATGTTCATCCGGTAGAATCCAAGTGGCTAAAGGTTGGGAGCATTCTTTAACCCTGTGTACCTCTAATGCAGGGCTTCTCAATCTTTGCACCATTATCATGTTGGCCCAGATAATTCTTTGTTGGGGCAAGGACTGTCCTGTGCATTGTAGGACACTTCACAACATCCCTGACCTCTACCTACTAGATACCATTGGCATCCCCTCTTATGACCATCAAAACTGTTCCAGACATGGCTAGAGGTCCCCCTGGGGGACACAAAACTCATCCTCAGTTGAGAACTCTAGTGAGACTCTTCGCCCAGACGGAAATAAAAACTTTCCCTTAGCTGACAGCACTTCGGGAAAATGTTTTACCAATTTCTTTAGGGAGAACTTGATTTTTCGATGTTTTGTAAAATTTTATCTTATATTTTAAAAAATGAATTGGGTGTCAAGGTTTTGAGCCTTTGTTTTAAATTTGGAATGTAGAGAGGGGTTTGGTGATGAAATTGACCTTTATAATGGCAGAATCTGTAAATATGCCCCACACAATATATTGACGATGGATCCTGGAAAGAATCATCTACACAGCTGGCAAAGCTACAAGTATGCCAGCCTCCTGGACCCCAGGACCACAGGACGCCTGTCTGGGGACGCCTGTCTGGGGACACCTGGTGCCGAGAACCTCACAGAGAGCCCATGGCTCTCGACTCCCGTATCTCTTCCCACCGATCGAGAGCGTGCAATCGTGGAACTCAGGAAGGCACAGAATGAGAAATCACAGGCCTCCTCACTCCTGGCCCCGCACATCCCACATCAGACAGGCTTTCATGAGCAAAATGAATTTTCTCCCTGGGCGGAGGCGCCCAGAAAGGGGAAGGACATATGTGAAGATCGTCCTGCTTTCCCCTGTGGCATATCATCTCCTGACCGGGCGAGGTTTCCAGATGTAAATACAAACTCATTATCTAATGCGAGGCTGAATAAGCGGCCAGATACACAGATATAAATTACCCCTTTTACCTTCTCTGAGGGTGTTGAGAGGCAAACAGATTGCCCTCTTCTGTTCTCATTGTAAATGGGTCAGAGCATCGGTGGAACTAGATAATTCACTCCAATCCACTAGATGTAAGCACCTCATAAATTTCATAATCAGTACTAGCATTTTCCTTTTCATAAGCAGTATGTCTTCAGCAGCGTTAATTACATGACTGGTAATGGTCTCCTATTTTGAATCCCTGTTTTGGATGAAACATGGTCTGGCCCCAGGCAGGCCCCCCCAAGGCAGGGCCCTGTGCAGCCAGACATCAAAGGGTTTCCTGAAGCCCTGGGAGCAAATATAAGAAGAAAGTCTAAAGCGGGGTCACCTGGGTGGCTCAGATGGTTAAGCGTCTGCCTTCGGCTCAGGTAATGGTCCCAGGGTCCTGGGATCGAGTCCCGCATCGGGCTCCCTGCTCAGCGGGGAGCCTGCTTCTCCCTCTGCCTCTCTCTCTCTCTCTCTCTCTGTCTCTTATGAATAAATAAATAAAATCTTTAAAAAAAAAAAAACAGTCTAAATGGGGGAAGAGCTGTGCGTGATGTGTTACTTTAGACTTTTAAAACTACACCGGGAAAGAAAATACACCTATTGAGGGCCTTTAGAACCCTTTTATTGGTTTAGATCCCACACAGTCCTCTAAGTCTTACCTTAAATGACACTTCCTCTGATTGGCCTTTTCGGGCTTCCTCTCCTGTACCTTCTCCCTTTACACGCCTTTGCTAATGTTCTTGGTTCTCCCATAGGCTCCTATAGGATCGCATCATCTTCCCTCATGACTTATCAGGATGTGCCATAATTACTGATTTATTGCGCATCTTCCCCACATCGGCCTTGCTTCTGTGCATGTGGCACAGAGAAGACACTCAAGAACAATTTGTGGTATGTTCATGAATGACCAGCCGAGGCAAAATTATAGTGGACTTTGTCCTGTCAACCCATCCACCTCCCCAGCAATGACAAAGGAGGCAGAATGACTTCTGTGGTCCCAAACAAATCCTGGGTACGCATCCTTCCATTGAAGACCTGAGTGGTTCACTCTAACTTCTCTGCTTCGATTTCTAGAGCTGTAACATAGGGAGGATGAGATCTAATGCTCGAGGTTGTCGTGACGGGCGGGGAAGAAACGAGGAGGCCAGGGGGAATTAATTGGCAAACAGGGACCGGAAATGAGCAGTTAGTGGGATATCCTCGGCCAGGGCTGGAGAGCAAGGAACCAGCTTCACCATCAGCCAGCGTGGTGACTTTGGGAGACTGCTTCATCTCCCTGCGTCTGTAAAATGGCAGTGAGATTATCTCCCTCGCAGGGCTATCCTGAAATTTGGGTGTGAAAGCATTTTGGGGGAAAAAAATGCAAGTGGATATTAGTTGGCATAAGGTTTACACTCATTGAAATGACAGAGCCCAGGAAGACTAATGGCTTTCCTCAATGAGGATCAGTGTCTGAACCAAAAGGAGAATCCAGAAGAAGCTAGGGAGAAGGGAGCTAGAAATGGAACCCGAGCTATCTGCCCTAAGAGAGACATCCACGCTGACTTCTTTTGCGAGGAGCCCCACTGGAAACATCTCAGGAATGTGGGGCGCTGTGTGGCCTCTCCTAGAATAAGGCCCTTCTTTGACTAAACCCCAGGGATGTGGAAGCTAGTTCTCCCATCCCTTTTCCCAACTGCAAGCCATTCTAGTTCTAACACTCTGCAGGATACCTGACACATCCTGATGAAACACATATTTTTAAAACGTCAAAAATGGTATTTATTGGCTCTGAGACAGGGAGTCAGGGTAAGGTCCAGCATAACTGAATCCGGGTACGGAATGGGGTCCACCTCAATGAAATCCATCTTGGCGCTGCTCTTCTGTGGGGCGGCTTCGTTGGTGGCGGTCTCTTCCCACCAAGTGGCCAGTGGCCCCCTCCTGCAGAGCCAGAGCCTCAGTCTGCACGAGACTTGGACTGACCCAGCTTGGGTCATGTGCCTTCCCTGAACTGTCGGCCAGCATGCCGAGTTCTTCACATAACCCTGGACAGAAAAGGTGGTGTCAGCCCCACCTTAGCACATGGCCCCTGGTAAGAAGTAGGAGATGAAGAGTGTTCCCTGAAGAAATTCTAGAAAGGCAAAACTCCTAGATCCGCTCCTCGGAGACTTTGGAAGTTGATCACACATATTATTGTGCACCCTCATGACCAACTAGGACACTCAGATCTAGCTCAAGGACACTCCCTAAATCTGCATTTCTGCATTTTGCTAGTCAGGGATTTTCCCACCAGTGCTTTTTCATGCCAAAAAACCACCCTTTCTGGACCCTCTTCCTTCCCCATGTTCATCCTGGCAGCTCACTGGGCTTTGCACTCTGCCAGGGGCTGAGGGCCCAGGAGCTGCCATTGCCTGAGCCCCAGAAGCCGAACGATAAAGTCTGATTGGGGGGCTCGTGGTTGCCCGGGTTCTGGAATTAATTCACGTGCTGCTTGTTTTATGCAGACTTACCGATTGTGCCCAGTGTCACGAACTGTACTGAAAACTCTTAACACCTTTTAAAACTCGATTCACTTTTGATGCCATAAGAAAGATCGGGCCAATAAATAAGAACTAGAATCCATTTGTGGTCCATTTTGCTAAAGTATATTAAATATCGCCTGCAATTTGAACTTGCCTTATAAAATGTTTACATGCCATTAAATAGTCCTAACATCCCTTGTGTAAATTAAGCAGGCTGTGATGTTCCTTAGTCCAAGGAGCAGCAGTGCTTAAAGCCATAAAATACTTTCATGCAATAAATCAAATACTTTGCTCCTAAAAGCAGGATTATAAATATAAAAGGCAACAATACTGACCTCAGTTGTCTGCACTTGAATTGCTTTGGGAAACGTGGTACAGAAAAAAATACTCTAATTTGGATGCTCAGTTCATTTGTTCACTGTGCTTTGGGCATGTGGGTTCCTGGAAGATGTTGTTGTCTGCAGATAAGCTTTCCAAAACACACAACGATTCTTTATAAAAAGGACAGGTTCACAAAAACCCTGTCCAAGCAGGGCTAGCATCTTAACCAGCCACGTGGAGCGCACGGAAGTAGGTCTCCCTGGCTGGAAGAATTCCATAAAGAGCTCCCTGGCTGAGAAGCGCTCAGAAATCCTGCCTGCACCCCATGTGCCTTCCACACTGTTGCTTTTTATAAAGCTTCTTCCTTCTCCCTCAGCTGGGCCATCAACGGGCTGTTTTCTTGCAAGTGCTCGAAGTTTAATGGAGCTTAAGTGAGACACAGACCATTAACGCCGTATCAATATTTATTTTTGGTTTCCACGGAAACAGATACCAGCCCGTGGGTAACTTCTCTTCCAATGTGAGCAGAAGGATCTTTTGCACCGGGCAGAATATTCTGTTTAGTTTCTTGGGGCGGGGTGGGGGGAGACGGTGGTTATGAGGTTAATAAACCACCATTTATTTAATAAACAAAACCACATCGATGAGGAGCAGCTTAGCAGGGCTGGATCTCCGGTGTGTGTGCTAGGAAGGGCATGTCAGTCTGGGCACCTCACAGATCTCTCTCTGTCCCCACCATTTGGTCCCTCTTAATCCTTTTGTTGCGGGGCACAAGCTTCCCAACCTCATCTGTCTTGCTCCCCGGGCCCCAGTTTCGAACCCGTTAATCAGGTTTGAGGCTCTCTGGAAGAGCATGCCCTGTGTGCTAATTTCATTTGGCTTGGTGACAAAGTGATGGGCTTCCTAGATGGCCAGGGAGCAAAAGTCATCATATCTTGCCTTGGGTTAATGTCACAAGGCTGGAGTACCAACAGTCCAGCTGTTCAGTACAGGCTTCTGCTCTCTTCTTAGGGGCTACACGAGATATTTCTTTGCCTTTAGGGAAGGGCAGACTCGAGTGCTGACGGGGTCCTGCAGAATAAAAACAGGCGTCGGGAGATGTGAGTTCTGGTCTTGACTTAATTAGCTCCAAAACCTTGGTCAGTTCATGTAGTCTTCCTGTCTCTACATCTTCATCTAAAAAAAAAAAAAAAAAAAAAAAAAAAAAATGAAGGATACATTATCTGATCTCTACAATGCCTTTGAATTGTGAAATTCTGTGTGAACATGCTTCTGTGTAATAATACTGCCGTGCAACCCCCTACCATTCTGTAGCACAGACCTCCTCCATTTTCCATCACCTTCCATGGAAGCTTCTGTCCTCACTTTGGTTGTCAGTGACTTCCTTTGTTTCTCCTAATTATACATCAGCCAGGTTTCCTCTTCCTTCCAATGTGCTTTTTCTTCTTCACTGGGCTGAATTTTCCCCACATGCTCTCTCCACCCTCTACCACTTTAACTGTCTTATTCACGCATTTCTGAATGATCAGATCCCAGGTAACTCCAAATGCTTGAATCTCATATTCCAGCTGCCAATTCCCTTTCATATTGTATTCATTTCCCGTTGCTGTGTATAAATTGTCACAAATTTCGCAGCCTAAAACAACACCCATTTGTTGGTCCACAGTTCTATAGGCCAGAAATCTAACATAGCATGACTGGGTTCTCTATTCAGAGCGAAGAAAGGCTAAAATCAAGGTCTTGTCCAAGCTGAGTCCCCGTCGGCAGGCTCTGGAGAGAAATTCCACTTCCAAGTTCTTTGATGTTGTTGGAAGAATTCAGTTTCTTGTGGTGGGAGGACTTCCGTGTCAGCTACTGGGCTGGGGACTCTCTCAGCTTCTACAGGCTGCCCACATTCATTCTCACTTAGCCCTTTCCAGCTTCAAAGTGAGCAATGGCATGGTGAGACCTTCCTATACCTCAAATCTGTCTGACTTTTCTCCCAGCCTCCAACTAGAGAAAGGGCACTTCCGTGATGGGCTCAGGCCCACCTGGAAAACTTCCCCACCTTAAGGTGAACTGTTTTGGGACTTTGGTGACATCCACACCATCCCTTCACAGCAGTACCTAGAGTAGCATCTGATTATATAACCAAGACCTGGGAAATCTTGGTGGGGCTGGGAGGGGTAGAGCCTACTTTTGGAATTCGGCCTACCACATGAATATAATAACTAAGACAGAAGTTGAAAATTGACCACATTCCAAACCATCTTGAGGGTCATTGTCTCTATGACTCTAAAGGACGCCTCAAAGCAGAAAGACCTCAAGGGACCCAAATCTGTACTTCCTTCTCTGGGTTAGATTCAAACAAGTGATGCTCATTTCACTCTAGCAAGGCTTCCAGAATAGGAGGTGGGTAAGTATTGAAAAAAAAGTTATACAAAGCACACTTATGAACATGTATGTGCTCAGATATCTTACTACAGTGGTTCTCAGGCTTCAGCATGCATTGGAATCATCTAGAGGGCTTACTAGACCACATGTTTGTGAGCCCCACTACAGAGTTTGGGGTTCAGTAGGTCTGGGGTAGGGCCCAAGAATTTCTGGGATATTAATGATTCTGATCTAGGGATGGCATTTTGAGAACCATCACCTTAATACACAAATTTCACCCCCTGGAATT
Organism: Callorhinus ursinus; assembly: GCF_003265705.2. NCBI lineage: Eukaryota > Metazoa > Chordata > Mammalia > Carnivora > Otariidae > Callorhinus > Callorhinus ursinus. The sequence goes on from NW_027397118.1 coordinate 4,085,974, forward strand.
ATCACTGTATGAATGCTGTCCTTGGAGATATCCATTATATTTGGATATGGAGAGGTACTTTTATATATTTTTGAAATATTGTATATGTGTATTTGTACTTACAAAATAACGAGAGTGGGTACATGCCATGGTTTTCTCCCAGACAATGTGTATCCTACTATTGCTAAATCCCATTCTATTTTCAAACACTGTTTCTTTAGTAAACTGTAGTTACCTGCTGCCTCTTATGCATTTGTAAACTTCAGCATTTCTACTCTCCCAAAAGACTTGTAATGCCATAAGCATGGCTCTGTTCTTTCTCATTTTGCTTTCGTTTTAATGAGACCCTTAAACATTCTTTGGAGCTACAGGCTGCCAACCCTTTCTTCCCATCTTTCCTGCTAACTGGATTCTCCAATTCTTCAGAAACTCCACATTCAGAAACAATGGGACGGTCCTTATTATGGTTGAGTGGATCCTGTCCTGAGCCTCAGTTTTCTAATCCATAAAAAGTGAGTCTTAATCTCTTCAGCTGCATTAGCTAGACCTCTTCGACAGTAACAGAAACTCAACTCAAACTGGCTCAAACAAACATGTCCCGAGGTAGCATGATCTTTTTTTTTTTTTTTCTTTCCCCGAGCTAGCATGATCTTGGGCAGGTATGAACCGAAGGATCACAATCATGTCCTTAGGACTCGGTCTCATTCTCTTTCCAGCTTTTGGCTGCGTTTTCCTTGGTGTCAAGTTTATTCTCGGGGAAGCTCTCACCAGACGAAGGCCGGAGAAGCTGCAGACTTCATCCTCTAAGCTTAGTGGCCCCCAAAGGTTTCTCTTTCCTAATAGTCTCAACCAAAGTCCCCGGATTGTTTCACTGGACAGACTTGGGTCATGTACTTGTCCCTGGACTAATCACTGTGGTTGGTGGATGTAATATCCTGGTGAGTGAGGGCCTGGGGGTGGAGCCGCACTTGGATCCAGGGTAGGATCAGCCCCGCTTGAGACACATAGACTGAAACTGAAAGAGAGAGGTGGTTTTCCAGATTAAACTATGGTGGTATTACCAGAGTCAGGAAGAGTGGTTGATAAGCAGGCAAACACCATGGTGGTCCAGTGTACTTTACATGTGAGTTACCTCAGTGTTCAAAGGTAGGCATGCATGGGAAAGCACTTTGAAACCTACAGATCTAGGATCAATGCAAGGCTTGAAGATGATGACCATGATGATGGGGATCTAGTTGTGTACAACCAAGACAGTTATCCCTGCTCTGCCTGCCTTGCTCTGGTTATAGAATCATTATCCCTTCTCTCTTAAAGTTAGAGGGGATTTTCAGTTGTTCTTGCCTGGCGCCTCTCAGCTTCTGGAAAATTTTCCCCATTCTTTCTCCAGCAATCTTTCCCTCACCATATTTCTCCTTTCACTCGCTTCTTGAGACGAGTTACACTCTTCCAGACACCAATGGCCATGAAGTGAAAAATGAAGATCTATTTCTTGCCTGCAGAATTCAAATGGATATTTTCAAATGCAGCTAAGATGGAGAAATAAGCACGTGCTTTCTGAGGAAATTCATAAAGTAAACGAACATAAATCCCAAACGCAGCAGGGTTCCCATTGTTTCCTTAGTAATTAGGGAGAGGCCAAGAAATGCCACTGCCCTGTTGATGTCCCCACAGACAAACTAGCCACCAAGGTTTCCTCTGTATAAGCCACCACCACCCTAGCCTCGCCCGTAGAATCCTCTGTGTGTGCTTCCTGGGCCTCATGTAGATTGTGAAGTTACGAATTGTTTGTAATTCCAAATCCAATGAAAACACTAGGACTAATCTGGAGACCAAGACATTAAGACTGGGGATTATCTAGACATAGCTTGACCTGTTCCTATTTTTCTGATGGGACCAACTTTGCAAAACTAGATAAACACATAGATTATTTTTTTTAAATCCACAAAGTGATTTAAATAAGAATGTGGGGATTTCCTCTACCTAGCTCAAGCTCAAAAGCTCAAAACACTAAATTAATTGCTTTGCTCCTAATCATTCATCTTTTATAAAATGTTTATAATTTCTTAAGTGCATTCATATTCATTATCTTAGAACACACGTGGGAGGTAAACAGGACAGATCTTACTTCTTTCCTGTAATAGAGGAGAAAACTGGGGCTTGGGAAGCTGATTTGCCTTGGGCCTGTAGCTGTACTGTGTAAGCAGTAGCCCGTAGCCGCACAGGGCTCTGGAGCACTGGAAATATGGTTAGTGTGACTAAGGACCTAGATTTTTAATTGTATTTAATTTTTTTAAGATTTTATTTTATTTATTTATTTGAGAGAGAGAGCACGAGCAGGAGGGGCAGAGAGGCAGAGGGAGAAACAGACTCCCCTCTGAGCAGGGAGCCCGATGTGGGACTCAGTCCCAGGACCCTGGGACCATGACCTGAGACGAAGTCAGACGCTTAGCTGACTGAGCCACCCAGGCGCCCCTAATTGTATTTAATTTTAACTAACTTAAATTTAAGTTTGAAAAGGCACATGTGCCTGGTTGCTACTCTCTTAGCACAGGTCAGTACCTATAAAGTGACACAGGATTTGAACCCAGGTCTGCTGACTCCAAATTCAGTGTTCTAGTGGTATCCCTGGTTTGCCCAAGATACAGCTCATCCAGGGCCTTCTAAGTGTCTGAATTGCTTGTCTTCCTTATACGTGGAAAACTCGGATGTACCTTTTCCAATAGGGTATAAGTTACTCTTGATAAAAATCTAAGGTTGGTAACTCTCCACCAGTGGAGCAAGACCCAAAGCTACAACCCACGTCGTTCACCATAAAAGTCCTCATTGCCCGCAAATCCTCTCAGCTTCTCAAATTTCCTCTGCCAGAGATGGTGATTCTCATTCCTTTCTCAATAATCCGTGTCCTGACAATCGTAGCACAGAATTCTCCAGGGCTAATCTTTCTTACTATCTTGGCGAAGAAAAAGCTATCTTGGGAGGTGGTCTCAATAGGATGAAAGAGCCATTGCCCTAATTTCCTTTGGTGCAGGATATGAAGACCACTGTCTGTATACGTTTATTATTGCTAATTATTTTTAGGACTAGACTTCATGATTGTTGTAAAAAAAAAAAAAAAGAGAGAGAGAAATAACTAGGGAGTCTTGATATCAGCTGCCTTTCGGCAGCCAGGAGGATAGCTAGAGAAGAGGATCAAGGAGTCAAGTTTGAATGGATCTGATGGACCTTCAGTTTCCCCTGAAGAAGCCAGGGTAGAGAGGAAGAGAGGATACCAATCATCTCAGGGTAGGGACGTCTGTCAGCACATTGCTGATGATGCATGGGGTCTCATTACACACAGTGTTTGAGAAAAGGCAATGAAGTCAGTTAAGAACCTTGATTTCCTGGGATCCTTGGGGAATCAGAGAAGGCTGGTTATGGATAATGCTCACCTCTGGTAGACTGGGGTCTGGCCTGAACTCCTTTATTGGCTTTCACTAACATGCTCAAAAGTCATGATAAGACAAATTATGATGGGACAGTATCTTTCACATGAATTATATTGTAAAGTAGTAATAGGGCGTGATCAGAATGACCCTAGCAAATCCCTAAATGACTCATAAGGAACAGCTTTTGGGCTTCTGTGTTCGTAGCCCTGTGTAATATTGTGTGTATACAAATAATTAATATATATGTTAATGTTCATTATAAAATGAAGATTTCTCACGCAAAACATATTTTTACAGTATTTTCGAATACTCTGTTTCTGGCTTTTTTTTTTTTTTTCATTTCCTTTTTTGGATGTTTAGCCAGGTACCTCACCTTGATTTCACAAAAGTTAAATGTGCAAACGATGAAACTCTAATCTGTTTTCTTGACTTTATGAGTGGTGTTCGATTTCTATAATGGGATGTTAATGATTATGGACAGTTACCACCAATGCCTTCCTTCTGAACATCAGTCCTCCTCTTTTAGGACAGGAAACAAATACTGTCTCCAAAAATATTCCCCGGAAGTGGCTTGTGAATGAGTTCCTGGCAGACGTGGTAGGTATTTTGCTGAATGACAAAAAGCTGGAGCACTGAAAGTGCTGAATGTTACTATATGTCAAGTACTGTTCTTTGTAGTTTACATATATCTTCTCATTTAATGATGACCAGTGTTGTCAGGCCAGTAGTTGACGCTTGTGGCTTGTGGTTGACCTTCATTGGATTTGAGTCATGGTGAGGCCAAACACATAAGTAAGACAGCTGAATAGGTGTTGAAATGGTGGGGAATGATGAGAGAGGATGGGTGGCAGAAAAAACTTTGCATCAGATTCTAAAAATATCAGTGTGGCTGTGAGTCTTAGAGATTGGCACACATCCGTTGAATAAGGAAAAGTGGAATGTGTGAACTTAAAATAGATATGCCTTCCAAGTGGTATAAATGTGGTCATGCGGTGCATGGGCCAGTGAAGGGATAGATGACTTCCACTGGCAAGGATGTGAGAGCAAGTGGCATCACATGAGGGATTCCAGGTTCCAATTAATGCAAAGAGGGGTTTAGAAAAGGTTGATACAATAAATTTTTATTTATTGTGGACTTGTATCTTGCCAGCAGGCAACTATTTCTGAGAAAGCTGGAGAAGTATTTGATTCATACCAATATTCCCTGCAGAGTTTTCTCCAACCCTAGTAGGTGTCAACAGATAATTGAGGAATGAGTGAATGAGTGAGCCCATTCGTTGAATGTGAATCATCCAGAATACATTAAAGGGTGAGAAGAAGGATGGATTTTAATAGAAGCCAGACCATAGGACCAGACAGAGTGATGGGAAGGGACTAGTGATGAAGAGGGAAGGAGTTATTGATGGGCGTGAAGGAGGAAGGTGGGAAGATTTTATTAGAGGAGGAGCCTCAGATTGGGCTGACCCACTTTCTTCCTTCTGAGGATCCTCTTGGCGTGTAGATGGTTGATGCAGCATTTCTGCAGCTAGTTGAACCACCTCAGGGAATCAGAATTTACTAGCTGGAAGGGACTTTGGAGATTATCTAGTTAACTTTCATTTTACATTAAGAAAGCGATTAGGCTTTCTCATTAGCATCACTAATACTACTAGATCACTCTCACAGCTGCTGCTGCCACTGGCTACTATTGAACACTTGCTATGGTCCAGACACTGTGCCATCTTCATTTCACCCTCCATGGAGGAAGGGCTAGTATTATCATCCTGTTTTGAAAACAAGGAAAATAAGGCTCAAACTGATGAGGGAGCCACACATCTGGGGAATGTCAGAATCATGATTTTCCCAGACCTGTCTTTCAGCACAGCCCAAAGTTCTGGTTCCAGAGCTGGAACTCAGTCTCTCATCTGAGACCTACTTCCCTTCTATACTGATGCCTCCTTAAGTTACAAGGCTGGGCCTGAGGCTCTCCAGTATTGTCAGGTAGGGACATAATGGCGTGTTCTGCCAGAGACATCCCTGATGTTTAGGGCTACACAGGAGAATGGCCTAAGTTTTTTTGTTTTGTTTTGTTTTGTTTTGTTTTGTTTTGTTTTGGCGGGGGATGCAAAGAATCAGAGGCAAACTCGCAGGGAGTTAGGGGAATCCATTCAATACAGGTATATGAAGGTAAATTTCTAGAACTTGTCCGAACAAATTCAATCAACTACTTGATTGCATAAGTAGTGTCCCAGGATTTCAAGGCCTGTCATAGAGTGATATGAGTTTCCTTCTATTTGGGGTAGAAAACCCCATGGGGTCAAGGTAGTGAGATGCCTCTAGTCTTATGGAAGGATTTAACCATGTCTCAGACTGCCTGTAGAAATAGCCACACAGGGTGGGGTCACAGGCCTAGTGAAAACATCCTACAAAAGCTGTGGTAACCCCTCTTAGCCACTGGGTTCATGCCAGCCTATTTGCAGCTGCATAATGATCTGGTTAATTGTACTAGTGTAGACTGCACTTGAGGAGACCATTACCCTGAGACGCTGGCATGACTCCCAGAAGGATGGTCTGTGGCACCACTTTTTGAGATTCTGAATAGCAAGTTTTTATTTAACATACAGCAAAGGCAGAAGGAGGGTCATAGCAATGATGTTATCTGAATCAGTGCAAAGCAAGATTGTTTGGCTGTGATATTAACATTTTCTCTGCCGTGCCAGAAAATGTGAGGGCCATACTCATATTATTTGCTGGAGTTGGTGGGTGCTCCCTGAAATGTGGGTGACATCCGTTTTTTAATTCCATAACATTATCTGTAACTGACATGTGATTATAATACCGCAATTCTCTTTAATGCAGTCTGTAAAAACACATTGATTTTATAGCTCCCCAAACCGATTACATTAATATCTGTGCATAATTAGTTTACACATTACTAAATTACTGACAGATTAAAAGTGAAATAGTGCAGTTCATACTCAGCCGCATAACTGCCAGAAAGGAAATTAATATGGATTCAAATGGTCCTCAGAGACCTACGTTGAAATAGCAGAAATCTATAAAGACTGCTTGCATTAGGAAATTTCTATCAGCAACATGTTTGTGGTTGATGCTTTCCTAAGGCTGCTAATATGAGCTGAGTGGTGCAGGAAATGATATGTGAATGATGCTTTGGTTCTTACCAACTCAAGACCGTGTTTATTAAAAAGCAAATTCTTAATTGTGGTATTTGATGTCAAGGGAAGGTAGAATGTAAATGAAAACTTTTGCCTTTCCTTGCTTTTCTGAATGACCTCAGTTCTAGTGTTGGAGCTGCTGCATTCTCTAAGGCTACCTTCTCGGAGCAGTAGCACGTGTTCTATCTTCTCTCCAGCCTCCACTAGACAGGCACACACTGGATTTGTCTCCAGAGCATTGTTTTCATTCTGCGTCTCCATGATGGCCAACGACTCATGTATTAGGGGGTTGGGAGGCAGGGCAGCTACGTATCAGACCTTACAATAAGCCTGCTTCCTGGTGAACTGGTAGGTAGACCGAAGCTTTTCTTCTTCTTCCCCTTCTTCTCCTCCTCCTCCGTCTTCTTCTTTTCGAAATCCTCATACTCATTAAATTATGCTGCCCTCTGAATGCTATAAATAATTTGCCCAACTACAAGCATTCAAAGACGCATTATTATTATTTTTTTCATTCTGTGCCTGGTAAGAAACCACACTAGAACTCATTTCCAAATGGAAGATACTTGAATTCTATTGATTTCTAAAGAATAACTCTGAAGAGGCTGTTAGCTATAAATGAAGTTTTAAAAATGTGGCAAATATTAAACTACTAGATATCAGGCACAAGATCCAACATTTATTGAATCCCCGTTGTGTTTTATCTAGGTTTTGGCCAATGTAGCTCTCACAGTAATTCTGTGAGAGAGCTATCCTTATTTCCATTTTATTAGTGATGAAAGTTGCTCTGAGCAGTAGAGTAACTTGGCCAAGTCCACACAGTTAATAAAATAAGAGAGTCAGGATTTGAATTCCTTGCTCCTGGGCCTCCAGTAGTCGGGCAGGAAGTAGGAATGCAGACACAAAGGGAAAAGGATGATTCTGGAGGGTGCTAGCGATTGTCTATGAGCCCAGGGAAATGGATCCTCTAGTAGAAGCTTGGGTTTAAAAAAATCTCTACCTGAATGTCCAAATCATTCTATCATATACTGTTATCTTTGTCATCGTATCCGTTATCATTTGCTCTGTAACAAATTACCCCAAAACTTAATGGTCTCAAAACATTTATTATCTCACAGCTTCCATGAGTCAGGAATCTAGGTGCAGCCTAGTTGGGTTCCCCTGGCTCAAAAATCTCTCAAAAGGCTTCAGGCAAGTTATTAGCCAGGGCTGCTGTGGTCTCGAGGCTACTGAGAAGGATCCATTTCCAAGATCACTTGTTGGGAGGATTCAGTTCTTTATGGGCTGTTGGACTGAGGGCCCTTAGTTCCTAGTCACATGGGCCTCTCTATAGGATGGTTCACAACATGGCAGCTTGCTTCATCAGAATGAGCCAGCAAGCAGAAAAAGAGAGAGAGAGAACAAATGAGATGAAAATCAGTCTTTTGTAAGACTCATCTCAGAAGTGACATCCTATCACTTTTGCTATATTCTTTGTTAGAAGCAAGTCATTAGGCCCTGGCCACACTCAAGGATATAAAATTCCTGGAAGCAGAGATCACTGGGAGTCAGATTAGAAGCTGTCTACCACAATCACGAATTCATGTATTTGTTATATAGGTTTGTTTATTTTATCAGTGAGTAATTGTTGATAAGCTACTATCGATAATTATTGATAATCAGGCTGTGTATTTGGAACTAGAGATCTACTGGCAAACAAATAATATTATAAAAATTTTCAATAATAGAAATAACCAATATATACCGTGCTTAGTATGTGTCAGGAAACTCCATATGCACATTGTGTGTATCAACTCACTTAATCCTTATAACAACCCGGTGAAGAAAATACTATTGTTATTTCTAAATTCACATATGAAGGTAACAGAGGCACAGAAATGTTATATAACTTTGCAAGATCATGCAACTAACAAGTGATTTATTTTAAGGAATTGGTTCAGTGGGGCTGGCGAGTCTGAAATCTGTAAGGCAGGCCCATAGGCTGGAAATTCTGGCAGGAGTCAGTATTGTAGTCCTGAGTCTGAAGGCAGTCTGGAGGCAGAATTCCTTCCTATACTTTTTGGGATACTTCAGTCTTTTCTCCTAATGCCTTCAGCTGATAGGCCTGCCCACATTATGGAGGGTATTTTGCTTTGTTTCACAGCCTCCAGATTTCAATGTTAATAACTAAAAAATACTTTGATAGCAACATCTAGAATGGTGTTTGACCAAACAACTGAGCACCTTGACCCAACCAAGTTGACACATAAAATTAATCATCACAAGGGCTGTTTGTTACTACAGCATTACTCAATCCCTCCTGACTGTTACGTGCTCTTATGCCTCATCCTCTCCAATGGAAATGGAGTTTAGATTCAGTAAATGTGCCATTATGAGGATTCTGCTTTTTAAAGTGTTAGTTTAGTACTCCTTTTAAAAAATGTGACTTGCCAGTTGTCCTTGTCTGTGGAACCCTGGAAAGACGCTGGAGAATCACAGGGCACATGCTAAGCAGGAGGCAGATACACGGATGGATAGATACCGGTTGCTTCTGCTTACAGAATCCAGGTACACTCTAAAAATAATAAACGAGCATCCCCAATAGTGAGCGAGCAATCTGAGAGCCATCTGCTAAAGAACACTCCGTCCATAAAGGGGTTAACAGGGATTCAGGCTCTCAGGAGAGCGCTAATGAAACAGTCACAGAAAGGATGTTCAAAATATCTCACCTGGCTGTGGTTGCCATGGAAACTCATTTCCCTTATTTATGTTTCTCTTCCCCCTCTTCAAATTACTAATAGTAATAATTTGGCCAGTTATTAAAAAAGACAAGGAATGGACCATGTGAACTCAGGCAAGAAATGAAAAGTGAGAGTAGGAGAAAAGACTGTTAAATAGAAAAATAGATGCATCACTGAAACAGTGTCAATTAGCTGGTAAGTCGTTCCCTCCACTTAGATGTGAATGTTTGGTGGTTTGGGGTTGCAAAGAAAGTGGGGGAAAGGCTTATAATGCAAGAGGGAAAGTCTTTCAAGATGTCTACTCCTTATTTTCTTTAAGACTAAAACATCAAAACGAACCCTCCTCTGGAAAGAATTATTCTTCTGTTCAGATGTACAAGTCCAACTTGTACCCCCAAATTATACATGTATCTTTATCCGTGACCATTTCCTCCCTGACTACATATCAGTACACTACTATGAATCGTGCCTTTCTCGATGTCAGCATGGCTGACCTGAATTGTAAGCTTCTAGACCAATAGGACAGAGGTGTTTCAGGTCATAGACTTTCTTGAAATTTTCAGAAAATCAACCCTCTCCTTGCAAAAGGCACATGCATACAATCATGCAGAAGTTGGCGATTTCAGGAGGTTTATGAACCTCCTGAAACCCGTTCAAGAACTTTATGTTCTTGAAGGAAAGATACCATGCAGATGTGTAGTTGTTGGACCAGTGGGGTTTGGGAATAATTTTATTTTCTCGTGAATTGCTTTCACCTTGTTCTGAGACTACATTCCTACCTTATATACAGTGTTTTTTCTTAGTGCTCAGACTCCTAAGACCTTACTAGGGAAATTAATCAGAGAATTATTGCCAGCCTTCTGAAGGACAGTAGATGATGTAGATGTACACGGTTGGGCCTTAGATGAACTGAGGCAGGTGGACAGGACCTAGAAGAGCTGTGGGGACCAACTCTTTTTATTTGTCTCTGCTGTCCCCAACCTCCCCCCTCCTCTGCCACAATTTACCTTTTCCTTCTGTAGGTAAATTGAGGAGATAAAGAATGTTCAATTGAACCGCATTATTTTCAGACCTCTCTTAGGACATTGATCAGTAGCATGTCATAAGCAACGTGTATCAAAGTTTTCTCAAGAGAAAGGGACAGGGGTGGGCATTGACTAAGCCACTACCTTGCACCAGGCATGTGTAACGTCTCACTTCACGCCTGTCACAACCTAAAAAGTAGGTTGCATTGTCCCCATCTTATAGATAAAGAAATGGACTTCCAAAAAGCTAAACAACTCATCCTGGCTCATGGGATTCATATGGCCAAGGTGTGAGATTTGATTCAAGATCTGTCTCCGTCTTTTTGTGTGTGGTTACACCACACTTTCTCCAGAAGATGAGGTATCAGAATGGAAGGGCACTTCCAAGGGAGGGGGGCAAGCTTCCTTAGAGCCCTCCCAGCAAAGATTGCAGACACCCTTTCAGGACAGAGACAAAGAGTGGGAGGAGGGTTATTGCGTTGGAAACCTGTCCTAACAGTGGTGGTTAGAACACAACCTTTGATATCCAACAAAAGGAGGTTCCCACTAACACACGTTATTTACCATGTATAAGCCTCCGTATCCCCAGCTATAACATGGACATCGTGATAATATGTAGGTATAGAATTTTCAAAGGTATTATAGAAAATAGTGTATTATAAAAAAAAAAAAACAATGTACCTAAGCACTATGCCTGGCTCATAGTAAGGATTCAAATATTGATTATCAGTGTTCTTACTGTAGATAGAAACTTCCACTGCCAACATTACTTCATCAGGACACACTGTAGTCTTGAGGTTGAAGAGGTGGCAAAGGTTGATGTTGCTGAGCTCTGTCCTGGGTAGGACCTGAGGTCCTTGGCCATGTAGATTCAACTCAAAAGTTTTTCCCAGCTAACCTGTTGTAACATTATCTGTGATAGTTTGGAAGTTAGAGACTTTCCATATTTTTAAGAGCTACACCTTAATTTATTCAAAATGTACTTTAAAAATAATTTCCCCTTACTATAAAAGTAATATTTGTTCAATTTTTAAATTTCAGTTGACTCTTGGGATGCCTGGGTGGCTCAGTTGCTTAAGCGTCCTGGGATTGAGTCCCACATCAGGCTCCTTGCTCAGCAGGAAGCCTGCTTCTCCCTCTGCCTCTCTCCCTCTGCTTGTGCTCTCTCTCTCTCTGACAAATAAATAAATAAAATCCTTAAAAAAAATGAATTGAAATTTCAGTTGACCCTTGAACAACATGAGGGTAGGGGTACCAAGCCCCTACACAAAAATCTGCGTGTGACTTTTGATCTCCTAAAAACTTAACTACTAATGGCCTACTGTTGACCAGAAGCCTTATTGATAATATAAATAGTCAATTAACACATACTTTGTGTTACATATTTGCACACTGTATTCTTATAATAAAGTAAGTTAGAGAAAAGAAAATGTTATTAAGAAAATCCTAAGAGGGGCGCCTGGGTGGCTCAGATGGTTAAGCGTCTGCCTTCGGCTCAGGTCATGATCCCAGACTCCTGGGATCGAGTCCCGCATTGGGCTCCCTGCTCCTTGGGAGCCTGCTTCTCCCTCTGCCTCTCTCTCTGTCTCTCTGGCTCTCATGAATAAATAAATAAATAAAATCTTTAAAAAAAAAAAAAAGAAAGAAAATCCTAAGAAAGAGAAACTGCATTTACAGTACCATACTGTATTTATTGGAAAAAATGTGTGTGTAAATGGACCCATGAAATTCAAAGCCACGTTGGGTCAACTGTAGTTGCCAACATGTATTTCGCTGTAGTATTCATCACTCCCTACACTCTCTTAGATTCAGTCTACACCTCTCCTTTATATCATCTGCTGGATACTATAAGAATTTGAATTTACAATGCCCAACCATCAGCCTTTTCTTTTGAGAAAAAGAAAAAAGAAAGAAAAAAATTCAAGTTACTCCATCAGGAAGAAGGGACACTCCAGCAAGTTCAAGTATATGTAGAAAAAGAAGTTATTTTATCCTTTCCATCCCTGATTTTTCCTCTCATTTCCACTGGAAGAGTGTAAAGAAGAGTCACAGTATAAATTCTGTTCTGAGCACTTATAAAGTTAAAAGTAAGCAATTATATTTCACTTTACAAGATTTATACCAAAATCAGTTGTGATGGATTGCATAGTGAAAATATTTATAAAGGCACAGAGAAAAGACCAGAAAATAGGCACACACCACGCTTTTGTGTTAACTTAGGTCATCCCTAAAAGATGTTACTGGGTATGGAAAAGAGGGGAAAGTTTCTGTTTGGTGCAGTTCTATATTATCTGAGTTTGTTTCAAAGAACTTCAGCAATTTCTTAAAAGCTATGAAAAAGGTTTTTTTTGTTTTTGTTTTTTTTTTTAAGTTTTATGTCTTTATCTGAGGGGAGAGAGGGGCAGAGGGAGAAAGAGTCTTAAGCAGACTCCACGCTGAGTGCTGAGCTCGGAGCCTGACGCAGGGCTCGATCTCACAGCCCTGAGATCACTCTCCTGAGATCAAGACCTGAGCGGAAACCAGGAGTTGGACGCTTCGCCCACTGCACCACTCTGGCGCCCCAAAAGTTATAAAAAGTTTTAAAAGACTTCCTGTTAACGAGGGCAGAGGAGAAATATCTGTGATCTCTAAAATTAACAAAGAACAAAAGGAAAGAGAACAAGAAAAAAAATCTCCATGTCTGTGAAACTACAACTCAGGAGAGGGGCTACAAGAACTGGAAGTAGACCTGGTATAGAACAAAGAGAATCCACGGTTTCCCAGAGTAGGACACACACACACACACACACACATACACACACACACACACGAAGTAATATTTGTCATATATGAAAATGAAACATAGATCATGAAAATGTTGGAAAGAGAAGCAAAAAATAAACAAAATATTCATAAAATTACCATCTTTAAATAATGGTAACATTTTTATGTCGCTTTCATAATTTACATATTCATGTTTTATTTTAAATTTTCAACAAAAAGATGTCATACTATTTTGAAATCTTTTTTTTTCAGTTGGCAAAATATCATTAGACTTGTTATTAAATATTACTTCCTACAGGAATATTTTAAATAACTCCTCGATCCTCCATTCTCATATATGTAAAAGTATTTTTTATTGTATTTAACATTCCAGACAACAGTTAAACAAACATCCTTATAGTTAAGTTTTACTTATTTACTTATATCCATGACTGTTTCCTCAGATAAATTTCTAGCAGTGGCATTGCTGGACTAACAAGCATGTCCATATGTAAACTGTTGCCTGTAAGAAGTCGTATCCATTTATATTCTGATCGGTAGTATGCAAGAATTCCCATTTTCCCCACATCATTTTCGTTGACTACTGTTGCTAATATTAACTATTATAATTTTTTGTGAATGCCTTTGGGTAGGTAAATTATTTACCATTGCATTTTTTTCTGATGTGAATTGTCTGTCTTTATCTTTTTCTCATCGAATTGTTAAAACTGTTTGTATATTGAGTATTTTAACTGTTTGTATTATATATTTAAACATGTAATTCGGTTTGTCATTTCTTCTTAGGTGTAATTTTTGATGTTTTGATGTGCAGAGAGTTTTTGCATTTATGTAGTAAACATTATTACTTTCTTTAATGATTATTGCCTTAGGACTCATGCTTCACAAACCAGTATTATATAAATATCCACCTCCATATTCTTGGAGAACATTATTTCCTATTTTTACACTTATAAATGTCTTTCATCTAAAATGTATTATTTCAGTCATGCGAGTCAGGGACTACCTTTTCTTTCCTCACCCCAAATGAGTAGCCAGGTGCCACAACACCAAAATTATTGAATACTATACCACATCTTTTTATTTAAATGTTACTTTCATCATACACGAAATTCTTATATTTACTGGGAATGTTTCCAGGAGTTTTATTCTTTTAATAATCCTATACCAGCACCATACTGGCATTATAACTTTATAATATATTCTAATTGGTGATAGGGGAAATTCTCCCTTATTACTCTTCTTTTCAAACATTCTCGATTATCCTTATGCCTCTATTTTTCTTCATAAACTTTTGGATTCTTTTATGAAGTAAAAAAAAGGGGGTGGGATTTAATTGATATTTATAGTCTCATTTGGGGAGGGTTTGTAATTATCTTATAATTAAGTCATCTCTCTATATTGATGGGGAAAAATAGAAGTGTTTTTCTTCAAAATCACACGTGTTGGATGTTTTCTTTAAATACAGAAAAGAAATATCTTTCTGGTGAATACTTTTTAATAGCAGAAAGACTGTGAATATAAAATAGCACCAGTTTTAGATTCCTCCTTTTTTTACAAGCTTTCATGTAGCAAGTCATGCAGAAGAACTGGCAGATACCCACTAGAAAGATTAGTGAAAGAAAATGAAGTTTTATTTAGGAAAGAAAAACTTGAACTAATAAAAAGACCTGGAAAGAGATCCCATTTTAGCTAACAACTACCTGGACAATACTTTGTTCTTAGGATGTGGCCGTCTGGCCCTCTTTCTTTCTTCTTGCTATGCTCCAAAGAGCAAATGTTTGGTATTTAGGAGTCTTTTTTTCTTTTGACTTGAAAAGACGTACATCAATGATTTTGCCATTGCTTTGAAAACTAATCTTCTAAGGCCAGAGAAGAACTCGTTCTAAAAAACCAAATTAAATTGCACTTTTTTTTTTTAGTTTTTATTATTTCTGCTGTTACTTAAGAATGGTGAGAAAGTTTTACAGTCTCATGGAAAAGAGATGTAGCATTTCTTCACAAACTATCAGAAGTAGTTAATCTATTTAAATCGTTACATGATACTTTCATAATTATGTGGATGTGTGTGGAGGGTGGGTAAGGTAGCTCTGGGTTGGAAAAGGCAGGGGAAAACCTTCGAAGACATAGATAAAGATATGGGACATGTAATATCATTTTATCCTATGGCCATAATCGATTATTAGAAATCACAAACAGTCTCAGGTAGTATTTTACTGGAAATAAAAACATTGAGATTACAATCTTCAGATTTAAAATCCATTTTTCATAGTTATTTTAGAGTAGATCAGCTGAAGGTGCCAAATCCCTCAACCAGGGAGTTAGTCTCTGATTTCGCACTAAATCAAAGGCTCAAAGTCCTTAAAATGAATTTGATTTGTCTTGTGTAAGGAAACTAAGAAACATACAGAAGGTTGCAGTCTTCATTGTACCAGAATAAATAAAATCCAACACATTTTTTTACACATCAACAACAGGAGGACCCAGTAACCAAGATGGCCCCTTGGTTTTCCTCTGAAATTCCCAGGCCCACCATGGGTGTTCCTGCTCATGCTCTTTCTCTGGGTGACGGTGGGTGTCTGAATATGTTGAAAACTCCAAGTGATGTTTATTTTTCAGTCTCAAACTGATGTCTACACAGTATTCATATGATCGTCTTCTGTTTTCTTCAACCTTGAAATGGCCTGTGTGAGAGTAATGGAGGGATCACATGTAAAACATTTTGGCACATTGTACTACCATATATATAAAATATGAAGGTTTTAATATTTAAAAAAAAAAAAACATTTTGGCAGCCATAGGGATGCATTTGCGACCCAAGTAACAGATGAAGTTTCCCCACTAAGAGCTGCTTGTGTTAGCATGTTGAATGTGGGGGGAATGTAACCACATCAGAAAGAAACAATTTCTACATGAATTCTACATCGATTTTTTTTTATATAAACATGTGAGAAAAAAGGACACCTCTGTAATTTTTCTCTGGTGTTTATACGTAAGTGGAACAGCTAAGCAAATGGGAAACACAGTCACTGAATTTGTTTTAGACGTTCTCTGTTTATAGAAATAGGGCATTCGTTTGTAGTACCTGGCTCTAATCGTGCTGTGGACTCTGTTCACAAGTTTGTTGAAGTTGTGCATTATAATTTTAAAGGGGTTAATTGAATACTAATCCAATGCACAGCACAAAAATTATTTGAACCATTCCAAGGAAAGCCGAAAATCCCACTAGCTGCCTTGGTCCTCATAAATCCCTACCCCTGTGAAACTGAGAAAATGAATATTCAATATTTTTTCCATTTGAGTCTCTTGACATTCTATTGATTCACTTTATTTTCCCAACAATTTTCTGACAGGTTTCCCAATGTGGATTCTGTAAATTCTTTGATATTCATCTTGTGATTGCCTTTGAAAATGAGTGCCAACTTTGGGCCAGGGCTTAGAACTCAGGAGCCCCAAGCCCTTCACACCCCGGGAGCCAGCATCGTGGTAGAATTTTGCTTAATTACCATGTGATCCTCAGATCTGGGACAAAGTCAAACAGCAGAAGGGAAGGGAGGTTCGAGAGTGCATGAACCTGAAGTTATGTTTGTGAACCGTGTTACGCTCCAGGGGATTTGGGGGCAAAGAGAAGTGGGGAATGGCTGGACCTTAAGACTGTGCTGGTAGGAGGAAGTAAAAGAAAGCACATCACTTAGAGGTGAGAAAACCAGACAAAGGGATGACTAGGCAAGGCAAGCAAGAAGCACCCATCCCAACCACTAGAATGTGGAGGGGAATGGCAGTGACCCACAGAGAAGAAAAAGGGTGTAGGAACAGGTGAGTCTCTCCCAGTGTAGGACCTAAGAGTCAGTTGATGTCACCATTCTAGAGAGTGCCATTAGACACAGGTAGGTGACACAGGCTCTTTCTTCCCATTCTAATGTGATCCTCTATCAGAAGAGAAATCTCACGTTTGTCGAAACTAAGTTTTGACCCACATGTTTCAGAGGAAAGACGTGGCATGCGGATCCTTCGCAGACCTCCTCCTGGTCAGCTGTGTTCGTTTCTCCATCACACTTAGTGTGAGCATCTTGTAGGAGCTTGAATTCCACAATTCACTTATTTTTGTATTCCCTAATGCCTAGCTCCACGCATGCAGTGCATGCTCGACGATATTTGTAGACGAAGTGAATGAATGAACACGTACATGGTCCATAATGTGGAAAATGTCATCTTGGCCTATCACCCACACAGGTTCCCTTCCCTTCAGATTAGGAGCAGCTATGTTAAGCATCTGTCTGTCTCTCTATTATATAACTGACCTGGGAGACCAGCTTGGAGATTATAGATATATGTTTCAAACACTCTTTGATATCGCTCTTAAACCCAGGATGTTTCTAAACAATGTCTTTGGGTTTGTACCTTGGAGGTGGAGAGATTCTACTCACTTCTCTCCTAACGCTTTTGGCAGCCAAGACCTTGACTTCTCCACACTGAGTTTCCTGGTTCAAGTAACTGGCCTATTCAGTCCAAAAAATATTAAGCTGCTGTTTTGACTGCATGAGTATTGACTTGGGCAAACCACTGGCTTTTCTCTCTGCTGATGGGTTACCTGCAGCAGCACAAGGCACATCTAGAGCCTGATGCGATGGTGTTTGCAACAAGTTTAGTTTTCTTTACTTTTCATGGGAAAAACTTTGTCTCCAAAGGTGACATAATTTTGAGGTTGATGCAAAATATCTCTGATTTGTTTTCATGGGACAGGAGTGGTGTTTTACAAAATAAACATGAAAAATTCCATGGCACATACTGCTTTAGGCTTGGTGTAGTACCTTTTAGTTTATGCGTACTCGTTCTGGGACACAGTCGGCCCTCAGTTACTATGTGTGAATTAGCACCTCTGCTCCCCTCCCCTAGTACCAGTCATAAGTTTTAAGTTGGACCACATCCTCTTAATTCACCAGCCACTCCTTGTATACAAGAGCTGATCAGGAAGGCATTGTTATATATAATAATAGCTGCTGACATTTATTCAGATTTTAAATTAACAATGATCAGCATACTATGATCTAAGGGCCATATCTGGCCCATTACCTGTTCTTGTAAATAGAGTTTTATTGGAACAGTGTCACATTCATTCATTTACACATGGCCTATGGCTGCTTCTAGGCTACAACAGCAGAGTTAAGCAGTTGTGACAGAGACCTGACAGTCCACGAAGTCTAAAATATTTTCTGTCTGACCTTCTCCAGAAAAAAAGTTCATCGACTCCTGATTTACGAGGTGCTGTGCACTGTGCAGGCATGTTGTAGCTCATCCCTTCCAATTTTCACAATCATCCTAAGTGATGTGTACTGTGCTTAGTCCCATTTTACAGATAAGGAAACTGAGGCACAAAGGGGCTCAGTCAGGGAGTGATGGAGCACAGAGCAGAACCCAGTTAGGTGTGACTCAAAAGTCCATGCGTTTCACCACTGCCCTGTCAGCCTTCTACCCCATGAGGAAATAGATATCCTTGCCTTTGGCGGCAGGAAGCATTCGGTTACTAACTGGAAATGGACGTCAGGGTGCGCCCCTCCTCCTCAAACTCATCACAAGCAGCGCCTCTAGGTCCCTGGTAGGAGAGGCATGGCTGGGAGTGATTGAAAGCACTGTTGCTGGACAGGCTGGGCAGAGAGAGGGGGCCTGTGTACCTCCCAGGCCCTCAGCTGACAGCCTGGCATCTAGAAGACCGTGAGCAGAACCCGGACTATAGCTCTCCGTCTCCCGAGTGGGCCTCCATGGAGATTAATTCTGTGTCAAAGTGTGAGCTCTCAGGCAACCTGGGAGCCCAGCAAGGCATGTTAGCTGTCACCTGAGAGCCCTGCAAACACGAGGGAAGCCTGCTTGGTGGCAGCGTCCCAGGACTCTCTGTGCCGGCCAGGCCATCCGTCTCCTGCAGAGAAGCCATGTACTCCTCCCCGACTGGATGGAAAACTTCAGCTCCTTCCAAAATGGTGCCCCCCAGGCTCTGGAGGCTCCAAAGAGGTGCAGGGGAATTTCACCTTAAGTCAGAAAGAGAGGGGGCAAGGAGGTTAACAGACAAATAGCTGTAATGTGAGTAGACTTCCTTCATTTAAAATTTTTCTAAAAACCCCTCTGCTAATGACTTGGTGATTTTCACAGTAGTAAATGTGCTGACTTAAAAAATCTGTGGGAGGTCAATAATTTTCCCTCTGCCTGTCACTGTGCTGATTGTGGTTCAGATGCACCTTAATTACAGTACCTACAGGTGGAGTATTATACAGTGTTTACATTAATCAGAATAGATTTACTGAGGGAAATAAAACCACCGGCTTCCTTAGGGTTGTACTCTTATCAGGCAGTAAAGGGGCTGGCGGGCCTCTGGGTTAATGCTGGGGGCTTGGAGCCAAGACCCCACCTCACAGCAGCTAGTGGTCCCGGAGTATCTCCATCCTAAGCTGGAGTGGTGTGCTGAGCTAAGGAATCAAAGGGAAGTTCCAAAAATTGGATTCAGGATTTTTAGATCAGAGGATAAAGTGTGTGTGTGTGTGTGTGTGTGTGTGTGTGTGTGTACTTGCATGTGTGGAGAAAGAGAGATTGTGCAGTTATTTAAAGAAATTTAAAGACGCAGCTTCCCATTGCCTGAGGCCATAGGAAGCAGGAGGGACCCATGTTACCTAGGGGGACCCCTTGTTCTACCAAGAGTTACGTGCATGCACGAGAAGTGAAGAAGGTACACACAGCCGTCCAGCTGGGGCTTGGAAGAAGGCTACGTTTTGTAGTCTGTTGTTGTTGGTTGTCCTGTTTTATTTCATCTTTTGCATTTTACATAAGGGTTTACCATAAATTTGATTCGAATAGAGGCCAACAGCCTCCACTAAGGCAGAGGGGCACGTATGCTGGTTGGTGGCTGAGTCTCCAGCCCATCACTTAATCTCCATCCTTCACATTCCTCATCTGCAACATGGGCTGAATAATAGTACCTGCCTCGCAAGGTTGCTGTGGGGGTTTATTGAGATAATACGCAGAAGGTGCTAATAACAGTGCCCGGCACGTAGTAGGTGCTCAATTAAAGCTGTCTCCTTTGATCAGAAGTCATTGCAAACATGGGCTTTTAGAGTCGACGAAACTCAGTTTCTAGTCCTGTCTCCATTAGGTAGTAGCAGTGATGTTATTCTAGTTACTAAACTTCTCTCAGCCTCAGCCTTTACTCATTTATAACAGGGGGATAACAGTACATTTCAAGAGGGTTGAAGGCAGACTATCCAAATTTGTCGCCAGTGATAACTACTAGTAGTGATGACTACTAGCAACAGATTTGGGTGTCATCTAATCTTTAGGAAGTGACATGGTCCTAAGTTCCTGGTCTAGTTTTCAAGGTCCCTCTTTTCTTCTCCCAGGGATACTAAATTCTTTACTCATTACACAGTTAACATTATTCTCAGCAGGTCATGCCTGGGTTCTTGGCTAAATCTAGAGTTGGCTCATGGAGTCCCAGGAGCACATTCTCCATCCACAAAAAAAGAAGTTCACAAAACCGTAGCATGTACTTGAGAGGGAAAGCCCTGGAGATGTTCTGAAGATGACGTCGAGTCATAGGAAAACATTTCAGTGGCAATAATCCATGTAGCATTTCCCCATTTCCAAGCATGGTCCCTGAATTGGCCCCGTTCAAGAAGTGGACAAAGTACTTGAGGGTTTTAGATTTTCCAAAGAATTGACCCATCTATCTCTGGGAGTCACAGCCCTGTCACTACTGTGGTCAGGAGTCAGGACTCCTCTGTGCAGAACCAGACCCAGCAGGCAGGGAAGGTTCGAGACCACAGGTTGAAGGCAGCTCAAGGTTCCCCAGCAGCTTGGCTCCAGCTCAGGACCCATCTCATCCTCCCTGAATGGGCTGTCTGCAGGAGCAATTGTAAGGTTTAAAAAAAAAAGTCCAAAGAGGAAGGAAGGGAGAGAGGGAAGGAGAACCTCACTCTTCTCTCCCTACCTGGCCTCATTTAGTCTTCTTTTGTGTGCATTCACGAAACGTGAGCTCCAAGTGCTAAATGAGAGTTCCCACACCAAAGAGGATTTTGCCATCTTTTGCCAGATCCCTTCTTCTTTAGGGCTGTGCTCACTTCGGGCTCTCCTCGCCGACCATAATGAGCACATGCAGTGCTCGCGGAGCTCCGTCGTTAGGCTGAGCATTTGGATCTAATTGTACAAAGGTCCACATCCTTCAGACTGTTACTTCTCGCTTCCATGGCCCAGTAAGAGCCCCTCTGGGAGCAGTTGCTCAGGTGGGGACTGGGCTGGGCTGGGAAGACACAGACTCTGTCTCACCTAGAGCCCTTTTTGTGCTTGCAATTACGTGGTTTCATTTCAGGGCTCACAGCTAAAGCTGACCTTTCTTTGCATTACAACTAGTTTCATTAACACCTTTTTTTCTTTTTCCTTCCTCAGTGTGAGCTTTTGTCATTTGGTTTGGGTAGCCAGATTGCTTGGGGAGGGGGCCGCACAGCCAGCTGCCTGCACTCTGTCTGGGCACAGGGCACTTCTCAAAGACTTAGGTACCATTCCGGCTTCTGCTTGCCAACTGGAACTCAAAAAAAAAAAAAATCAATAGAGTAAGTGGCTCACTGATTTTCAGACATCTAGTGTTTGAGTACCACAATGGATCTGAGGGATTATAAAGAATTAAGCCCTTAGTTCAAAAATAAGGGAAGGGGGGGGTCTGAGAGGCAACTCGGGGCAGGGCTGAGCTAACTTCCAACCCAGCCCCCCTAAATAAAGCCCCTCCCATGGCTGCCCTGAGGGTTTCCATGATCCACAATCACTGTTTTGCCATAAGTCTGGAGCACAGCCTCAAGATACGTCACTAATTTAAATCTATGATAAATATTAGAACATTTTAAGAGGATCTGTTTAGGCTTCTAGTACAGATAAACAGTACTCTGCCCACAATCATGGCTTTAGAGCTATTGTTTTAACGGGGGGGGGGGAGGGGGGAGGGGGAGGTATACAGTTGACCTTTGAACACTGTGGGGGGTAAGGGACACCAACCCCCTGCAGGATGGAAAATCTACATTTAACTTTTGACTCCCCCCAAACTTAACTACTAATAAACTACTTTTAACTGGAAACCTTACGGATAACATAGACAGTTGATTAAAACATATGTTGTATGTTACAGGTATTATATAGTGTGTTCTTAAGGTAAACGAGTGATAAGAAAATGTTACTAAAAAAATCATAAGGAAAAGAAAATACATTTGCAGTCCTGTACCGGGAAAAATCCTCCTGTAGGTGGACCTGTGCATTTCAAGCCCATGTTGTTCAAGGGTCAACTGTAGTTAGCATACTATTTGCTTGTAGGTAAGTGGGTGCTTCTGTGTTTGCAAGCACTTGGTAGAACAGAGTCCTTAAGATCATCGTGAAAAACAGTCAGAGATAAAGAAAGGGCTAGACTCTCCGGCAAGAAAAGGTTGGCTATGTCAAGATTCACTTGAGCAGGAAACTTCACAAATTATAAACTGGTGGCATTTCCAAATGAGTGGCATTTTACTTTATGGTCCTGTGAGGCATGCACAGTCTCTGTGAAACGATTATATAAGGGACTGGTTTTATTACATGAGCTCACTTGGTATCTATGCCCCGAGTCGGCTACCCTGGGGGAAGAAAAGGTAAGCGTGGTTGATTAAGAGGACCCAAACTGAATTTCTCGACCTGATTTCTGGCTCTGGGTCTGCCTCTAACCAGCTGTGTAACTGGGCATATGACTTTGTTTCTTTTGATCTTAGTTTACTGTCCAAAACCTTGCACTAAAGGGTCTCGCATAGGTTGCCAGATTTAGTAAAAACAAAAATGAAAAACACAGGCATCTAGAGACATTTGAATATCAGACATTTTTTAGTAGAAGTATATCCCGAGAAATATTTGGGGCATTCTTCTACTCTTCTTAAACTATTCATTGTTTTTATGTAATTCAAACTTAGCTGGGTATTTTGTATTTTATCTGGCAACCCCAGTCTCTAAAATCCTTGAGATGTTAAATTTGAATTCTGTAATAAATGTATCTGACTTGTATTTGTTTCTAAAAGGGAGTGTGAGGGATCCTGAGGGAAGGGGGGAGGGAGGGATAGACTGAGGATGGGGGGCAGGGAGAAGAGAGAGAGTGAGACAACCCCCTGAAAATAGCAGCCGATTTCCAGTCCACAAAAGGGCAGTTCACCGCGTCTCGAGGAAGGTGTTTTACAAAACTCTCATTTCCAGAGGCAGCCCCCTGAGAAAACGGCAGCCTTTCCTTTTCCTAATGGCCCTGAGACCTAGATCTCTTGAAGGCCCAGGGAGCTCAGTCCCCACAGCTGCCTCAGGCACCGACAATGTTGTGCTGGACGGACACTGGGTGAAGAAAGATCAGGGGCGATCGCACTTAACCCTCGCCCCATGCCACCATGCCACGACGCGTGGAGAACCAGAGAATCCCAACAGGGGCCTGAACAAAACGTCCTCGTGGAAGCCAGGGATGGTTCTGGGCGTCTTCTTTCTCCCTAGGTGAAGGGGAGATGGCGCCCAGCACAACCTCCATGGGTATGGGGAAGGGGGCAGGGATGGGTACAGAGCAAGGGAGAGGCAGAGAAGGGAGATGCTGCAAGTCAGCGTTCCAGGATGGAAACTGCCGTTAGCAAAAGGCCTGGGAGCTGGAGGTGGGATGAAAATCAGATTTCCAACACAGCCTTAAAAAATAACCGCAGATAACGCTTTATGCTGTGTTATAGTGAGGTCCCTCCCTTAAGAATAATGACCACCTCTTCGGTCCATTTAGTCTGGGTCTTTTGCAATTTATCAGAGATGAGTCTCCTGGAGTCTGGGATCCCATTCAAGGCAGTGTGGAAACATGCACAAGTGTGTTGATTACATTTCCACAGTCCTAGCTTCTGCCCTTGAGAGGAGCCGTCCCTCCAATGATTTCTGGAATGGATGGGCAAACAGAGCCCCAGTGTCTCCAAAAGCACTTCTGCATCCCCCACCCACACACCCACACACCTATCCAGACACACAACCCCCCAGCTCCCCTGAAATTCTACCTCCACCGAGAAGTGCGCCAAGCCAGAGCCTGGGTGTGAACACAATATGCTTAGGATGCAATGTTTTATAGACAGAAAGAAAGGAGGAAAAACAACTCTTTGCTTTAGATGCAAATAAACTCAGCTTCACCTTTAATGCCGAAAACCTGCGCCCTTGGCAAGACGTCTAGAGACTGTTCCAAAAGTATTAATCTTCCTCCGCTTACATGTTAAATAGGTCTTTGGAAACTGTTTCTCTAGCACTGCTTTTTCTCTCCAGTACAATCTCCCTCTCTCTTTCCTTTTTAGTACAGTCAGAACTCCCCGGCAGCAGGAAGCCCCAGGGGACCGAGGTCGGGAAACCAACGCCCGTGGATTTCCCGAGCCACCCCCAACTGCGGATGTTTGGGCGGTCGGGCCGGCCGGCAGATGGCGCTGTGCCGCACGTTATGGGCCTTCGTGTGCCGGCCGCGCTGGAGCCAGGAGCCAGACGGCTCAAAGTTTCTAGTGCCATTCCTGGACCGAAACAAATGTTTGTGGAATTAAGTAGTGATTTCCTTTAGTCTGCGCGACTCTTACCGGCTGTGTTTTCAGGCTCTAGATGTTAACATATGCCATATATTGCTTTTTTGGGTGAAATCCTGGGTTTCCAAGCACATTTTAACCCATCCCTAACTGCTCAGGTCAGCTAGCAAAAGTCTGGATTTGCTGATAAAAAATAAGCCATAAAACTTCCATATTAAGAACTAGAATGGTTTGGAAGACAAAAAAAAAAATGCTGAAAAATGTAAGTAACCAGAGAGCCTCAGATTTTTCTTTCTAAATAAACAAGAGAGGGAGGGAGTTCCTTTCACCAGGCTCAAAAATAAAGCACCAAAGTGGGCAGGAAAGAAGCTCAAAGCTTGGGTGGAAAGAGTCGCTGGCTACTGGGGGTGGTGGGAAGGGGGTCGCGGTATATCAGTGCTGAAGACCCTTGAGTGCAGCAATCACGGATATTTCACTGTGGACAAAATTTAAGAGATGTGCTGGAGACCCAAGGCTATTGGTCTCGAAGGCACAGCCGGAGGCCATGGGTTTTCAGGACAAAGTTAACAACCCTGGATTAGGGGGGGAATGAATTGCCAGTGCATTTGCTCCACCATGCCAAGTGGCCCCATTAGTTAGGGCTCAGTATGTATTTCACAGCTCCATAAAATCCATCTTCTCAAAGTAAACAAGGCAAGGCTGTGTGCATCTCCAACAAGACATATGAAGCTTTGTTTGGGATAATGGATTTGACATGAGTAAAAGCAGTGGGGATTAGATGGGCCCAGCAAGGATAAATATGACTAATTGTCATCGCCCCGCATCCGAATAAACAGGGCCAGCACTGCAGGCTAGGAAGAGATGTTGGAGCAAGGGGCTTGGCGGGGTGGGGGGGGGGGGACTACAACTGATGGGCAACTGATTGATAAAGCAGGGCTGGAATGCAGCACCGAGGAGGTTTTGCCTTGCGTGTGGATGCGAACATCGCTGTTTTCGAATTTCCGAGCGTTTTATTACTCAGGTGGTGCTGCGTCCGGCAGAGTGCGCATGGCGCTGTCTGCCCTGAGCACAGTAACTTTGGGCTCCTCTTTCTTAATGTTGATTAAACTTTGGAAACTGGCAGAATATCCTGGTCATCTTTTATACAAAAAGGACAGGTTTTCAAATCTTCTCTTGGACTTTTTAAAGTTTTCAGCCAGTGGCCCAACCATTTCTCTTTATATCCTTTAGAGATAATGTTTAACTTCTTAACCCATTTTACTGTTTTATTTGGTTTATAAATCAAGAACTATGGCTATGTGGATTTATTTTTCTTAGGTAATGAATAAATATATCTAGTACTGAAATACAGTCCTTTAAAGTAAGAACTATTCTCAGACTTTGAAACTTAACCATTCAAAACAGTAATTATGTTTAAGGTGATCGAATAATATGACCAGGTAGATTGATTTGCTCACATATGGTTTTTAACATTTGATGCTGGTTTTTTTTCACCTGTTTTCATTTTTAAAGCTGAAGTTCAAAGACATTTTTCTAGCCAAATGTCATTTATTATGTCAATGTATGCTGTTTATCCCATGAATATTGTTAACGGAGTGAAATAAAACTGTAGTTTTGTGACTAATAGCAATATTTAAGGCTTACCAAATATTACAAACATTGCAGATTCTATCCATAATATCCAGAAGCTGATTTTGGATCAGCTTTAGATCTGTGTTTCAAACAGAGCCACATTAAATTTAAAATTAGTCAAGGATTACAGTTTGCTATGAAGAACGTCTCCACCTCCAATATGAGCGAATGTCATCAAAGTGAAAGGGGCAAAAAAGGAAAGACAAGAAAAGATGCGATTTGTTTTGACACGAGTGAGAGAAGCTTAGTGTCGCTTCATTTTTAACCTCATTTCAAATTATCTTTTAACCACCCTGATATTTCTGCATGGAGATAATCACCTCCCATCAGCCTCCTCAAAACCCGGCAGCTCCATACCCAGGGCTAATGCTTCTTGTTAAAATCATATTGCTAAACAAATGGTTACAGCTCCTGCAACAGAGAGATGGATATCAGCTTTGCCGGACGGGCGGCCTTTTTTTCCGCCCCGCCTTCCATCATTCAATGTTATTTTGTTTCCCTTGGGTAATTTTAATCTTACATAAGGTGTGTGAATGTTTTTATTCCTAGAAAGGCGGGACAGGAATTTAAGAAAATGTAAAAGCCAATCTGCCCTATAGGTGATGAAGGTAGAGACCTGTTGAAATGGTCCTGAGAAAATAAACACTTGGATGCACAGGCACACTGAATAGAAGAAAATCCTTCTCAAGGAAGGCAAGGAACCATAGGACGTCCAGAGAAGAAAACGTTCCCGAGGTTTTAAACAGACACCATCAATTACTCCTCCCATCGTTCCAGAATTTACCTATCACTGAAGGTTAACAAACCCATCAAGAAAACGGGGCTTATTTATTTTGGCAGTTTTGCATCTGCAGATAGAAAAAGCAAAAGGCCCCTGCTTCCCATTTGAAAAACTAGCGTTGAAAATGACTGGCTGCCTTATCTCTACATGATTTGCCTTAACTTCACTTCCTCTCACTTTGTCATTTAATTTGTAAGGTTTCCAAATCAGAGTGACTATCCTCTATTAGTCCGCCTGGTGACAGAGGGCAGGGTGTTGTTGTATCTGAGTAAATAAAGCAGAAATCCAAGCCTAATTACTGGGGAGATAAACCATGCTGGCAGGGGGTTACCTTCCTCAAGGTCTGGAGCCAAGTGCACCCACACATTTTGGAGTGAGACCATGGGCACCAAGAACACACAGAGACCAAGTAGGTTGGAGCGCATTTGTCTTCATGTGGCAATACTGATAAATTTCAGCAACTGCCTTCGTTACGGGACTGTGTGGTCAATGTGCATCTACGGGGGAAGCAAGTGTGTATTCATTAATCAAATGAGATAATGGGGGACAAAGGTGCTTCATAACTGCAAGGGGCAAAACAAATAGAGAGTGGCATTTTTGTTCCAAGGGCATGTGTGTATATTTAAAGATAGTCTACATAAACATGCATTAAACAGCTCATGGGGTGGGGGGGGGGTCGGGGAGGGGGGGAGACAGGGGGGAGAGAGATGGGGAGGGAGATACTGAGAAGGCCTTTCTGATGACAGCAGTTACACCCTGGAAAGAATCCCTCAATATAGGTAGATTACAGATACAGTGTAACGTGCAGAATCATACTGTATGCAGCATAGTGACTCAACAACTTCTATAGAATAGAAGCTGATTGAAAATCTGATTTATTGATTATTCAGAGACCCACACTGTGTTTTTATAGGCCCCTCTCCTGCATATGACTGGACCATATTTATGCAAATTGCATAGGCATGCTGAGAAACTTCCCTATCAAGTGTACTTTTTCCTATGTATTACGCAAGACTCCAACATCCGTACTGCCTGCCTTCCCGCTGCCCTCCCTCCAAAGTAAACAACCCAAAAACGCCTACGTGTATGGTGAAAATCATTAACATTGAAGAGATGTTCAGAAAAAAGAGAGGAAAAAAAAAAAAAACCCAGTCCCTGGCTTCTGATTTGGATGATTACAATTATCAGTGGATACTGTAGCGAGAGCTGAGAAACCGTGTTTGGAGAGTGAATCTATTAATGCAGCTTTATCCAACAAATATTAAAATTGCAAAGTAATTTGCCCATTTGACAATGGCTAATGAACTTAAGTATGCAGAATGAACTTTAATAATTGAGGAAATTGTGCAATTACACTGAAAGCAGCTGAAAATTACAAATAAAATTAACTCTCTACTTTAGCAAGAATATTACTGCTTCTATTACCAGTCACTTTATGTGGGTATCGAGAAAGTCTGGAAAGTTTCAAGTGACTGTACATTTATTGTGATGATTACTCATTTTTTTAAACAGAAATGAGCCCTAATAATTCTTTTCCCCAATATGTTTCTGGATTACCATGTGGTTGGAATTACACAAAATGTCTCATTGGCAGGGTATGTTTTAATTTTGATTTCAGGTTTATGATCCTATCTGTGTCTATTTTAAATCTACATGGATTACACTCAGCAAAAATCCTTTTACTACCCTGGCTTGGCTGTCTCATACTATTAGGCTGTATATGTTCAGCTTCTACAAATCTGTTAATACATAAAACCATAAGAAGCTTCTTATGTTCGAACCAGGTTAGACCGAAGACATCAGATTAATATTTGATAATATAGAAGGGCCCTTAATCAGATTTGCTTATTTCGTGACAGAATGTTTCTGTAATTATCATAATTGTTGTGCTAAATATGTTTGTCTTTGTATCTGGCTTTGGGCATAATCTTCTCTCTTGAAAGCCACTCAATGTGGGACTTGAGATTCCTGCACAAAACCCAATTAATATTAAGATGACAAGCCCCGATGAGCTCCAAAGAGGCAACAGCTGAACAGACTCTAACATTCTTAAGTACAGATACTTGAGTGATCAAGTACATCTGAGGGAGACACACAATTCAATAATCCCTTTCTCAAGAAAGTCAAGAGGCCTGAGAGATACGAAGGAAATCAAAGGAACACATCAGAAAGAAAATGAAGGGTCTGGTCCTGTAGCATCTCTATTAAAATGCAAAAGTTATGGATTTTTTTCGGGGTGATGGGAACCTTTTCTGTTTTTATTGATTTCTTTTTATAGCTTGATGATTTCTCTAAGATTATCTTAAAAGCTTAAAGAAAAAAGGGGCCTCATCAAAAGGTATCTTGCATGACAGGAACATACACAGTTTTGGTTAACATGATGAGGGAAGGCTCCGGAAGTCCAGGGAGAAAGGGATCCTGCTGGTCCATCAGCCCGGGGAAGGTCTGCAGCCTCCACAGTAAAAGGGAAATTGTACTCCCACATTCCCTGGGGGGCCTGTGGCACACCCACCCTGCCCGCCCCTGGGCCAGTAAGGAGAGACGAATGACAGGCTGGGGATACCTGGGAGTTCCCCCAGAAACAGAGTTCTAAAGTGCCGCATTCACAAATGTATTCCCATTCGCGTTGTATAAAGTGGTCGCCTTCGTCCCCTGACGCCCCCCCCCCATTTCCTAGCATCGCGGGTGACTCCTTGGATTTACAGCTAAATTCACTGTCCAGAGGTGACATCCTAACCCATTGATTTGCAATCAGAAATTGGTTTCCTGTCACTTTAAAAGTGAGGCACTAAGGGGCAGTAAAAACAAGGCTGTCGGAGCTAAATGGAGCTATAGTTCAGGCTCTGGGCCATTACACACTACCTTTCCAATGTATTTATTACATTAAGAAACCTCTGTAGTGCACTTTAAATGGCTGGTGACACCCTCTTAGGTGACTTACTGCTCTGTGAAATCAGTTTTGTAGAAACTCTTTCACATGTGCCAAAACAAAACAAAACCCAGTATGCCTGTGTTTGTGCATAAGAATGTTCCAGTACCCAGTCCACGGAGTCTCTGCATGCTCTTGTGCCCGGCGCATGGGCAGCAGAGAGTGTCCATGCCGAGCACAGAGCGTCGTCCGGAGCTCACTCGGCTCGGGCACCAGGAAAAGTGAAACCAACCAGTGTGACCCCTGCTACTTGCCTGATAAATCCGGGGGAGCCTCTGAGGCCACCTGCCCACTTTCAGGGTCTTATCCCAATGGGAGAAGGGCTAGTAGTACATATACTCCTACCGCCCCCACACAGGACGCCCCATCAGGTCTTTTCAGATGGTTACCTTTACCGTAAACAGCAAGGACCAGGGATAATTCCAATCCAAGCCACCCAGGCTCAAGTAGCAATCTATCTCCCTGATGCAGCCTTCCATTTTCAGAGACGCAAGTGTTCGGGAATTACTGTGAAAATGTGTCCGGAGATTCCTCCCATACAACCAGGCACACAAATCCCTTCCAGGTTCAGCTCCTGGTTGGGCCCAGGGCCTCCATTTCCTTTCTCTGGTTGTCACAACAAGGCAGGATTTCCCCGGGAGAGAGACCCTCACCTGGGAGGCATGGAGGCTCAGCGCACCATTGCATCAAAATAGACTCTTCGCCACACGAGCACGGACAAGCCTGCTCACGGAGCGAATTGCCCCAAATTGTGAGATATTTGAAACAAAATGTGTCCCTGTTGCCTTCCGAGGTTCCTGCTAATTAATATTCAAAAGACTCAAAGAGGAAAAATGGATACCTAAATCATACATATGTATATGCCTTTTAAGCTTTATTATAAAGGCAAAATAACCCCTTACTTGGTTAAAATCCAACTTGAGTCAACATACAAAGGTGACTGCACTGTAATACTAGACATATCTGCATTATGTAGGCATGTTACTGCGCCACCAGAATCTCTCAATAGTAATTATTATGCCAAGCACCCTGTTGGCACAATTACACTAAAGCTCTAATTAGTAGCAGTAAGATTAGAACCCCTACATGTTAAATCTGTAGAAGCAACGCTGAGTGAAGGATTTAAAACAGTTTCAAAACATTGTATTGTCTTTATTACAGTCTTTATACTTCAGTAAAGAAGGGTTTTCTATAAAATGCACTTAAAATAATCTGGTCCTGTCACTAAAAATAGGAAAGATAAGGTAATTGCAGTCAAACCTAGCGAGTCGACTTGCTACCTAGGTGCATTAAATCGAAAATGACAAATCTAGTGAACTCCAGTGGGAGATACATACTTCCTCCCTGCTGGACGCATTGGTATTTTTCCAACCATCAGCCAGGGGAACATGCAGGGGCCATACTTGTCAGGGGCGGTTTTCTCATTACCTCCGAGAAGCCGGAAGGCAGGCGACTTGCAGCAGGAACGGATCTTCTTCACCAATCTGATTGTAGCATCAGGAGATTTACCTGTCTCCTTAGAGACTGCGACAGCCACTTTGAACACAGCGCATGACTCCTCCCCTCCGACTGAGACAGCACCAGGCGCCTTAGCTACCTGCTGGGTGCAAAGCTGGACATCCGGGTCCTGGAGCTGAGGTCTCCAGGGAGAAGGGCTCCTGGGCCGCCCCCAGCAAGGAGTGTCTCCCCCCGCCCCCCCACCCCTCTATTCCCCCGACCCCGAAAGCTGAGAGCCGGCTGGGGGTCTGCGGCACACACCTGAGCGTTTGGGGAAGACAAAGCAGCCAGGGCTCCTTACAGTCCCAGCTCTCGAAAGAGAAGGAATTCAGGATTGCCACAGGCCAGGTGTATATATTTCGATTGGGAATCTTTCAGTGGGATTTTCCCATGAAACTGAGTCGTCACGACTGTGTAAAATGTTTTAAGGGAGAAAACCTAGAAGCTCAGCAGGAAGGAAAAACAAAGCCATTTCTTCTGCCTCATGGTTTCCCACCCCCTGCCCACCCCCTCCCACGACCCCCCCCCCCACCTTCCAGAAACAATTAGGTTTTGATCCTCAACAAACCCTGAGAGTTGAGGAATGCCAGATCAAGGCAGGTAGAGTCTGCCCTGGGCCCTGCCTCCCGTCCACTGGCTCATCTGCCCACCCGGCCCCAGTCACGGGCAAAAATACCTGGTCCCGGCAGCCTGGCAAACCTCCTGCGAGGCAGAACAGGGAGTTCTGAGCACATAGAAGGCACTGTGAAGGCCCCAGGAGCTGTTGGTAAATTGAGCCTGTGTTAAAAAATGCATACACCTGTGGGCAGAACTTGGCCTTCCTACTTTGAGGATGAGACCTTAACAACGCAACTATTCTGGAATAATCTGCCCATAAACATATAGACACCAAATAAACATGTGAAAAATGCACCTGGGCTTTTCCACTGGAGCAAATGCATTATTTATTTCACTTCGGAAATGCTAAGCCAAAAGACTTTGGCCATCTAAGATGAGAATAAGAGACAGAAATCCCCAAACGTTACTGCAGCTCTACCTTGGTGTCCACTAAACAGCTGCTCTTTCCCTCCACCAACAAATTTGCCATAATTACAGCAATACTTAGTAAGCGTCTATTTGTAGAGCATACGTATATAGAGTTTGGAAATGCGTAGCCTAACAGCTATAAAACTGTCTACAAGAATGTGCAGTGATAACAGGGCAGAAGTCAGAGGATGGCCTCTGAATCTTAATAATTGTATTATTCAGCCATATGTTATATCTGGAAGTGCTCTTTACTGTAAAATAGAAGACCGGGGAGAGTGTGGTACGTTCTAGCTTCTATATTTTACGTTGGCTTCTCTTTCAGAGCCCCAGACTGAGGGAAAGGAAGTGAAAACATCCTTCTGCCTTACAGGTTATCTTATTGCCGTCATAATTCCAGTATTTATATGCATGCATGTTTTATCTACAAAAGATATCCACATGAGAGCTGATCTTTCTGCAACTGTTACAGAACTATTAAACATATATTAGCGTGGTCATTTTTATTTAATGGAAACAAATAACAGTTAATCTTATTGGAAGGGTTAAGTGGGTTTACTTGGTAAAGGGCAAATCCCTTTGGATGCTTTCTTTTTTAAAGAATAGCTGGGGTTGCTGACAGATGGTCTTTGTCTGAGTGTAGCTGAGGACAGATACAGTTTCTTTTTACACATTTATGAAAGTTGTAGATATAGATGCTTGGTAATATGCAGTGGCCTAGGACAAAGAGCAAGCTTGGTGGACAGAGCGGATTAGATTTCAGATCAGTGACAGATGGCTGGCTTAGCAGAGTCGGATAAAATTAAAAGGGGGGTAGGGGATGGATAAAAAGAAGCCACTTTCCATGTAAAAGTTACATCTCTTAAGACAATGGCCGCATGCAACATTCAGCCCTCTTCCCAACCTGGTGTCAAATTCCTAGATTTAAATTCCTACTTGAAATATGCGTTTTAATTTTGCCTCGGCAGAGGAGGTGGGATTATTCAGTGTTGACCAAGTTTATCAAAGGGAAGCTAAGAAACAAGGTAATTAACAATTTGCCTTTCAACTTGTCCAGCAGAGAGTACTTTCATTTGCAAAATTGCCCTGGATATTTGCATGTGGCTCCTTACTCACACCATTCCCCCCCAGCTCGAGCAGATTTTTATAAGCCTATCGGCAAAATCCACATTTTTGCTTACTCCATATACGCCATTCAAAGCTCTAACATCACTAGAATCTTCGTCAAATAACCATACAACATATTTAGTGTTAATTTGTCGCACTGAAATTATTCATCGGTGCCTTGAGTACGTCCGGTAATATTTATGGGTTATGCCATTCCATGTTTTCTGGCAGTGCAGTTTGCTAGATTTCATAGATTTACGGTGTCTGCTTTTTTATGACTGACAGAGCAATAACCAGATTGCAGAGATATTTATGTTGTTTGTGGCTTAGCAAGATAATTAAAGGATATAAATTAATCAAGTGCAATTAATTAGAAACTTTATGTTCGCAGCAGTCCTTCTTTGCATGTATAATTTATATTTATTGATTTCTTAGCTTTCATTAGCCTATGAGATAACACCAAAAATGCATTAGAGAAGAAAATGTACAATTAGCGCGAGAGTGAACCCTGGCATAATGGATAGATCAGCACATGTTTGGGGCCAATATAAAGCTTTGTTAACTGTCATAAGCAGTTACAATTGATGAGTGGTATTTCCCTACATATCTTTCAGCTGATTAACGGCGTTTTTAAAGAGTCGCCTTAATGGGAAGCTGATAGGTTGGCTAAATTTACATTTTAATCAGAGTATTTATGATAGAGGCAGCCCCAGAACTCATTGGCAGAGGGTGAGGCAACATTCCCTGAGGGACTGGGGCAGGGAGTTGGCTTTGGAATATGTCCACTCACCTATTACTTCTCCTGTTATTTACCCAAAAGCGTCTGTATGGGGAAGGGGCGAGAAGTCTAGTGGCCTCCTCACCACTGGCCACACTCCCACACTGCGATTAATCTTTGGGAGAAAGGGCCGGACGCTTGCCATGCCCAGAGAATGGAACCCCGGTCACACTTGCGTGTCTTCTGTCACTGGGTGTCAAATGCCGGCGCCATGGGCAGCCAAGAGTGGCCAAGCATGGCTCCCAAGCTTCCTCACCAAGGATTTCACATATGAGGGAGAGAGATCTTAGCCTGACGAGCCTGCTTCTCCTATTTCCTCACTGGGTTGACAGCCAACCCAACAAACTCCAAGGAGACCACAGAAGAGACCACAGCCTCAGATCCAGAGGAACATCTACTCACGTACGTCGCTCAACAGCTCCCATTTTAAACGCAAAAAGGGGGCCTGCGCCTGAATTGTAAGCCATTAAAACCCTGGTTGTATCAAGCAAGAACAGGAGTTAGGCTGTGGAACGGCCAGAGAAAACTTTTTGAAGCGAAGTAAAAGAGGCAATCCTCATGTAGCAATACCTTTCTCCTCCCTTTGGAGGAAGCGGAGGGATCCCTCCTCTTTAATTCCCATTGGAAGAGTGAGGTGGGCAGCTTCCATCCCCCTCCTGAGCAACTACATGTTCAGAAGCTGTCTCCTAGGCTAATACTCCATAT
The DNA here is from genome assembly GCF_003265705.2 of Callorhinus ursinus. Classification (NCBI taxonomy): domain Eukaryota; kingdom Metazoa; phylum Chordata; class Mammalia; order Carnivora; family Otariidae; genus Callorhinus; species Callorhinus ursinus. Next base: position 4,121,042 of record NW_027397118.1, read on the forward strand.
CCACATCATGGAGGCTGCAGGGCCAGGTTGGATCCTTTTGTTCGTTAAAATAGACTTTCTAAGATGGTGTCATGGGCGGCCCACAACAAAACACCTCAGGACTGGACAATTAGTAAGGCCACAGAATTGGGATTCATGTCTGGCTGGTGAAGTGGCCCTTAGTGGGCATCTCTGCAGGAGAGGACCTATTTCTTGTTCCCACATGGGGATGGGACAATAGGGCTGGGCAGCCGGGTTATATGTTTATACTAAAGAAGGTCAGGAAGCCCTCTGGAAAGAAAAACAAAAGAGCGTTCCCCCAAGGGGGCTCATTCCTGATTCAGAGACAAGCCAGGGAGGTCTTCAGCTCAGAAAAGGACTTGAACAGCGCAAGACTGGGGGCCTGGTCTTTCTCAAGCAAGGACGGAAGCCATTGCCTTGAGTCTTGCTAAACTCCTTTCCCTCTGCCTCTCCTTTCTGCTCCAGTGTAGCCCAGGGTTCAGAACTCCACCCCTGTTTTCTGGTGGAAGCTTGTCCGTGTAGACGGAATATTGACTGAATCTTCCAGGGCTCTCCTTGCCCCCGGGGGCAATTCGAGTTGAATCGCGTACACCAAAGCTAGGCTACAAATAAGAAATTATTTTTCATTTATCTCAGGGAGAAAAAGCCACAAATGAGCAAATATGAGATTAATATAAATGAAGGAGGATACAGTTTCTGCTTTATGTGGTGATAAGCCCCTTTTTTCCTTTTCATACTAATTATTATTATCATTATTAGTATTATTTTACCCCTCAATTGCCTTAGGATGTTATCCAAGAGGAAGAGCTTTATCGGCTGGTGAGAGCTCCACAGTATTATTTATTTCATGTAATAAAATGTATGTAATGATCATGATTAATGTTTGTTTATTGTTGTATCATTGTGTTTGCCTTCCAGTCTCAGTGTGATACTGGTTTAATTAAACTTGGGAGAAGGTGGGAGTGGGGTTGGGTGACAGTCTCCAGAACTTTGTATGATAATGGAGTCTGCACTTGGTGGCACTCACATGTGATTAAGATGAAGATGTCCACATAAATGACTGATTCTGTTTGTTCTTTTAAAGGAAAGTCCATTCACCACCCTTTATTGTGTAATTTACAGATAAATTTGTTGTGCCTCCGACCAAATGCTTTTATGTACAGAAATTGCAATGACAGTAGAAATTATGGTAATTGAAGAGTGCTCTGTTTGAGGTTTCTCCCTGATCACATGGAATGATCATCAGCATCTTTCTCGGCCATAATCGTGCCCCAGATTCCAAATTATTTTTTTATTAGTTTGTTATCCAGTTTAACTGTTCAGGGAAGAGAAGGACTGAGAGGGGTTAGCGAATATCATCTCTGCTGGTGGTTGATCGTCTACCCTAAGGAAAAATTAGATAGGTCCAATGGGACTTTTTTTTTTTTTTTTTTGCATTTCCGATGCACCCAAAACCGGTTTGCCGAAGACTCCTATTACACAGCTTCCTCATTTCCTGGGGAAAATCAAATGCGCCTCCTTATTGGAAGCCATAAAGCTTTGAAATAAATTTTTATATTTCTTAAAGTTTTTAAAGCTGAATTCATATGCGCCTTAACATTTCAAGTACTTTCCAGTTTACAAGGTACTTCAATATCTATTATCGCCTTCTAGCATCATAACCTTTGAAGTGAACAGGACATGAAAGTTTTTTATATAGTATAATCCCATGATATACATATGACGGTACGTTTTCTGCAGCTTGCTTTTTTTTTTTTTTCTTTTTCCTTTTGAGGGAGAGGCGGGGGAGGGGCAGACAGAGAAGGAGAGAGAGAATCTTAAGCAGCCTCCACATCCAGTGTGAAGCCGATGCAAGGCTCGATCTCATGACCCTGAGGCCATGACCTGAGCTGAAATCAAGAGTCAGATGCTTAACCAGCTGAGCCACCCAGGCATCCCTTGCTTTTTTTCCTTTTAATAATCTATTGTGGATATCTTTCATGTCAATACGTAAAAATGTGTTTTAATTAGAGACTTTAGGATGCCTTCAGAATTTCCTTATTATAAACAATGCTGAATCAATATTCTGGTGGGTGGATATGTATATATATACGTATATACACGTGCATGTGTTCCTGTGTGTGTGTGCACGTGCGTACCTATAAACATTTTGGCAAGAGAGAGTGTTTTGGATCCGAATATAAATAATTTAAATTTTTGAGACAGTCTGCCAACTAACCCTCCCAGAAGATTGTTCAATTTAGACCCTATGAAACGATATATACAGGTTTCATTTTCTCATTCTCCTTCCAGCTCTAGAAAATATCAACCTTTAAATTTTTGCCAACTTGGAAGAAAAAAATTGTATCACATTAATATTTAGTTTGTGTTTTTCCAATCAGGAGTGAGTGGTGGCGTGCCTTTTAATATGTTTTTTGTTCACTCATATTTCCTCTTCATGGAATCGCTTGTTCACATTATCTGCAAATTTTTTTGTTGTTTTTTCTCATCTTGTTAATGTGCAGAGACCTTACCTTCATAGTAACTCCTTGTGGATTAAAGACACTGCACCTCCGTCTCTCGTTTGAAGTTTAATTTTGTTTACAAGGCCATACTCAAGATTTTTTTTCTTTTTAAAGCATTGCATGTGGTCAGATCAGAATAGGGGTTCTCTGAGTGAAGAAAAGAGATTCAGAGAGAGGAAGTGACTTGCCCTTTCAGTGGGAAAACCAAGATTTGAATCCTGAATGATCAACACCTCACACTGCATCTCTGTGGATGCCACCAGGACTGTTGTCTATAAATATGCACCTGAAAAATGAGGAGGAAGTATTGGTTTCTTATTTCCATGACTAGCCCCATCAGACCCCCCTCAGCCATCTTCAACTCTCTTTCCCCCTCGCCTTGAAGGACGTTTCGGCGTATCTTTCAAAATTTGCCATCAATCACACCCCACTGAAACTTTCCCAGACACTTTCAACTCAGCTTTTGCCTTCTCCGCCATTATGTGTTGGTGGCCTGGGCCTCTAGAGCAGCATCTGTCAAAGTCTGCTTTGTGCGTCAGGTATTTATCTCATGGATCCCTCCTGCCCTAGAGAGTGAACTCTCAAAAGTTAAGGGCCTGTCATAGATGAATTGCGTTAATTAACTGATTTTCCCCTCCCATATCCATGTCCTGGCGATGCACTCTTCAAATCTAGGGGTGGGGTGTATTCCTATACCCCTTAAATCTGTTCAGGTCTTGTCCCTTGCTTTGGCCAACAAAATGCAAGAGACACAACCTTGCTTTCAGAGGCAATCTTGCAGGGTTCTGCTCACACTGTTGGTTCCCTACCATTGACATCTTGCCTGTTGAAGGACGAAAGACCACATGTAGTAGAGTCATCCAGGGGAGGGAACGCATAAAGCCAGTCCTCACCCAGTCTGCCAAGTAGCTGCAGACACGTGAGGAATTCCAGCTGCAATCCATTGAGCCAGACCTACACCAGAAAGAACTCCTGATCAACCCATAGATTTATGAGCTAAGTAAATGTTTATTGTTTAAACCACATTTGGGTGCTTTGTTACACAGCATTAGATGACTAATAACAAACCTTTATGCACTAAATTAAGCATGGTGTTATTGAGCACAACTGTGCATAGTTTCTGTGTCTTACTATTTTTGAATCCTTAAAATAGAGCCGAGCATGTTACAATGCAACTAGGAGGTGTAAATACTTGTTGAATTGAGTTCAGTCTCCTACTTTACCAGCAGTCGAGAATCTAAATATTTAAAGGGATGCTTTGGGTAGGAACGCACCACTTCTTTTCTTTCTTTTTTTTTTTTTTAGAGATTTTATTTATTTATTTGAAAGAGAGTGAGTGAAAGAGAGCAGGAGTGGGGGGGGCAGAGAGTGAGGGAGAAGCAGACTCCCCATTGAGTAGGGAGCCCGGTGCGGGGATCCATCCCAGGACCCCGGGGATCATGACGTGAGCCAAAGGCAGATGCTTAACCTACTGAGCCACCCAGGCACCCCAGGAACACACCACTTCTTAAAGGCAGGCCGAGTCTGTCCACATTCATAGCATAGGGGAATTTGGAATAAGCAAAAGAGATCACTGGGTATTTCCAGTGGAAAATAATGCATTGTGTAGAGGACACTCATCTGAGTTATCTGATTCTAGTCTTTTGTTGCCTTTGAGCTATTTTATAGCTCGATAATTTGTAGAGAACCGACGGCAGTGCAAATGAGTCCTGTCTATGGACATGCAAATGAATTCCATCCAGGGGAGAAACAACACCCCCCCACACACACATCACTATGACTGTCACCACCATGGAGAAGCCACTTTTGCATCTATTTGCAAGTTCATTTTATTTACTTATTTTTTTAGAGAGAGAGAGAGTGAATGTGAGCAGGGGTGGGGAGGAGCAGAGGAAGAGGGAGAGAGAGAATCTCAAGAGGTTTCCACGGTGGGCACAGAACCCAGTGTGGGGCTTGATCTCATGACCCTGAGATCATGACCGCAGCCAAAATCAAGAGGCCGGTGCTTAACAGACTGTGCGACCCAGGGGCCCCTACAAGTTCATTTTAATATTCTTCATCTGTGTATATGATTCTTCTTTGGATTCTCCTTTGAATCAGTTGTAACATCTGCTAGTTCTCATTTAATAAGGAGTTAAATAAAATATTTGACACTTGTTCATCTTATATTTGTATGAGTCGTGGCTTTACCTTTGTTTGGAAATTATATTTCAATAGCTTGAAAGATCCTTTCAGACGCCCAGTGGATTCACTGGAAAGAGCTGTGCCTGCTGGAAAGGAGAACAGCTCCTTGCTTCTAGACTGGTGAGGTTTTGTGTTCCGCAGTTTCTCTTGATCTGTGGCTGAAATCGCAGAACTGAAGCTCTAAGCTTTCTATGTGTCTCTGTGTCTATCTGTGTGTAATTCAGAAATGTTTGAGTGGGTAATGTTTTCATATTACTAGGGGATATTAATAAATTAGGTTGTAAAATATCTTAAAGGAGCTCTATTCTGATTGGTTTATAGAGATAAATACACACATGTGTACATTACATCTTCCCAGAATATTGAACCTCTGGTAGGTACTTTAAGTGTTCCAGACTTAAAAGAAAAATATTCTTACAGAAACTAACTCAGAAATACTTTAATATTTGAAATTCATACAAATAAGGAAAATCTTTGGCAGACAAGACTAGTTTAATAATTTTTATGTAATGAAAACCACCATATCTTTTCTTATTCATCAGTGTCCGTTATGGTACAAGCAAACACATTCATTATACTTGGGTATATTTTTTCTTAAACTTGCACAAGTTAATGATCAAATAATGTAACATTGTTCCTACGTGATGTTTAAAGTTATGAAAAATGTAAATGTAGATTTGTGTTTAACAAAATGGAACCATTCTCACAAACTATTTCTTTCGACAGTAATTCTATTTTGTAGTATATCAGCTTGAAGATAATTTCCAAGATCTTTAGGTAACTTAAAACCTGGGCATAGTAGTTGAGTTGATTAATGAATACTATTTGATATGTAGATCATTTCTAACTAAGATAAAATACTAAAGCATTGATTACTAGGCATAATTTCAAGTTTATAGGTTTTTGCTTTTTTTGTTGTTTTGAAATGCTGCACAGATGCTATATACTTGGGCTAGGTTAATGAATGCATTTATCTTTGCCACTGAGGATAGGGAATAAGGGGCATGAATGGCAGTTGAATGTTCATGTGTGACAGACATGAACAGTTTTTAATTATCTACCCTTCATTTTTCTCCGTGAAATGGAAGTTAGTTACTTTGATTAAAGTTTTAATTAATATAAATATTTGAGACTATATTAAGAGCAATGGTCACAGAGAAATATAACTGCTGACATGCTTCTGTTTTTCAAGGATAAGAATTTTGTCTTCAAGTAGTGGTTCTCAGGTTTATTTTCTTCTCCAGACACTCTTACACTCTCAAAACGTATTTAGGCCCCAAAGGCCTGTGGTTCTTGTAGGTTGTAACTAGGCATACTTAATATCCTAGAAATTAAAACCAATAGCATTTTTAAATACTTATTTATTGATTCATTTGGAGCTAGCAGTGATGAATGAATGGCACATGAATACCATCCTAGTGTTATTATGAAATCAGTTCTGGCCTCAGACCCTCTGGGATCTCTCCTAAAGTATCAATTTGTTGACACTGAAATGGTCCAATAAAGAACAAAACTTGGAAAGTGAATTCTCTTTACCCTGGTTTTATATATACCTGAGTCTGAAAAGCTATGTAATGTGTTAAAATCTTAGCAAAGGTTTGCAGGATTTTTAGGGATGTATTTCCCTGGTTTACTGTCTTTACTGCTAATAGAAGGTTATTCTTTCTTCCTGCCATCTGCCTAAATGACAAAGATCCTGTGTCTTACCACCAAAGTAATTTTCTATGCTCTATTCTGGCTATTGAGTTCTTGTTCATTTAAGAAAACAAATATTCCTCACTTATGAAAGAGTTAAGGGTTCTTGGTTCTTTACAGTCATGTCATCCTCTATGATTATTTTTTTAATGCTTGATCGTCTCTTTGAACTAATGGGTAACCAACTGTAGTGCCTCAGACATCTGTGGTCCTAGGTTTACCAAGCATCCAAATCTCCTTTGACAACTTTTTTGATGATTGCCCATGCAAAATCATATCCTAAGCATAAAAACTAAGATAAAACCTCCAAGTTATCTTTTGTATCTAAAAGTATCTTTGTAATTTCTTACAAGCTCCCTGGAAAATCATAAAGGATTTTTCTTTCACCTTATGAAGAAGGAGGGTGCTAGAAATAATTAGGCTTATTTGAAATGTTACTACTGATGAATTGCATGGGAAGGATTCACAAGTCAGAAAAGATGCTTAGCCTCCTCTATGTTAAATCCGCATGAAGTGTTAGTAATTTACATATTTCAGAAGTTGTATGCTGGGGGAGCCTGGGTAGCTCAGTTGGTTGGGTGTCTGACTCTTGGTTTTGGCTCAGGTCATGATCTCAGGGTCATGGAGCTTGGGTGTGGAGCCTGCTTAAGATTCTCTCTCTCCCTCTCCCTCTGCCCCTCCCTGCTCGCACACACTCTTTCTCTCTCCTCTCTCTAAAAAAAGAAATTATACACTGTATAGGGAATTCCTAGAGATTTGTCAGTGTCTTCACTCTCCATGACAGGTTTCTGTTGATCGGAGTCCTAAAGATATTAGGCCACAACAGTGTTATATTATCAGCCATGATTTTGGTTATGATTTAAAATGCTTGCTAAGTCATTACCAGACTTTAATTCAAATCTAGCATCTTCTAAACCAGTGGTTTTGGATTGGGGATTAACTATGGAGTCGTATAAAATTATGTCTTGGCCATGTTCCAGATTTACTGGATATCTTGACTTGATATTCTTGGTATGTTCTTAGTATATGCCTGGTTTATCCTTGTTAGCTCATACTCACACACACTTCCATATATCTCACAATTATTACATGCTATGGCTCAAGATTTTTCCCTTTATAAAAAATTATGTTCAGGGATCCTGGGTGGCTCAGTCAGTTGAGCATCCGATTCTTGATTTCGGCTCAGGTCACAATCTCAGGGTCATGAAATGAAGTCCCGGGTCGGGCTTGATGCTCAGCAGGTGGGGAGTCTTCCTGTCCCTCTCCCTCTACCCTTCACCCCACTCATGAGCACATTCTCTCTCTCTCTAAAATAAATAAATCTTTTTCAAAAAATTATGTTCAACTATTTTTGTAAGTCTATGTAACACTTACTGTAACATTTCCTGAACATTTCTTTGAAAATAGCTTGAATCATCCTTAAATACAATATTATGCAATGACATTATTATCTTTTGTTTTGTTTTGCTCAAAGCAGCCAAATTTCTTGTCAATTGGCTCCTTCTTTTCATGAACTCTTGTCAGATCTTTCACTTTTGGAAACCATCAATGATAAATTAAGCACAGCCATTTTAAGCCACCATCATCTACAGATAGTGTATTTTTTGTTTGTTTAACTCTGATGCTTGCCTGAGGCCTCTGCCCCCAGCTCCAGGCTAGAGTTCCTGCACTCACCAAAGGGCATAAACAAAGAAGGCTCATCTGAGAGCTCCTTGGAAAAAGACTGTACCAGGTACTTCAAACTATTGAAACTTCAAAGAATGGAAGGCTGAACATGCAGGCTCCTGATGGCATAGCTTAAACACCTTGCAGACCATTCCAACAGGCTGAGTCAGGATTTCCAGGACTCTTTCTCATTTGAAAAGCAGATGACTTCAAAAGATTTTTCACCCAAGATCCAGCAGAACAAGCATGGGCTGAATGAACTGAAGAAGGAGGTTTTACAGGAGTTATTTGTAATATTGCCGATTCTATTTTACGGTTTTATTTTCTAAATATAAAAGGAAGCCCTTTTTCTTTCTTGCCAAGCTATCGGTAGCTCATTACAATTCAGTAGACTGCTTTTGAAAAACTAAAAATGAAACATTAAAAAAAATAATATATTCTCACTGGCATCCCTTTTTCTGAACCATAAACTCTCACAGAGCATCCTTACTTGTCTTGGCCATAGAGTTATTTGTGAGGTTCAATAAGACTCAGTTTCTATTTTATCAGGTTATGATTGGAAAAATTGGTTATGCAGTCAAGGCCTTGGCTGGCAGGTCACATTTGAGAATGATGCTCATATCATCAGGCATCGTCAGTCGCTTTTAAGGAACTAAGATTGACTTTTTGGAGCCAATGCTTAGGAGGTCCTTGCAGGAAAACTGGCAGCCTGGTACTCAGCCTACAGGGTCCCAGGGCTAAGGAAGGGTACTTCCTGGTAGTCCAAGAAATTTGGACTATTTTGGAAGGAGCAATTCACCAAAATATATAGGTACTACATGCAGGTAAAATCTGGTGGAGAGAGTTTCTTGGGGCTTGGCTTCATAGCCTCAGAATAGCAAATAACAGAGGCCTTTAATCTAATATTTCATATGGAAACGTTCAGCAAACCAACTGGAGAAAACTTACAAGCTAAGTTAACGCTCTCGCCACGCCTCTGTAAATAATGAGGCCAGAGCTAAGGAGACCAGCCTTATTTAATGATCGAGAATCATCTTCCTTGGAGTGGAGACTGTAGGGAAATTTGGAATAAGCAAAAAATATGACGGGTATCTCTAGTGGAAAACTACATTATTGGGGACAGACCCTTCTGGATTTTCTGGTTCTGGCATTCATTGCCTTTGAATTGTAAGGTACAGGGAACTAAGTGGTGGCAATGCTGATGATTCTGTGGACATGCAACTTCCTCCTTCTGAGCAGAGGAGCAGCCCTCCCTCACTGTCACTGGGGAGCAGGCCATTTTGCATCCCTTTACAGGTTCATTTCAATACTCTGGATCTAAAAATGTGGCTGTCCTTTGGATTCTCCTTTGAACTGGTTGTGACATCTCCATTGTTCCCTCATTTTGTTTAATGACTTATATAAAAATTTTGTCATGCGTTCACTGATGAGAGGCATGATTTTCTCCTTTTTTTAAAAAAATTATCTTTTGGGGCACCTGGGTGGCTCAGTTGTTGGGCGTCTGCCTTCAGCTCGGGTCATGGTCCCGGTGTCCTGGGATTGAGCCCTACATCGGGCTCCCTGCTCCACGGGAAGCCTGCTTCTCCCTCTCCCACTCCCTCTGCTTGTGTTCCCTCTCTCACTGTGTCTCTCTCTGTCAAATAAATAAATAAAATCTTTAAAAAAATTATCTTTTAACAATAGACAGTAAGCTATAATCATACTGTTTGAAGTCTACACCTGGCCCAGTATTTTTACTGTGAGGATTATGTAAGGACAAATCCGTTCTCTCTGGGTCTCCTTTGTCTGCCCAGGACCCATTTTCCCATCTTCTCCTTCCCAAGTTTTAGTTCCTGCTTTCCGGTGGGGCTGAGCACACTCCCACACCTAGCATGTGCGTGAGATCCAGGTCTGGCCAATTTGAGCGATATGTTCACCCTGTCTCCTGTGATTGGATAGGGTTGATAATTTCACCAAAGCCAGGCAAGCCAGAGACAGTGAGACTCAGTTCTAGACTTTTGGTTGGGAAGAGATATTTCTTTCCGCTGGATTTACTGAAAGAATAGGCTATTAGCCTATAAATGCTGGTGACCCTCATGTCACTGCACGGGAAAACCCCGCCCAAATGGGGCCACACAGAGGGAAATGGAGCCAAAAAGAGAGAGAGAGAGAGACTGAGAGACAGAGTGACCAAGTCCTGACAACTGTGTTTGAGCCAATAAATGGGTTTCTGTCATTTCTCAAGGGAAGAACCCTGATGAATCCATTTCCATGAATTGAATCCGTAGGCTCTGAGGCCTGTCTACTAGAGCCAAAGGGAGTCTGTTTTCAAGTTGATATTGAAGCAAGAAGTCCATTATTATATTATAATTACTCAGTAAATATTACAGAAGAAAAATTTCTCTTTTAAACCCACATTCCAGAACTGAGTCTTACTGACTCTAACTGGCCTGATTTATAGCAGTTGGCCAACCCTTTGAGTTTGCAGTAGAGGGTTGAGTAGAGTGTATTTGCATCCTACAGCCTTGGAGACTCACTCAGACGCTTTTTTGGCCAGCATCACTCCCACCTCGACCTTGCTTACTCCATCAAAGCCTCAGCCATGAAAGGAAAGCTCTGGTGTCAAACCAGAAGACCCCGCTGCTGTCATTTTAGTGCAGGCTAACAGGAGGCATACAGACTTGGCCCGTTGTCATGCCAGCCTCCTGGGGGAAATGGACAAAGCCCCCTTAGAGCTGATTAACAGAAGCAGTTTTACCCTGGGTTTTCCTTCAAAGCCAAGTTCTAAATCAGAATCACAGAGGTATAAATATTTGATGTTAATGCAGGCCTTCTTTAATTGCACTGTAAAAATGTTTGGAAACTGTAAACAGACAGGGCACTTGGGGAAAGACAAAGGTACACTTGGAAATCTGGATTAGCCAGAAATGCATGGTGACCGGTAAATATGACTATTGAGTGTTGAAAAAAGAATCCCTCTTTTAGGTGCTTTTGCTGAAAGAAATAGAGGAAATAGTATTTGTGACAGCAGGCCCATAATTTTGCATGCATGGCTTAGATAAGGCATAATAATTTGGATATGGTTTTCTTCTAGAATGCTGTTCTTAAGGAATTATTGATCATCTTAGGGATGGCTGTACTCATGGAGTCCTTCAACAAACAAATTTTGAGCTTATGTGCTTGGGCACCATGTAATCATGTGTGTATATGTGTGTGTATGTGTGTGTGTGTGTGTGTGTGTGTGTGTGTGTGTGTGTTGGATTAGGGGGTGTTACAAAGGTTCTGTAATAACATTATTATATCAGGGTTTTAGCTATAAGAAGTTATGTCTTAAGTATACATTTTGATGTGTGGTCGGTAGAATTTCAACACTGAATGCAGTAAAGGGATTCAATTGTACTTCTTAAAAATTATATCCTGGGGGTGCCAGTGTGGCTCAGTCAGATAAGCAGCAGACGTTTAACCAGCTGAGCCACCCAGGTGCCCCAATAAAAAAAAAGTCTTTAAAAAAATTATATCCTGAAAATTACAAGCACATTGAAAACAAGATGTGACCTCCATTATACATATCTTCATATTTCCCAATCTTGCCAGAACTGAAAGAATCCCCTAGGATACTTTATAAAGTATAGATGCATTTTGGGATTTTTAACAAGTTCTTAATGATCAGGAAATTTTAGGAAACACTGTAACTGTGCCAAGCTATACAATATTATATATGAAATAGAATGTTTTCGTATGCATATATGTATACAGTCCTGTCTTTCTTTGTACAACATCAGTGCTCCCCTGCAAGACAGGATACCTGTCCAAGATTAAGATTAGTCACCTCACCTTGCTGGTTTTTGGTGAGACCCCAATGTAGGCAAATCAAAGGTCTCCTACTCCTCTTTGCACATACTTCTAACTGTAAATATATTGTGTATTGAGATATACATGACGGTTTTCCCCAAAAGATTATGAGGTCTTTGATGGTGGAAGCACATCATCCATCTTTTTGACTCCAGAACTTCAAATAGGGCTGGCACAGAGTCTGAGCACAAATATTTATAGACCTATAATTCTATTAAAACATCGTAGAGGAATGTACCAAGAGAAGTGGGAGGTTCTTGAGAATCATTAATGAATACAATGAAAAAGAGTTCCATAGTCAGTATCTATAAGCCATTTCCAGTGAACTAGGTTCATATGTAAAATTCTCAGTGGCTGTCTGACTTCAAAGAAAAGTAATAATTAAATCTGTCTACAGATGTAAGCATGATCCTAGGCCTTGGTCTGCGGGATTTCTGTCTGCAGAGCTGTCTTAAAACACAGTGAAATGAAATATTGCTGTTTGTCTAACTTATGGGCAAAACTATTTTAAATAAATTAATGTTTCCTTGAGTCTCAGCTTACAACACAAGTACAATTGATACCCAGGCTGCCCGGTGCTGAGGTTTATTGAATGCATAATGTGGCACTTTTGTTTGATATGATATTGTGGGAAAAGTTACAATCTCCCCTTTGGAATAAAAAATTAAATGTTTTGGAAGAGGCAGAGAGATTTTGTGCCAAAGTATGTAGCCATCTCCTGTGGAAGTGTTTTAGGGACTGGATAGTTTTTCAACTAGATATGTATCAGTTTTAATTATAATGTTAAGTAGTTCTCCTATTTTGACTAGACAGGCTTATTATAAATAAACTCGATTCATCTATGAAATTACACTCTGAAAGGCATTTCATAATCCAAGATAAGAATTAAAATTCGGTTTGAATTATCATAATGTGCTGATCACCCTAAACATTTCTCAGGCAGGCTCCTTTCTACGTGTATGATACAAACATTACTGCAGAGGATTTGCCCCATTTTGAGGCTTAGCTACTCAAGATTGCAGACAGACAGCAGTCTTTGGGGTCCAACACGCCTGGTTTGAATATGGCTTTGTGACTCTCCCTGGCCCAACAACCTCTGACCAGTCATGTTGCCACTCTGGGCCTCATTCCCTCATCTGTCCACTGGTGATAACAACACTCCCCTAATATGTGGTTCAGGGCTGGTTTCATGGGCATGCAGTCTGTGCATTCATGAAGGGCTCTGCTCTTGGTTTACTGATTTGCTAACACCGTCTTGAAATTCTTAATTTTTCTACAAGGGGTTCTACCTTTTGATTTTGCACTGAGCTGCACCAGTTATTAGCAGGTCCTCACATGATATGGATGGTTAAATGCAGTAACAAATGTAGGATTCAGGGCACTCAGTAAACAGGAGTTCCCTCTGGCCTTAGGCTGTGGAATGACCCCATAAACTGCCTTCCCAGTACCATCAGTTGTCTGAAGAGCCTCAACACAGCTGGCATGGTCTTTCTTCATCTAGCTCCATATCTGAAGCCTGGATTTCAAGATAAAGGTGATTTCTCCTGGAGGATACTCATGGAAAGGAGGCTCTTTTTAACTGTAGTGCCCTTTGGCTTTCTTTAGAATGTCCCATGCACTTGTATTAAGTCTTGACTTTTTTTCCTTTAAAAGAAAAAATGAAAAGAGAACTGGACTATCAATTCTCATCAGAATTCTCAGATGGATAAATCATTATCTCATAGACTCTTGATTTCCCAGAGCCAAAAGAAAGATCTTCAGTTTCCTCCAAGTGTTGCTCTACCCTTTAGTTAATTTTAGCCCCACTTGCTTTCCACTGATACCACTGCTTGTATTACATATGTGGTGTGTGTGTGTGTGTGTGTGTGTGTGTGTGTGTGTGTGTGTGTGTGGCAGCAGTAGTTTCTAGGTTGGAGAAGGGATTTTTCTGTGAACCCAAGAATGGAAGATGGAAGTCTTATGAATCCTACATTCTTTCCTTTTCTCCTTCTGCCTCTCTAACTACATCTTTCACACAGACTACGTCACTCTTTCTATGCATCCCACCTAAAATTACAAAAGAAATTGGAAGAAACTAGGCAAAGCTGAGGCGCAGTTCTTTTTAAAAACTATTTTATTGGATTAAAGCCTCATTGTAATGAAGGAGGGCATTTCCATCTAACAGAGGTGCTGGTTGAGGTTCTGTGTGTGGTGAGGCGGTAGGGAATTGGTTTGGGGTAATCATGCACCCTGGGAAGTCTCCTCAAAGGTCATGAAAATTCAGGCAAAGCCAAAGCCACAGTTTTGACCTGCTTTGTCTGCCAGAGCTTCAGTGAGTGACTTATTGGTGTTGGGCCAAACCATTTGCAAGGGAGCAATACTATTTACCCCACTTTCGACAGCTTTCAAGAGTCTGAGAACTGGCAAGTCCTAAGAGTGTGCTACCGAGGGCGTTTTCTTCTATGGCTATTCAGTGTTTGAGTTGCCCTTTCCACTTGTAAATTCACCTGCCATCCTGCTCTTAAGACTTGTCGGCATTTAAGTCGGTCTTAGGGTCTGCAGTGGATTCTAGGATCAAATGAAATCCCCCCTCGAGATCTACTCCCCTTGCTCCCTCCATCTCTCCCTATTTTGAAGAGAGGGCTCCATGGTTGCTGTTTAAATCAAGGCACACACGGATTTTCCATCCAGAGCCATGGATGTCTGGGCTGCACCTGCTGAGGAGCTATTATCTGATCTTTCTGGGAAGTTTACACTCTCTCTAGTAAACCTCTTCATGTTGACCCAGAACAGTGTTTTATGGTGTAAAAGATACTTTGCCTCTGAATGTTAAAGCCACTTTGCACCTGGCACAAAGAAGAGAATTTTAGGAAGGAAGACCTTGATGAATTCACCGAATGCCTTTCATGTGACTTTTTCTGCGAATAAACCTCGGTATTCTCCCACCCCCAGCAAGCTTGAACAATCATTTCTTAACCCTGTAGTTTGAGCTCTGAACATGGAGACTCTTTGGCTCTGATTTAATTGCAGGCTGACAAAGACTGGGCCTTCTTAGAAAGGTGCCACCAGACTCCACAGAGCTGAGGCACTGAACCGTGGCAAGGGGGTGGATTCTTATGTTGATGCAAAACGCCATCATAATATTTGAGAAGTTGGTTTTTGATACAGATTTCAGGGAATCAGAGAAGAGGATTTTGTTTAAAGAACTGGTTTTGGCTCTAAGGGTAAGGTTGCCTTTAGCATCTCAGCATGGGCACTATTTTCCTAAATAACCCGGTGAACAACTCCCCTCTCCCAGCCCCCCTGCTGGGGGTGGGGGTGGGGGAAAGGGGAGGTTTGGGTGGCTATTAAAATTCCCAATCTCAGAAGTGTCAGAAAGAAAATGCATAGAAGTTTTCACATATTTGAGTATGTCATTAATTCTAATTGTCAATGGGGAGGAAAAAAATCTGCAGTCAAGAGGGAATGAAAAGACTCCAAGAAGGTAGGTCTCAAGCTTGGCTGCAAAGTGAAATCTCCTAAGGAACTCTACAAAATCCCGATGCCCAGGGACACCAGACATTGATCTCAAAATCTCCAGCCATGGGGACTGAGCAACTATATTTTTAGAGCTCCCCAGCTAAGCCCAATGTGCCACCAGGAATGAGCACCAGGACTTGATGGCTTTTGAGGGGTCCTTCCCAGTCTGACTGTTGGATAGGCATGCAGGTGTGACACGTAGCCGTGAGAGAAGTAGGCTTCCCTCAAGCTGAGCCAAGAGAGAAAGAACAACCTCGATGGTTTATGGTGGTCGTTAGTACTCTGTGACCCGGTGACCACAGAAACTGTGAGTCAAGTAGAAGAATGTGGGGAAAATATGAGGTCCCAGTGGAGGGGAAGTCTTACCAAGAGTATCTACAAAATTAAGACCTGTAAATCACTAGGATCAGGAAGGGAGAGATGAGTAAGTAATTTAGATGTCATGAATCACCTACTGTAAAATGTTTGTGCCTGCCCCCACCCCGGAAAAAATCAGAGAATAAAAGTAACAGTGCCTACAGTTTGAGCTTGACAACATCCCCTCTGTCCCCCTGTCTGTACGCTAGGGGGCTGAAGTCTAAAAAGGAGAGAGGGAGAGAGGGAGGAAAAAATTATTCTGGGCCATCCATTCACTGTTGAGTGCTTCATAGAGATACCAAACCAAAATAAATATTTAAAAAACAAGATTTAATGAGCGAATAGGTGCTATACTCAAAATAATGTATGTTCTTCCCTTGGTTGAATGATAATAATAAGAAGAGATGGGTGTATCCTTTTAAGCATAGCTGGTATTACAAAATTAGCAGAAAGGGTGATTTCGTCCTGTTCAATCTGCAAAATAGGATTTGGAAAAGCATTTGGGATTTTCATCAATTCCATGCTGTCGCCGGAGACTCTTCCGGCCGCAGAGATAAGGCAAGCTCTCCAGGTGGGGGGAGTTCGAACGCCATTTAGGGATGGGATTGGAATGTCCATCTTTCCAGCACACAGAATAATGGCCCCTTGCATCATGTAATCGAATCCTGTTTCTGTCTCCTTAATTTCTCTTCGACCTCCAATCCGTTTACCTTCCTGCTAGAATCTCTTCAGCTTTCTGGTCTCCTCTCTGAAAAACAGACAGGAAAAGTGTGATCATGAGATTAACATTTGGCTCAAGGTCTTAAAAACAAAATGAGTGCCTAAACCAAAAATTAAAGTCTTGAGATGCCGGTGTTCCTGTTCCCTCCTCACTCCTGCCAGGCTAGGAGGACCGGGTTTTTCTTTGGGTCTCCACGGTGCTTGGATTTTCAAGAACCCCGACATCTCTAAGGAACACTGCTTTGCATTTCATTAGAGGCTGTTGGATTCTGAATGACCTAGGGGATGACAGGGACCAGTGTCTTATTCTCAAAGCTCTGAGGGATTTCCTTGTACCAGAAAAGCCCATTGCCTGTTCGTTCCAGAAATTCAACTCGGGATGCATTTCCATACTATGGCATTGAAGTGCCCTTTGAACAGAGGCTCTGAGGATAACTTTTTCTGGCTTCCCTTCATTTGGGAAGAAGAAAAAGAATCCATAGTATTGTCTTCTAATGTTAAGCAAATTCTTTTTTGAAAACATCTATTTAAAAAGTGGTAATAAATCTATGCCCCCAAACTGAATTCTTTTCACAAGCCCTAGAATTCTAAACCTCTGCGTGGCTGGAATCTGGGGCAATTACACCTAAGGGCCAGACCTGCGGTAATGCCCCAAATTACTTTCTGGAAGGGGTGGCCGGGGGGCGGGGCGGTCTTCCCATTATTTTAAAAGCAAGACTTCAAACCAAATGTTTCTCTCTTTATTGATCTGCTTTCATCTCCTTTCATTGCATTTCCTGTTTGGCTTTTTCCTCTTCTTCTTTTTTTTTTTTTTTTTCTTTTTCCACCCCGGTGGTGAACACCCTCAAATTGGTGATTGAAGACCTTGGAGGTGCTGTTTACAAAGGCTATTAATGTCCCCCGTCCTCATTTCCTGTTTTACTGGCAACAAGCCTGACACAAAGCCCTCCTTGGTAGACACTAAACTGTTGGTGAGGCCCCACTGAGTTTCTCAGTTTGCAGATAGAAGAGAATTGAGGACGAAAGGCGTCTGCTCTCGCCCAGTGCTGGCAAGGAAGGCTCCCTTTTGTAGCTCTTTGAAGAGAATATTAGAGAATCACTGAATAATTCAGCTGGAAGGGACTGCGCACATCTTTGGGATCCAGAGGCTATTGATCTCACATCTACTCATGTTGACAGGACTTGAGGATGGAGTTCAAGAGGATGGAGAACACTTGGCTTCATATGTCTGGGTGTGTACACATGCATGTGTCTCCCTTTTTGGGGAGAGATTCTCTGACCCAAAAAATCCTAAGAACCACTGAGAGTGCAACCCCTCTCCCCTTTTACATATGGAAACAAGTCGAAACCAGCTAAAATGGTCTTTCCTACTTTTGAATGTAATGCATTTGTTGTCAGGCTTATCATTTATTACCTACGTTGGTGTCCTACATGGACTCCTTTTGCGTAATTACCTCTGTTTTAGGGTCTTGGTTTCCTTGCCTCTGAAATAATGAGATTGTATTTGATCAGAGTGTTTCAGCTCTTGAGAAAAGAAGCATAGGAAGAGAAGGCCAGCCCAGCAGACACTAGAATCAATCAGAACTGGGTTCAAACCCAGCCCAGTCACTTGTGAGCACTGAAAGCTTTGGTAAGTTCCTTAACCTGTTAAGGCCTGTAATAACTCATTAATATAATGAGGAGAATAACAGTAGCTACCTCATTAGGTTATCGTAGGAATTAAATGAAGTAATGTGTGCGATTGCCTAACACATAGTATTCAATAAATGTTAAACACTGTCTAAATGACTATTGTTATGTCATGGTGGACAAAATGGATAACAACCACACGGGCGACACATTTCCATAGAGGCACCCAGATTCTGAAAAAAAAAAAAAAAAAAGTCCAAAAAAGAATTTCAGGAAAAGAAATAGCTAATTGTGCATGTAAGCATCTCACTTGGTCACTTTGTACCAGAAATCGCAGGTCACTACAAATGAGGCATAGGTAGGTTGGCTCTGGGTGGTGGGCAATCCCCACTGGGGCTGCATCTTCATGCCCTCTTCCCCCACTGAACAAAGCAGATGGCTAAGGCACTCCGTGAAAATGATGTTGTTATTTAAAGAACTTTGATTCTGCTCTCATAGATAGTTTTTGAAGGCCAGCCATTCACCAACTTGGGCATATCAATATCAGGAATGATGAACTACTCAGTACAGGGTATCAGAGAGTAAGCCAGTATTATTACCATCATCCCTATTCTCCTCATCATCATTTCAACTGACTGTTACCACATTTTTTAAAAGGTTTTATTTATTTATTTGAGAGGGAGAGCATGAGCAGGAGGAGGGGCAGAGGGAGAGAGATAAGCAAGATAAGCAGACTCCCCACTGAGCAGGGAGCCTGATGTAGGGCTTGATCCCACGACCTGATCATGACCTGAACCAGAGGCAGATGCTTAACCCACTGAGCCACCCAGGCGCCCCTGACTTCCACCTTTGAGAATCACGGTACAAGATTATCTTTGGGGTGCTCTTTCATTCCTAACAATCAATGGCTTTTTGAACATTTAAAAATTGTTCATATTAAATAATTCAAAATATTTATGTTGGATTTTTAAGATGAAAGAAAAATGTTACATATGCATCCACATACCTACCGACCTAAGTTAAATAGATTAGCAGTGCATTTGACTCTCTCATAATCGAAATGTCGTCATTTCATTCCCTTGTTTTCTTTCCATCTCGATTCTGTTCAGTCTCGTATGCTTTTGAACAAAGGGACTCCTACACTAGATATTCATCTGTGACTTTATTCCCTCTGCATTGTGTCTTGAACTTCTTCAGTGTTGATGTGTAGCGACAGAAAATGTAGTCTTCATTTCTTTGTCGTAACCACCCAGCCTCCTATTCCTATTCTCCTATCTGTGGGTATTTGTGTTTCTTCAGGTTTGGGGGTCATTTTGCTTTTGTTAGAACGAACTTTGCTGCTATCACCCATCTTGTTAATGTCTACTGCGAGACGTTTTGTAAGTTGCACTTCGAAGGGTAAAATTAATTATTTGTGGGGTATTTGTTTTCTTTAAGTTACTAAATAGTAAATGCAAACCTGTTTTCCAAAGTGGTTGACCTAACTTATAGACTTCTGCCAGTAGTGTGTAATAATTAATATGATCTACAAAACATAATCCAATCAGACATTTAAATTTTTTGCCAATCCATTAGTTGTGAAATCCTATCATTGTGACTTCGATGCACAATTTCCTGGTTTCTAACGATCATCAGCATCTTTTCCTACATTTATTGGCCATTTGTGATTCCTGTTTTGAAAAGTCTGATAAAGAATTCTGCCAACTTTTCTATTGGGCTGCTTATCTTTCTTCTAGGTATTTTGTAGGAGCTTTTATACATTTTGGGCCCCCTCCCTTTTACTGGTTACATGTATCACAAGCAAAGCTCCCTCCAACTTGAGCACTTCATTCTCTCTAGGGAGTCTTTTGATGAACAGAATTGATCAATCTTTTCCTTAATGATTTGTGCTTTACTTTAAAATTTTGTTTAAATAATCTTACCCTATCCCAAAGCTTCAAGAAATTCTCATCCAAAATTTTTATGATGTTGCCATTCACATAAGGCCTTAATCCACCTGGTGATTGGTTTTTACATAGAGAGCAAAGGGGGCGCTCAGTTTCCTATTTTTGTGAGTGAATAATTTCACCCATCTGTCATACCATTTTTGTCGTGAGGCAAGCTTCCAGACAGGTGTGGCTCTGTTTCTGGATTTTCTCTTCTGTTCCATTGATCTCCTTGCCTACTCTTGTTCCAATATCATAGTGTCTTAATTGCTGGAGCTGTTTAAGAAGTCAATATCCAGTAGGGTAATCCTCCCTCTTTGTTCTTTCTTGACTGCTCTTGCGTCTTCTCTTTTAGCTGAATGTCAAATTCAACTCCCATTGAGATTTTGAATGAAACCACATCAATCTATAGAAAAATCGGGATGCCAACCAAATTTCTTATTGTATTAATCTTTTCTGTTCCTCCATGTAGTTAAAAAAAAATGTCTCTCAATATGATTTCCCAATTTTCTCCACGAGGTTCTGGCACATCTTCTATTTCATTTATTCCTACGTATTTTATATTTCATGTTGCCACTGTAAATCATATTTTTTTGTTAGGCTCTCTAACTGTAGATGGTGTTTGGAAAGGCTATTCGCCTCTGTATATTGATTGTTTATATACTGGCAACCTTGCTAAACTCTTTAATTTCTGTAATTTTTCAGTAGCTAATTCTGGATTTCCTATATAGACAAAAACATTATTTGCATGCAGGGGCATTTTTGTCTCCTTTCTCATCCTTAAACATATTGTTGTTTTCTTTTTCATGCCTTACTGCACTTTCTAGACTCCCCAATGCAATGTTGACTAGAAGTGGTGATAGTGGCTCGCCTTGTTTTCTTTGAGATAGCAAATAGAACACGTTGTCACTTTAACATTTTGTAAATGCCTGCCTTAGATTTTTTTCCCCTAATACACCCTCTACAAGATTAAAAAGTTCTCCCTTTTCTAGTTTGATGAGCGCCTTTTTAGTGAATGGACAATGACACATACTGAACACTTTTTCCTGCATCTGATAAGATGACCATGTAATTTTGTTCCTTTAATTTCTTAATAATGGTGAGTTAATTCCTTAATTACCAAATATTAAATCAAGCTTGCATTCTAGAGATAAACCTAACTTGCCATGATGCATTATCTGTTTTATGCATTAGTGGATTCTGTTTGCTAATAATTTATTTAGAATATTTGTTTATTTTTCATGAGTGAAGCCTTGAGTGGTTTTGGAATCACAATTACACTAGTCTCATTGAACGTGCCAGGAAGTGTTCCTTTTTTTATTCTTCTCTGGAAAAACTTGTGTCTGTTTAGAATATTTTGTTCTTTACAAGTTGCTAGAACTCACCAGAAAACTGTCAAATGGGAGTGTTTTTCCTGAGGAACTAAACTATGAATTCAATTTCTTTGATGATTACAAAACTATTCAAATTTTCTATTTCTTCTGAGTTAGTTTTTTAAGTTAAAACCTTTTGTAAGAATCTGTCCATGTTATCTGTTTTCAAATGTCTTAGAATAAATCATTACTAATTTTATCATCTTTTTAGTCTTGGCAGCTCAGTGGCGATTCCCATTTTCACTTCTAATATATTTATTGGCTCCTTTCTCCCCATTATAAGTCTTGTCAAAAGCTTATTAATTTTGTTAGTCCTTTAAGAAAACCAACATTTGATTTTGTGGATACTCTATACTATACATTTATTTTTCATCTCATTAATATCTGCTGTTATTTCTATTATTTCCATTCTTCTATTTTTGGATTTATTATTGTCAAACCAAGTTGGATGCTTACCTTATTCAATATCAGCTTACTTTTTAATATAACCCCCGATATACAAGTCTATAACTCTTCACTTAAGAAAGCTTTAATCTCCACTTTTTAAAAAGATTTTATTTATTTATTTAGAGCACTTGCATATGATTGGGGGGAGGGGCAGAGGGAGGGAGAGAGAGAGAATCTCAGGCAGAGTCTGTGCTGAGCATGGAGCCTGACACGGGGCTCAATCTCACAACCCTGAGATCATGACCTGAGCTGAAATCAAGAGTCAGAGGCTTAACTGACTGAGCCACCCACACGCCCGATAACCTCACACATTTTTTTATACATAATATTATTTATTATTCAGGTCTAAATGTATTCTAATTTCTATTAAGATATCATCCTTGACTTATGATTATTCAGAGTGTGGTTTCTAATGTCCAATCATATGAGATTTTTCAAGTTCATTTTTTATATAACAGCTTTATATACTTATAATGCATATACCATATAATTTACCCATTAAAGTACACAAAGGTTTTTATCTAATCACAGAGTTGGGCAGCCATCACCACATCAATTTTTTAATGCTTTAATTCTGCCAAAGGAAATCTCATACTTATTAATAACATGCTCCATTTTCCTGCAAACTTCTACCCCAGCCTCAGACAGCTGACAGTCGACTTTCTCTCTCTATAGATTTGCCAATCTGGACTTTTCATACAATCTGAGGTCTTTTATGATTGCTTCTTTCAATTAGCATAATGTATTTTGAGGGCTATCTATCCATGTGGTAGCATTTATCAATGCTTGATTCCTTTATATTGCAGTATACTATTCCATTGTGTGGCTGTACCATATTTTATTTATCCTTTTGTCCATGGATGGACGTTTGAGTTGTTTCCACTTTTTGGATATTATTGATAAATGCTGCTGTGAACATTTATGTACAATTTTTTTTTGTAAACATGTGTTTTGATTTCTTTTGGATATATACCTAGACGTGGAAATACTTGGTCATATGGTAAGTCCATGTTTATTAAGGAACTGCCAGACTGTTTCCCAAAGGGCTACATCATTTTACATTCCCTGTAACATCTCTTTTGTTTATTTGATTACATAATATTTTGACTTTGTTTCTAATCAATACTTTTCCCCCCTAAACTTTGGGAGCTCTTTCTGGCTGCTAATAGCCAGCAGGATCTGTTTCAGAACCCCAGAATTTCCCTGTATCACACCACAGATACGTCTTCTCCTAAGCATTAGAGAAACAGACTTAAATTACAAAATTCAAGAACAGCTTACCTGAAACCCTGAAATAGAAACTGGACATACTTTCCAGGATGTCTGAGAGTTGAATTGTTCTCCTAATTCGTTCGAGAAATGAGAATCCGTGAACATGCATCAATGAAGCATAAGGAAAAAAATGTAATCTCACACATTAAAAATTATTTTACACTGTAGTGCAAGGGATGCTTTCAGAAGAGATAGCAGAATATGCGAAGAATCATAGTCTGAAAGGTTTCCTACTTCCAGAAGTACGGCAGAACAGATGACCTATACTGCATGTATGCATGCGTGCTTGAGCGCACCCCCCCACACACAAGGATGCTCACACTGAAATCACCAAAAAAAAAAAAAAAAAAAGAGCTGTGCTGATAAAATAGAGTAGGAATTTCATGCAAATATCTTGAGCCCTCACACCAGGTTCATGTTTGAAATGTATGATTTGGTTCAATGCAATATATTAATGGAGAATTAGGAACAGTGGCTCCAGAAGGAACTTGTAGTCTTTAGTAATTCAGGGAGCCCTTTTTTGGTGTAATGACTCAATTGGAGTCATTACACCACGCCGGTCAAGATCATGGACTCTGAAATCAGACAGATTTCCAGGTTTCAAGTCCTTAGTCTCTTGCTCGACATCACTAAGCCTCAATTTGTATTAGCACCTACTTCATATGCCTGTTGTGAGAAGTGACAACACAGGATGTGACAAGGATTGACAAGCACTTACCACAGGGTCCGACATATTGTGAGAGTTCAAAAAAATTAAGTTTTGTTACTGCTGTGATTCAGTACTATTGGTCTGGGATGAAGGGATAGGTCAAAACCTTCAACCATGCACCACCTGGCCCGGAGCCAGGATTTCATGACTAAGGATGCCACAAAGGATGCTGGAAAATTCCCCAAACATCCTTGGAATAAACATGTTTTCAATCCATGATACAAACCAACCATATTAGGGGACATCGTGCTTGAAAGGGAGAAAAATATTGAAGAGAATTGCGAAAACAAACAGACCACATCCCAAGTTCTAAATAGTACAAACCACTCTCGCACAGAGAGGGATGAGATGATGTCCCATTATTTAATGGAGTCTCTGGGAAGCAAAGAAAGGGAGTGAATTTCCTTTTTATCTCTTGTCGGATGGCAAAGCGAGTTTGAAGAACATAATGAAATGTATGTGAAGAACGAAAGAGGCCTACAATGTGTTTAATTGCAGAGACGCTAAAAGCATGGCGATAGGTGTGTGCCAATATGCAACTTGATCCAAACTGCATTTGGACTGAGCCTGTAATAAATTGTCAGAGCTGGTCTTTGCATTCACTTAAACTAATACTGAGTGTCTCATTTCTACAAAGTAAATCACAGTGGCTTTGGTACTTTATTTTCCATCTTGTGTATAAGTAAACTGCAGGATCAATTGGGAGGTAGAATCAATCTGCTATTTATTACCTTGAAATGTGACACCCTATTTTAAGTGCCCTATTCCCTTATGATTTCACTTGAGAACAGTATTATGTCCAAACACTATAGAAACCAGCTTTATAGCTCCTGGGTTTTTTTTTACTTCAGCCTGGATGGATTTATATTGTATATAACTTTCAGAACCTAAATAAGTTACTTAGTGGATTTTGAAACAAGCATGTAAACGAGGAAGAGTCATGTGGGGTTTTGAGGGCCTTAAATCTTAGCAGAATGCACTCATGACCAGAGCATTTTTTTCATCTAAAAAAAAAAAAAAAGAAATACATGCAGGACTCCCAT
Source organism: Callorhinus ursinus (assembly GCF_003265705.2). Classification (NCBI taxonomy): domain Eukaryota; kingdom Metazoa; phylum Chordata; class Mammalia; order Carnivora; family Otariidae; genus Callorhinus; species Callorhinus ursinus. The sequence continues at coordinate 4,145,894 of NW_027397118.1, forward strand.
TGACCCACCGATCGTGGCTGAACATTCCAAAGAAAATAAATAAAAATCTCGTGTCTAGGGAAAAGAGTCAGGCTTCATGCACATTCTGTCATCTTGTCATTATACTTTGCAAAGAAACCTTGGCCTCTAATTTATGAGTTTCAGAAAGAATGCCTCCTCACACTGCTGGAAGGTTGAAAGGGCAAGAGATCTGATGTATATCAGGAAGGTTAAGCCTAATCTTTGTGACCTGCCACCCGTTTTTCCTGATTAAAACACAAGGGGTTGGGGCCTAGCAAAGACCCCCCTCTCTAAAGCACCGTCGGTATCTTAGTCCCTGATCTTAGTCTCAGGTCTTGGTTTATTTCAAAACGGTCATTACTTGGCCTGGTGGTGAGTACGCAAAACCCTCTAGCAAGCGTGATAAAACATTTTTAAATGCCCCAAACTGAATTAGATGAAATTGAAGAGAAACTGACACTAATGAAAAGCTGGTGACAAGCTTGATCCCCATAAATTTGTATTTTATTAGGGCTTAAACTTAAGGTTAACTAGAAAGAGAAGGAAAGAAAGAGACAAAACCTTACAAGGTGGTCCAGGGAAGACCGTGGCAACATCACTTATCTCCCCAGGTACAATGACAGTGAGGTTCTCCCTCCCTCCCTCCCTCACCCCTCCCTCCCTCCCTCCCTCACCCTCCCTCCCTCCCTCCATCCCACCCCATTCCTTCCTTCCTTCCTTCCTTCCTTCCCTCCTTCCTTCCTTCCTTCCTTCCTTCCTTCCTTCCTTCCTTCCTTCCTTCCTTCCAAATATGTACACTCCACTGTGTGTAACTTCTTTAAACCTTTCATTCCCAACAATGTCTCATATGGAATTCATCCAGGGTTTTTTGGAAGATGAACTTCAGAACGAAAGATGGTTTCTTCCTTTACAAAAGTAAATTAATTAATTAATTCTCTAATATTTCAGGGTGCAACTCACCTCAGCCTTCCCCTATCCTTCCGGACGTCTGAACTGTACATTCTAAACTTTTGTTTTGTTTTAAAGATTTTATTTATTTATTTGAGAGAAAGAGAATGAGAGGGGGAAGGTCAGAGGGAGAAAGGCAGGCTTCCCGCTGAGCAGGGAGCCCGATGTGGGACTCGATCCCGGGACTCCAGGAAAATGACCTGAGCCGAAGGCAGTCGCTTAACAACTGAGCCACCCAGGCGCCCCCATTCTAAACTTTTGGCATCATCTCCAGTAGATCCTACAGGACAAAGCGCAAATTAAAAGGGCATTAATGTAAATGTTGTTACAGAACTTAAACTAGGACACTGTTGTGTGCGTGTGCACGTGCGCGTGTGTGCCCGCACGTACAAAGAAGTTCCCCCAGTCCTTTTTATCGCTCCAGGTCCCCCAAAACTGGCCTAAAACAGCTAATGTATTCTGAGATTTATAGGAAAATTTATTATCTTAAAGATAAAATAAAATTTTACATTGTATACAGCCTAGGACAGACTCTGAGAATAAATGTAATTCTCTTAAATTATAAGGAACCATAACTTCTGGGCAAGTTCTTGTATTGTTGCCATGTGACCCTCAGTGAACCTGGAAATCGCAAGGGATTTTTGATTCCAAATAATAAAGTTCAAGAGAGACTGATATCCAGAGGGAACCAATTCCTAGGTTTCTTAAATACAAAAGGGGAGCCGGGGGGGTGGGGGTGGACAGGGGCAGGGGGATGGACAGAAAATAAAGACCGCAGACTCTTCGTTCTTAGCACAGCCAGCCAATGTTAATTGCCTGTGTATATCAGCAAGGGAACTTCTGCGAGTTCAGGAGGCATGGGCCTATATAATCATAAAGATAATCTTGGTTATTTATCTGCCGTTTGGATCTTACGCTTTGCCTCAACAAGCAAAAGTCCTACTCCACCCCCTTGCTGCCCTCATTTTATTACAGGCACTCTGCAGATTCCACCATAAAGAGAGGGAAACATATGGGCCCTTGTTTGAACTTCTGTAATGAATCCTTCCAATATACTATTTCCTTCCAAAGTTATTTTTTTATTTTATTTTATTGCAGTCTGTTTGTGTATTCTCCCCCAGTGACCACTTGGACAATATTCATATTGGTAAAATGGCATTGGAGGGTTCTCGCCTCTGAAAAAATTGCCGATTGACACGGCGTGCCAGTGATGAAGGATGTTCTTGTGTAGCTGGGCTCCCCTGGCATCCCGGCTGCTTCCTGCACAAAGGGGGAGTGGGATGGCTTCCTTCCCAGAGCCCGGGACTCCTCCCTGTTGTTGTTTTGATTTGTTTCCTTTTCACGGAAAGATTTGCCACTAGTGATTCTCACTCTCTATCTGCCAAAAATCCCCTTCACTCCTCTCCAGTAAACAAATCAGAGGTTTGAAACTGAAGGCCTCCGTACCAGGTTTGGCCCACAGTCGGGTTTTGGTGGACACAGGCAGTCAGGAAACATTTTTCAAAGAATTTGTTAATGTTTCGCAATTGCAAATTTTCACATAAAAATCTGGGTTTATGGAAAAAGTTGCTAGATTCCCCCCCACACACACACACACTCCACCCCACCCCGGACTGTGGAAATCACTGTGTGAAGATCTTTTCTTGAAAAACTACAAATGGCAAGCGTGGCCCACCTTCTCACATGGCAGCCAACCCCATCCAGCCCCTGGAAGGGATTCAGATGCAGGCCTGTTGTTTAGGCTGGTTGATGGTGATCACTGAAGTCCCTGCCTCATCCCCTCATGGGCACTGAATTTGGCACCCTGAAGTAACGAGTTCCAGAGACAAGGGATCGGGAAGTTTGTTTGTTTTTAAATTGGCAGGAAATTAAGCAATTTCAGTTTATTCCATGCTACCTTAGAATGTGCTTAGGACTCCTTTTTTCAGGCGTGCTTGACTCTTTTACAATAACTTTCTTTTTTAAAGATTTCTGTTATTTATTTTAGAGACTGAGGTGGGGGAGGGGCAGAGAGAGAGAAAGAATCCTCAAGCAGACTCCCCACTGAGCGTGGAGCCCAAAACCACAACACTGAAATCATGACCTGAGCCAAAATCGACAGCCAGACGCTTAACCGACTAAACCACCCAAGCGCCCCTCTTCTTGGAGAAATTTTAAAATCATAATCATTCAATGTAACTTACTCATCTTTGTCTTCCCCCAATCTCAGCCATGTGTTCTAGTTCCATGCATTACATGTGTCCTATGATTTGATGGGTGAATGAGTAAATGAGACTCTGGTCAGAGACTAACAGAATTTAAATCTGATAGGAACATAAAAATGTATTACTTAAGGCTCTATTCTAGAGTTTCCGTCCACCTCTTGATTTTGATTTGTGATGGCAGCCAGATTTCCCCTCCGTCACTCACTCCCCTGAAACCCCAGGGCCAACGACAGAGATTGACCACAGGAGGTATGCCATACATATTTGTTGGATAGATTAGTTGATGAAATTTCACTAATGGCAGCTAACTTCTATTGAGCACATATAATGTGCCAGGTACTGATCTAAGCACTTTGTGTGAACTGCCTCAAATCTTTATTTCCATTTGACAGGTAATAAAATTAAGACAGAAAGATTTTTTTAAAAGAGTTATTTGTTTATTTGAGAGAGAGAGAGCCCAAGTGGAGGGAGGTGTGGGGTGGGGGCAGGGGGGAGCAGACTCCTTGCTGTGCCCGGAGCCCCATGTAGGCTTCATCTCACAACCCCAAGATCATGACCTGAGTTGAAAACGAGAGCCGGCCGCTCAACCAGCTGAGCCATCCAGGCACCCCAAGACAGAAAGATTTTTGCCTGAGTCGGCAGATAGTAAAATTTGGAATCAACATATGAGCCCAGGCAACCTGACTGAAGAGTTTGCTTTGTTGTGTTGTGTTTTGTTTTGTTTTAGTTTGGGCTCTTTATTCAAGGTATTGTTATTTTGAACTATAATATACTGGCTATGCATTTTCCTAAGGGCTATGCTTCCTCAAACTTGGTTTCATTTTTTCAGGCCAGTTTAATCTTACAAGTAAAAAAATATACATCTACATAATGTGCTTCAAACTTTAATTTTAAGAGAATGTTAAAGAACCAGTGGACAATTCGGGGAGAGATCTTATGATCCCAGTGCATCTGACCCATATACAGAGTAGCTCCTTTTGGATATAAAAGCTTTTGGTTTAGTTAGGTAATGCTAGCTTCTATAACAAATAGAGCCACATATATATCATGGCTCAAATTTAGTAGAAGTATATATAATTTTTTTCTTGTTTAAATCAGTGCAGGCATTCCTGGTTGAAGGGGGCCGCTCTCTTCCATGCAGCCATTCAGGGATTGAGGATGATGGAGCCTCCTTCATCTTCAACCCATTGCCTACAAATGTGAGATGGTTGTGGCCATTCTATCCTATGTACCAGATTAAGATAAAAGAAGCAGATAAGAGCATAGAAGAGCCCATAGAGGGGAGGTTTTATGGACCAAGCTTGGAAGTGACTCATATTATATCCAACCATGTTCCATTGACTAGAATTTCATTATTTGGCCATTTCTAACTTCAAGGGAAACTGGGAAACATAGGTTTTACTGTATGCCCAGGAAGAAAAGTAAAGGACTTTGGTGCCCCACTAGCCAACTCGTACCTCTCTTGAAGCAAATGATATTTGTCATAGGAAGTCTTGCCCATACTATGTGTTTCAGAAATATCAACATAATGTGGTTGATCTCCAGGCCCTCCAAAAACATAAGGGCATATTGCAATTTGGAATTTGAGCTACGAGGTATGGGGAAACAGCAGTATCCACTAGAAGATCTACAGTCCAAATCTCTAGGTAATGAGTTTTGTTTGTTTATTTGTTTGAAACTATTAGAGAGGTGTTTTTGTTGTTGTTGTTGTTGTTGTTGTTGTTGTTGTTAAACATTAAGAACATTTGTTTTCAGGATCCTTTCCCTATGCCCCAAATTAACTAAAGGGTTAGTTCCTATCTCCTTTTTAGGTGGCAGAGATCGCAGGAAAAATTTCACACATTAGACTTTTGAAACTGAGGGTGCTCTCTGGGGAAATTTTTATGTTTTTTGTTTTGTTTTGTCTTATTTTTCATGAAGATTTTGGAAGTAAAACAAGGAAAGAACTAAGAAGACAAATTGTGACAACTTGGTTAACCTGAAAATTTATCTATATTAGGCATTCCATCTTTGTTTCCACTCAGCAGAACCTAAGCTCAAATAGAAAAAAATTTGACTCATCTGTAGCTTCAAGTTTTCACACCACTGTTTGCCTCTGGTAGAAGCAGTGAAGGACATCCCCAAGTCCTAGAGTGTGGTCTCTAAATACCGTTTCCCACTGGAGAAATGACCAATTCTAGATCTGGGGGGACAATGTGCAAGGCAAGCCTTGTCATTCCAGAAGGCAAGATATGAAAGACTACTCGGATTGATAGGCACTAAAGACTACTAGTCTCTAACATATTAAATTATTAAAGATATCAAAGACTACTAAGATATAGATATTAAAGATGACTAGGGTTATCTCAAAATGACTCAGGAGCCAAAAGAACCAGAAGATTCCCATTAGTCAAAAATGGGACGGTTGTAGCATTAAATGCATTACAAGTGCAACAGATTTGAACACATTGCCCATGTTTAAATCCTCAAGTTCATATTGATACAAAAACAACAACCAACAAACATATAAACAGCAATAACGAAGGTTATTGCTCAGGGTTCATCTTTGGACATTGATAGGAAAAACATAGTATTTTGAAAAGTATTAAATAAAAAGAAAGACTTAAACATTTGTCCTGCATTTATTTATTAAGGTAACCAAGTAGCTAATAATTAATAGTAAAGGAAAATTTTTCTTTATGGAAAGATTTCAGTTTCTGGAGCAAAGGAAGAAGGAATGATAGAATTAGAACATCACTATTAGTGGCCCCTAATGGGATAATGGATTGAGGTGGTAATTTTATCACTGGCTGCTAACGATCACAAAAAGAAAGATACCAGAGTTGAGGTTGTCTCCTATTGGAAGAATACAACATTTCGTAAGAAGTAATCTTGACAATTTTTCTTTAAGTGGAATCTTCATAGATGCTGAAAAAAAAAAAAAAGAAAGGAGTTCCCGCATTTTTTGTAAAAGGCTCTTAAAGGTACAACTCATCTCTTTTTCAGTATGCCTTTAAATTTTTGCATTGCAAATTACCATTGAGCTATGGGAAAAAACCTTATTTCCTAGTGATCTTCTATGTTCCCTGTTATCATGGCATAAGCACTAAGTAACTTTTTGATTTCTTTGCTTTGGCAACCAGGAAGCTCAAAGTTAATTTTTATGCTTAATTTCAGTTTTATTATGTGTAAATGCATACTGAAAAAATTAAATATAATCAAGCCTCCAGAAACAACTCCCAGCTTACTAGAAATGCAGGGAGCAGAGACCCATGTGGAAAGATACCATGGGGACATAAACAGCAAAATCCAGCTGTGGGAAGCATCACAGAACAAATAATGTGGTTTCTTCTACAAATAAATTAAATCATAAAAGAGGGGAATTTAGAAGAGACATAAAGAGCAGTCAAATACAATGCATAAATATTGCATGGATCCTAATTTGAACAAACATTTATTATTTTGTACTGCATTTATGAGATAATTGGAGAAATGTGACCACTGATTGGGTATTGAATGTAATTAAAAATTATTGTTAATTTTAAATGCAATGATGGCATTATGTATGTGTGTTTTACTAGTCCTTATATTTTAGAGATGCTACTGAAATATTTATGGGTCAAATGATATACACCTGGGATTTGCTTCACCATAATTGGGGAGTGGGAAAAAGTGGGAGTTTATTTTCATTTTTTTTAAGTGGGAGTTTAGACAAAAATAAGATTGGCCATGAATTAATGATTGCTAAAGTTGAGTGATAGGTATGGGAATTCACTATTTTATACATGTTTGAAATTTTAGAAGTTTAGAAGGAAAAGAAAGGAAAATAAAAGAAAGGAAAAGAAGTAGCGTGGTTAAGAGGGAAAACCCAGAACCAAACTGCCTGGGGTTAGATCTTGCTTTTGTCATTACTAGCTATGGGATCCCAGGCAAGAGAGTCCAGACAATAGCCCTTCATAAGTGTTTTCTATTATTATAATTATTATTAGATGGGCTTTCTCATTCTCCTGGAGTTGGTTGTGCCATGAAGAGCAGGTATTAATGCAGGCTTCCAAGACCTGAACCAGAATGAAGACCCCAGCGGGCCTCCTCTGTGTTGAAACCTCTTTCTCTAGCCCAAGATGGCACACACAGGTTGGGTCATATTTTAAAGACTCTCTGCCCTCTGACTTCATGGTGCTCTGGTTCCCCAGTTCCATCTTCCAGTAACACATGAGTCCCCTACCCATTTCTGCCTTTGTGCCTTTGCTTTGGTTGGCATCTTCGGCCTAGAATGCCCTTTCTTCCTTCTCTCCAAACCTTGGCCATCCTAGATGCCTAGCGCCCATCTGTGATGCCCAAGGAACCCTTTCCTGAATGAGAGGATACTCTGCCCTTCTCTGAACTGCAAGACATTTACTGCACATGCCACCCAACCTAACTTTTCATTCTAACAGCCATGCACTAGCCACAGCACATTGGTTAGCAAGAGAGCCTCTTGGGCAATCTCTTCCCAACATTTCATTCAGTGATGGTCACTTCCACAGCTTGAAATTGACCATGCCTATATTGGGAGTATTTACACCACAACAAGTACTACAAGCCAGGGATCTTTTCCCTTCCCGGTTACTAGGTTATTAAACATTTACCAGCACAACACTAATTATCTCTACCCACAGCTATCTTCAATGGACTGAATGTTTGTGTCCTCCCCAAAGTTATACGTCGAAATTCTCACATCTAATGTGACTGTATTAGGAGGTGGGCCTTCGGAAGATGATTAGATTGTAGAGTAGAACCCTCATGAATGGCATTAAGACCCTTATAAAAGAGATCCCAGAGAGCTCTCCCATCCCTCTTCTTCCATGTGAGGACACAGTGAGCAGTCGGCAATTTAAAAGCTCAGAGGATGGTCCTCACCAGACCCCGGCCATGCTAGCTTCCTTACCTTGACTTCCAGCTTGAGAACTGTGAGAAACTCATGGGCCACCCAGCCTCTGGTAATTTGTTACAGCAGCCTTCATCCATCTGCATGTCTGTCCTGTGCCTGGAATTGCCTGTGGTGCACAGTAGGCCTTCAGGAACTGAATGAACAGATACTGAATGTTCTCGTGTATTCTGTACCTTATTTCCCAACTTGGAAACACCTTAAAAGCACGACTCGTGTCTTATGTTCTCCAAACTGGCGAATAGCACTGGGCACATAGTAGGTGGTCAATGAGGACTCATTATTGAGTGGTTACAAAAAGGAGTTGAAATAACTTCCTCCAGTTTTAAGCAGAAAATCCACTTTTCTTTTTTTTTTTTTTTTTCTTTATGGTCAACAATACCCAGATACTCAAACCTATGATGGGAGAGACAGTTTTATAGTTCTTTAAAGTAAACCCAAATCCTCTTTAAGCAACATCTTGAAAATCTTTGAACATCCCAACAAGGCTTCCTCTATGCCAAGCTATGATCACCTTGGGGGATTTATGGGGAGGTCCCCTTCTCATAATTGCAGGACTGGGCTTGATGCAAAGTTCCCGTGCAAAGCCCTGCCTGCTTTATTAATCTTGGCAACTGGGAATAAGGCCAGAAGCCAGGGCTGCAGCTGAGGGCCAGGGGTCCCCTCCCTGTCCCTTCAGACTCAGGCACAGGCTGGGCCAGCTTCAGAGAGGTAGGGGGTGGAGGCAGCTGTCCCACATAAGCTCTGTGTCCAGTCCAGACCCCACACCTGGCCACACCGGGAAGCAGTGGGTGGCTATCCCTTGAAAAGGCCATTTGCCTTTAATATTTTACATGAGGACTCTTTCTTTAATGTTTTCCCATGATGTATTGAATGTGCAGAGTTTATGAAAGAAGCAATTAAGTGGGTGGAACCTGTAAATCAGGCTGATATTTAAAAGTATGCTCATTTACTGCTGTGCCATTATAATTATTCCACTCACCCTCTCCGCATCCCACCCCTCCCAATCCCACTGGCTCCTCAGGGGCACGGGGCTTTTGGTTCGAGTGCTCCCTCCCCTCCCCCTCTGCGTACATGAGCTTTGGAGAGAGCCTGCACCCAGGCTGCTTCTCCAGCGGGCAAAGGTGGCCTGCCTTGAGCTTCTCGCCATCACTGCCAGAATCAGCCTCTGCACGACTCCTTCTTGAGTGATTATGAATCTTCTGGCCTCCAGGAGCTCATCAAGCCTTCAAGCTTTCCTCAAATTCTGGTACTATAGACAGGTCTTTATCAAAAGCTGTTGGGTGCTGTAGAAAGATGCAAGGCTTGGCGGTGGAGGAGGCTTCCAAAGCCCATCATCTTCTTGAAGGGATTTATCTCGCCTCCTTGAGCCACAGTTTTGTCATCAGTACAATAGCAAAATAGGGGGAATCATATCTTCCTGAGAGAGCCGTTAAGGCATTTAAATGAAATCGTGTGTTTGCATTTTTTTGGTTGGGATTGGGATAGGTCACAGTAACTGCCGTACCAACTCCAAAGTCTCCTGGGCTTAACCAAAAGGAAGCTGATTTCTCATTCACATAAATTCTCGTTGAGAGTGTGGCGGACTTCCATGTGGGGACTCAGGCATCTAGGCTGCCCATCTAGCTATTGTCCCATCTCTGAGGGCCTTGAAGTCCTCGGTGGAGCCCTCCGCAGACGAGGGGACAGAGGTGAAAGAACATGGTGGATGCACATATGGCTTCCATCTACAGTCCCTTGGCCAAATCAGCCATCTGGCCCCACCTCGGTGTAGGGGAGGCTAGGAAATGCTGTTTTGCTGTGTGTCCCGGAAGAGAAGAAAAGGGGATTAAGTGAACAAGTAGCATTGCCTCTGGTGGAGTGTCCAAAAAATGTTAGATCCTCCTCTTCCCATCTGCAAATGGCTAAGCAATAGCTTGAGGGGCCAGCCCAATAATCCAAGGTGACAGAGCCAGAAAATGGAAAAACTAGGATTCAAATCCAAGTCATCTGACCCCTGGAGATTTCTCTGTGGGTACCCGATGCCCTATCCCAGGGAGGGGAAATGGGATGCGTTCCATATACAAACTGGAATCTGGTGTTAGTGGGTGAAGGAGTGCTGGGTTGAAAGGATTCTAAGTCTATGGTATTATTTTTTTAAGATTTTATTTATTTATTTGAGAGAGAGAGAGTGAGCACAAGTGGAGGGAGGGGCAGAGGGAGAGGGAGAGGGAGAGAGTCCTAAGCAGACTCCCTGCTGAGTGCAGAGCCCAACGTGGGGCTTGATCTCATGACCCTGAGATCATAACCTGAGCTGAAACCATGAGCAGATGCTCAACCAACTGAGCCACCCAGGCGCCCAGGCATCTAAAGCAATGCTATTATTGATTAATGTCGGCTATGGGTTTAGAAGGAAGGAGTAGCATAACTTGGGCCATGTGCAGGTCAATCCTGCTCTGTTCTCTCCCATTCACTCTAAAAGTGCATTTTCTCAGTGTCCCATTTCCTTCAAGCTCCCTTCCTAAGTGGTCAAAGGTTCATGGGTCTGAATATGTCACAGTCTTGGCACAATAGCAGCACCCCAGATGAAGCCCACCCTTCTTAACCCAAAAGAGAAAGGAAAACCGGGCCATCTCACAGACTGAGGCAGACCAATGAAAGAAGTGTATCCCATAGCCAGCCTTCACTTTGTCACCTCTGTACCTTTGCCTGGGCTGCTCTTTGTGGCCAGGTGCTCTTCTTTCTAGTCTATACTCTTCCACCTACCCAAATCTGAACTGTGCTCCAAGGTCCAGACCAAATGCCAGCTCCTCTTCCAGAAATTCCCCTTCTAGCCTTAACAGAGTTGATTCAAATTCCCCTCCCCTGGAAAGAGCCTGTTTAGCCTTTATCATACTCTGTGCAGTATTATCACAATTACGTTTATCTCTTTCTCCCACAGACGGCAGAGTCCTTGGGCGTAGGAGCCATCTTGGATCTCTATGCCTTTCTTGATGCCCTGCCCTAATCTACAGCCCATTCTCCAGGCATGCGCGCACACACGCACGCACGCACGCACGCACTACCAATCACTTAGGAACTGTCAGCACGCGTTTATGTAATGAAGAGATAGCCAGGTGGATGGTGGTTGGGTGGGTTGCTCCCCAGTGCCCTGTCAATTATATCCCGTCAGGACAAAGAGGCTGAGAGAGGCTGCCCCCTGAAAAGAAAATCTTCCAAGAGCAATGTGCTGTTGTACGTTTTCCTGGCCTGTGTTTAATGGAGGCTTGGTGGAGGACTGTTGAAAAACCAAGGACAGTGATAGCCCCTTTAACCAGATGGTCTCATGCAATGGAGAGAAAACAAGCTGAGAATCAGGTGGACCTGGGCTGGAAGAGCAGCTCTGCCATTGACTAACTCCCTCACCTCTAATTATTCAGCCCTCAGAAGCCTAGCTCCCTTACCTGTAAAATGGAGATAAGGTACATGGTTGGCATGAGGCTTAAATGAGACAAAGTATGTATTATTTTATAGCACGGCACTTTGTACTCAGTCAAGATTAGGTGTTATCATTACTATTATTATTATTATCATTGTCATCCTGTAGATGTGAACAATGGGACAAATTAGCAGGTGTCTGCTCAAAGTGACCGTTGGGGGACAGGGACACGTGACAGTCTGCTGGGTACCTCTTCACCCTTGTGCTTTCTCGTGCAGTGTCAAGATTCTCTAGCCTGCTGGGTGATAATCAGGGGTCGTTTGAGAGTGTGCCCGGTGTTTATTATTAAGAACCTGTTGTATTTTGAGCACTGTGCTAGATGCTGGGGACAGCAGCAATGGAAGGAAACAGATGCTCCACCAGCGCTTACAGAGTGGAGAGGAACGCTGGATGATGATCATATAAACATGACTTGGGTGGTGTGTTGCTCTGATCTGTTCAGTTGGCTTTTCTTGGCTGTGCAGACAGACCCTCTACCTTATCATTCCATTCCTTTCCATAAAGGTCATTTGGGAGCTGAGGATGGTGTGTGTGTGCGTGTGTGTGCGTGTGTGTGCGTGTGTGTGTGTGTGTGTGTGTGAGATGGGATTTGCTTTTATAAAGTGACTTAGCTGAGAATTTCATCTGTGGAGCTTCCGTTGGGGATTGCGCACACTCAAGGAAGACCTGAATGCAGGGGATTGTGGACATGGTCTGCAGTTAATGACAATAATACCAGTAGCAGCAATAATAACCTCTACAAAGAGCTGTTAAATCCTCACTCCCCCTCAGACCCAAAAGTTCGGGTCCCTGTCTTCTTTACTGTCACAGCTCAGCGAGGTAAACTAACACTGTTGTTCCCTTAGGTGCATTATCTCTCTGAGTCTCCAGGACACTACATAAGACGATAATAGTGGTTATCTGTTTACAGAGTACTTGGTCTGGACTCAGGACTGTCCTCAACACTTTGTCTGAACTCTGTAATATTCTCTAACATCCCAGTTTTGCAGAGGAGGAAACTAGGACACAAAAGAGATGGAAGTTGCTAGACTGCCAACCAGCTGGTAGACTTCCTGGAGAAGTCTGACTCAGCGCCACACCTGTCAGCTCCACCTGGCCTGTCACTCCACATACATACATCGGCCTGGGCTGTTTGCTTTCTGGAAGGTGGGGAGGCTCTCCTGGGTCTCCTTTTGGAGCAACGCTCTTATCCATGCAGTAGGAATATCTCTGTCTTTTTATCTAACATCTGTCAGACACAACTACTTTTTGAAGGCACTTTCTGATCAATGCATCTCATTTTCCTTCCTCAACATTCCCTCTGCAGAGCTGGGCAGCCTGGGGCGAGTGTCTCCATTTCACAGATTCTTTTTTTTTTTAAGATTTTATTTATTTATTCATGAGAGACAGAGAGAGAGAGAGAGAGAGGCAGAGGGAGAAGCAGGCTCCCAAGGAGCAAGGAGCCCGATGCGGGACTTGATCCCAGGATCCTGGGATCATGACCTGAGCCGAAGGCAGACGCTTAACCATCTGAGCCACCCAGGCACCCTCCATTTCACAGAATCTGAAAGTAATGTCAGCGTGGGTTCACCCCTGGATCTTGTCCAAGTGCAGATTCTGCTTCAGCAGTTCTGAGGAGAGGCCCGAATGCTTCCAAGCCATTCCCAGGTGATGTTGAAGCAGCTGTTCGGGGGGCCATACACTGGGTAGTGAGGGTTTGGACTCATACCTCTTTACCCCACCTCATGGTGCAGCCTTCTCTGGGCTGCCGAGCTCCAGGGCTCCGAGGGCTGCCTGACCTTTTCCTTAAGTCCAGCTTCTGACTGTGGCTAAGCAGTTCTGCCAGTGGGGGTGGGGATTGCTGGCCTCATCACCCAGTGAGTCAGAAAAGCCAGCATGCTTTTCCTGGGAAGGTGAAGGCAGCAAGAGTTAGAATACCCCTTAATGCCTCTGCCCCCTGGTCTCATCACACCTCTAGCCCTCGTCTCTCAAGCAAGGCCTTTCCACTTTGGATTTTCACTTTAATGCACAAATGGTCACCTCCAGGTCAGTTTCTAATCCCTCCCAAGGTAATTGGCCTCAATGAGGTGAGGGCTGGACAATTATACAGCCTCGGGGGCTGGCCCTCCCCCTGCCTCATGCCTCAGACAGAGCTCATTTTATTTCTGGTTTTACGGGGTGCATTTATTGTTGGCCTTTGGGTTGCTGGTGTCTCCCGTGCCTAGTGTGGGGGTTTTTATGTGGATCCTAGGTCCGATTGCCCTTTAGAAAGGTTCTGCTTTTAATTAAGCATTTTTTCCTCCAGTTGAGCATGGAGCTTTTGCATTTTAATGCTTTAAAAATAAACATTTATGATCAGTTTTTAAATGATCCCTATTCTTACATATCCATAATCGGCTCCATGGCTGAAGCTGGCTGTCCACCCCAGAGCTCTGCTCTCTCATCATAGAAGAAGTCTTTGTATTTCCCCACAGAAGTCAGGGACTCACCCTCCTTCAGGTGGCAGGGACAAAGATACAGACCACCTGCCACGTGGAGAGGCCTGGTGCCCTAGTCACACGGTCTCTCCCCTACAGGAGTCCTGCCTCTTCCTCCTCCTCCAGGCCAGCTCCAAACTGACAGACATGCTCTTGACAAGGCTTCACTGATTTCGCCTCATTTACTGCCTTCCCACATCTCCAGATCCACCTGACCACCCAACAATTTTGCAATTTCTTCCATATCAATTGTTATGGTGCATTTTACTTGTTTTATGAATTTGTCCACTCTCCCTAAGAAGATTCATGCAACACACATTCATGCCTTTATTCAACAAATTCTTGAGTACTTACCATGTGTTAGATTCCATTCAAGATGCCAAGGATATACGGGATTCCACAGCAAACACATTCTACCCTCATGGAGCTTATAATCTCACCCAAATAATTACTCAACCACAATCATGGCAACTGTTACAACAGGAAAGCACATCATGGCCACCTGACCCATCTGCACTTGTATATTTCTCAAAGCCAGACACCAAGTTGTATCTCTTTGAGCCAAGGGATGATTCAGGCCTTCCTATAGAACAGGAAGCCATGATATAATTGACAGACCACGGGAACAGCCTGCTAGTATACCCTTCTCCAGCACGATCAGAAGCTATGGGTTTCACCCTGACCCTTCCCCCTCTTACTCTCTGTGCCAAATATGTGTTGCAGGCTCTCAGCCTGCACTTCCCCTTCTGTCTTCTCTGGCCCTTTGGGGCAGAAAGCCTGCAAACTCTATGGTCCAGACTCCTTTGCCCACTGGGTTCCAGATAGGTTTTGCCAGGAGGTTATATTCTTGACAAGTTAGAAGGCAGAGAGTAGCTAGAAGCTTGTCTACTTCTGATGATACCACTGCAAACAGTAGTAGAGGTGACACTTCCACTCCATCATCATCTACATTTCCAGCAGCATCTTGGCTCCACTAGTATTGATGTCAACTGCATAGGTCACTGGTTAGCACCATGAGCTTGTGCTTCCAGTAACAAGAGCAATACGTTTCGGATCATGGGCTCCATCTGAGAATTGGTACCGGGTTATGTGTCTCTGGGTAACAGCTATTTCCCATTTTGTTATTGTAGCTCTGTCAAAAAATGTTGTCACCAATACTTTGAATTAAATCCCTTGCAGCTTAAAAATCTAGAGTGATTCCAGTTTTGTGTGTGTGTGTGTTTGTTTGTTTGATGGGACACAGAATGATCAACCCAACATCACCACAACCATTTGGCCACCAACTCAGCAGTTTCTATGACTTACGCTTTCCCCCATCCCCACTGTCATCCTCACGCACTTGCTCTGAAATGTGTTTTCTGGACTATTGCTAGTGCAGCTCAAATGTCATTTTCTAAGTGCTAGTTTCACCATCCCCACCTTTCTCTCTCTACCCACCTATCATCACAATTTTTCTGCATATCTGAAGCCATTCTAGAATATGAGGTTTAACTTAAAAAGTGAAATAAAAACTTTTTTCGGACATACACAAGTCAAGAGGAGATTCACACTATAAGAAGTGTTAAAAAAAATGTCCTTCAGGCAGAAAGATGATGCCAAGTGGAAATACAGATCTACACAAAAGAATGAAGAGTTCCAAAAATGGCAACTATATGTAGAGATAAGATTTTTTCTTGTTATTTAAATACCGTTAAAATATAACTAACTCTCTAAGTGAAAACTAGTAACAATGTGGTGTAAGATTTATAGCATATAAAATGTATGGCAGCGAGGCAGTACCTTGGAGCAACTGTAGGGGTCTGCTCACCATTGTCTCCAGGGAGGAGAGAAAACCAGTTCTTGTGAGTGCACATTGGTGTAACTCCCCTAAGTAAAAGTCAAAGTTGGAAAATGTCGGAAGGGCGGAGCAAGATGGCGGAGGAGTAGGAGACCTGGATTTCGTCTGGTCTCAGGAATTCAGCTGAATAGGGATCAAACCATTCTGAACACCTACGAACTCAACAGGAGACCGAAGAGAAGAATAGCAACAACTCTCTGAACAGAGAAGCGACCACTTTCTGGAAGGTAGGACGTGCGGAGAAATGAATCCGAGGCCATATTCGGGAGGTTAGACAGCGGGGGAGGGGGCCTCCGTCGGCCGCTTCTGGCAAGTGATAGAGCCGCGGAGCACAAAATCGGAACTTTTAGAAGTCGGCTCCGCTGAGGGACTCACTGCAGTGGCTAAGCGGGGGGTGGAACCCTCGCGGGACAGTGTGGTCTCAGGACCCTCGGGGTCACAGAAAGACCGGGGGTGCCTGAGTGCGGCAGAGCTCCCAGGTATCGGAGCGGGGAAGCCGGCTGCAGAGACGGAGCCGAGGCGCGGGCTCTCAGCTCGGGGTTGCCATAAACTGTGATCCGCGGCCAGTCAGGCCACTGCTCCTCCAGCAGGGACCCAACAAGCGGCAGATCTGGGGAGACTCCCCTTCCTCCCCCGGGAGGAGCAGTGCGGGAGCACACTGCAGCGATCTGCTGGGTTTGGAGACTCCACACGGGGTCGGGTGCCAGTCATAGAAACGCTCGATCACAGGCCGGGTGAGCGCGGAGTGCGGCGGGAGACCGGGGAGACGGGAGTGACTGACTGCTTTTCTCTGGGGGCGCACTGAGAAGCGGGGCCCCGAGTTCTCAGCTCCTCTGGGCTGAGATTGGGAGGCCACCATTTTCACCCTGGTCCTCCAAAGCTGTACTGAGAGCTTGCAGGGAACAAAAGCTCCTGAGAGCAAACCTGAGCAGCTTGCTTAGCCCAGAGCGACAAGGGCGGGGCAATTCCGCCTCCGGCAAAGACATTTGGGAACCACGGCAACAGGCCCCTCCCCCAGAAGATCGGCAGGAACAACCAGCAAGCCAAGACCAAGTTTACCGATCAAGGAGAATGGGAGAACTCCAGCGCTAGGGGAATACTGCACATAGAATTCATGGCTTTTTTTACCATGATTCATTAGTTTTTCAAAGTTAATTTTTTTAACTTATTCTTTTTAATTTTTCTTTTTCCCTTTTTCAACCAACATCTTATCAATCCCTTTTTTTAAAAAAACATTTTTTATTTTTTATTTTTAGAGTCATATTTTATCCCTTCATAGTAGTTACCCTTATTTTTGGCATATATATATAAGTTGTTCTCTCTTGAAAATTTTGAGATACAGTTTCTTCTAACAGATCAAAATATACCCCAAATCAATAGTGTATGGCTTTGTTCTAGTCTCCTGCCTGATCACATTCTCTCCCTTTTTTTTTTTAAATCTTCTTCTTTCTTTTTTCAAACAACTTCTTATCGTATCAATTCCTTTTATAAAATCTTTTATAATTTTCATCTTTATAGTCATCTTCCATCTCTTCATTGTATCAACCCTTATTTTGTACATATATAAGTCTTTCTTCCTTTAAAATTTTAGGAGGCACTTTTTTCTAACAGACCAAAATATGCCCCAAAGCTAGTGTGTGGCACAGACCTATGCACTAGCCTGATCATATTTGATCATATTCGGGGTTTTTTTGTATTGTTCTGTTTTTGTTTTTATCTTTTTCTTTTTCTTTTTTTCTTTCTTTTCTCTTTCTTTTTTCTTTCTTTCCCTTTCTTTTCCCCTGGTTTCAGGTCTTTTCTGATTTGTATAGAGTATATTTTCTGGGGACGTTGTTAACCTGTTAGCATTTTGTTCTCTCATTCATCTGTTCTCCTCTGGACAAAATGACAAGACGAAAAAAATCACCTCAGCAAAAAGAACAAGAGATAGTACCCTCAGCCAGGGACCTACTCAATGCGGACATTAGTACGATGTCAGACCTAGAGTTCAGAATCATGACTTTAAAGATACTAGCTGGGCTTGAAAAAACTGTGGAAATTATTAGAGAAACCCTTTCTGGAGAAACAAAAGAACTAAAATCTAACCAAGTCGAAATCAAAAAGGCTATTAATGAGGTGCAATAAAAAATGGGGGCACTAACGGCTAGGATAAATGAGGCAGAAGAGAGAATCAGCGATAGAGAAGACCAAATGATGGAAAATAGAGGCTGAGAAAAAGAGAGAGAAACAACTACAGGATCATGAGGGCAGAATTCGAGAGATAAGCGATACTATAAGACAAAACAACACTAGAATAATTGGGATCCCAGAAGAAGAAGAAAGAGAGAGAGAGGGGCAGAAGGTATATTGGAGCAAATAATAGCAGAGAACTTCCCTAATGTGGGGAAGGAAACAGGCATCAAAATCCAGGAGGCACAGAGAACCCCTCTCAAAATCAATAAAAATAGGTCAACACCCCGACATCTAATAGTAAAACTTATGAGTCTCAGAGACAAAGAGAAAATCCTGAAAGCAGCTCGGGAGAAGAGATATGTAACCTACAATGGTAGAAACATTAGATTCACAACAGACCTATCCACAGAGACCTGGCAGGCCAGAAAGGACTGGCATGATATCTTCAGAGCACTAAATGAGAAAAATATGCAGCCAAGAATACTATACCCAGCTAGGCTCTCATTGAAAATTGAAGGAGAGATAAAAATCTTCCAGGACAAACAAAAACTAAAGGAATTTGCAAACACGAAACCAGCCCTCCAAGAAATATTGAGAGGGGTCCTCTAAGCAAAGAGAGAGCCTAAAAGCAGCACAGATCAGAAAGGAACAGAGACAACATACAATAACAGTCACCTTACAGGCAATACAATGGCACTAAATTCATACCTTTCAATAATTACCCTGAATGTAAATGGGCTAAATTCCCCAATCAAAAGACACAGGCTATCAGATTGGATTAAAAAACAAGACCCATCAATATGCTGTCTGCAAGAGACTCTTTATAGACCCAAAGACACCCCCAGAATGAAAGTGAGGGGTCGGAAAACCATTTACCATGCTAAGGGACACCAAAAGAAAGCTGGGGTGGCAATCCTTATATCAGACAAATTAGATTTTAAAACAAAGACTGTAATGAGAGATGAAAAAGGACACTATATCCTACTTAAAGAGTCTATCCAACAAGAAGATCTAACAATTGTAAATATCTATGCCCCTAACAAGATTCATATGATCCTCTCAATAGATGCAGAAAAAGCATTTGATAAAGTACAGCATCCTTTCTTGATCAAAACTCTTCAGAGTATACGGATAGAGGGTACATACCTCAATATCATAAAAGCCATCTATGAAAAACCCACAGAGAATATCATTCTCAATGGGGAAAAGCTGAGAGCTTTTCCCCTAAGGTCAGGAACGTGACAGGGATGTCCACTCTCACCACTGCTATTCAACAGGGTATTAGAAGTCCTAGCCACAGCAATCAGACAACAAAAAGAAATCAAAGGCATCCAAATCGGCAAAGAGGAAGGCAAACTCTCACTCTTTGCAGATGATATGATACTGTATGTGGAAAACCCAAAAGACTCCACCCCAAAACTGCTAGAACTCATCCAGGAATTCAGTAAAGTAGCAGGATATAAAATCAATGCACAGAAATCAGTGGCATTCCTATACACCAACAACAAGACAGAAGAGAGACAAATCAAGGAGTCAATCCCATTTACAATTGCACCCAAAAGCATAAGATACCTAGGAATAAATTTAACCAAAGAGGCAAAGGATCTGTACTCAGAAAACTATAAAATACTCATGAAAGAAATTGAAGAAGACACAAAGAAATGGAAAAACGTTCCATACTCATGGATTGGAAGAACAAACTTTGTGAAGATGTCAGTGCTACCTAGAGCAATCTAAACATTCAGTGCAATCCCCATCAAAATACCATCCACTTTTTTCAAAGAAATGGAACAAATAATCCTAAAATTTGTATGGAACCAGAAGAGACCCCAAATAGCCAGAGGAATATTGAAAAAGAAAAGCAAAGCTGGCGGCATCACAATTCCAGACTTCCAGCTCTATTACAAAGCTGACATCATCACGACAGTATGGTACTGGCACAAAAACAGACACATCAATCAATGGAACAGAATAGAGAGCCCAGAAATTGACCCTCAACTCTATGGTCAACTCATCTTTGACAAAGCAGGAAAGAATGTCCAATGGCAAAAAGACAGTCTCTTCAACAAATGGTGTTGGGAAAATTGGACAGCCACATGCAGAAGAATGAAACTGGTCCATTTCCTTACACCACACACAAAAATAGACTCCAAATGGTTGAAAGACCTAAACGTGAGACAGGAGTCCATCAAAATCCTAAAGGAGAACACAGGCAGCAACCTCTTCGACCTCAGCCGCAGCAACTTCTTCCTAGAAACATCGCCAAAGGCAAGAGAAGCCAGGGCAAAAATGAACTATTGGGATTTCATCAAGATAAAAAGCTTTTGCACAGCAAAAGAAACAGTCCACAAAACCAAAAGACAACCGACAGAATGGGAGAAAATATTTGCAAATGACATATCAGGTAAAGGGCTAGTATCCAAAATCTATAAAGAACTTCTCAAACTCAACACCCAAAGAACAAATAATCCAATCAAGAAATGGGCAGAAGACATGAACAGACATTTTTCCAAAGAAGCCATCCAAATGGCCGACAGACACATGAAAAAGTGCTCCACATCGCTCGGCATCAGGGAAATCCAAATCAAAACCTCAATGAGATACCACCTCACACCCGTCAGAATGGCTAAAATGAAGAAGTCAGGAAACGACAGATGTTGGCGGGGATGTGGAGAAAGGGGAACCCTCCTACACTGTTGGTGGGAATGCAAGCTGGTGCAACCCCTCTGGAAAACAGTATGGAGGTTTCTCAAACAGTTGAAAATAGAGCTACCATATGATCCAGCAATTGCACTACTGGGTATTTACCCCAAAGATACAAATGTAGGGATCCGAAGGGGTACGTGCACCCCAATGTTTATAGCAGCAATGTCCACAATAGCCAAACTGTGGAAAGAGCCAAGATGTCCATCGACAGATGAATGGATAAAGAAGAGGTGGTATGTATACACAATGGAATATTATGCAGCCATCAAAAGGAATGAGATCTTGCCATTTGCAATGACGTGGATGGAACTGGAGGGTGGTATGCTGAGTGAAATAAGTCAATCAGAGAAAGACATGTATCATATGACCTCACTGATATGAAGAATTCTTAATCTCAGGAAACAAACTGAGTGTTGCTGGAATGGTGGGGGTGGGAGGGATGGGGTGGCTGGGTGATAGACATTGGGGAGGGTATGTGCTGTGGTGAGCGCTGTGAATTGTGCAAGACTTTTGAATCACAGATCTGTACTTCTGAAACAAATAATGCAACATATGTTAAGAAAAAAGAAAAAGAAGAAGATAACAGGAGGGGAAGAATGAAGGGGAGTAAGTCGGAGGGGGAGACGAACCATGAGAGACGATGGACTCTGAAAAACAAACTTAGGGTTCTAGAGGGGAAGAGGGTGGGGTGATGGGTTAGCCTGGTGATGGATATTAAAGAGGGCACATTCTGTGTGGAGCACTGGGTGTTATGCACAAACAATGAATCATGGAACACTTCATCAAGAACTAATGGTGTAATGTATGGTGATTTACATAACAATAAAAAAATTTTAAAAAATGTATGGCAGCAACAGAACAATAACTGAGAAAGGAGAAATTAAAATGTATCATTCAAAGTTTCCTTTATGCTATATGAGTTGGTATAACATTATTTGAGATATATAATGATAAGTTAAAAATGTGTATCACGAATTCTAAAGCAACCGCTGAAATAGTTATAACTAACAAAGAGTTGTAGCTAATAAATCAACAAAGGAGGTAAAAAAAAGGGGGAGGGACAAAAAGTACTCAATTCAGAAGTACTCAAAAAAGAAGAAAAGGGGAACAATGAATAAATGGACTAAATAGGAAGCGAATGGCCAGACTGCTGGCAATTAATCTAACCATGTCAATAATCATATTAAATATAAGTCATCTAAATACCTCAGCTGAAAAGCAGAGAATGTCAGGTTGGATAAATAAGCAAGAACCCAACTATATGCTGTCTACAATATATGCACCTTAAATATAAAGATATAAATAGATTAAAAGCAAAAGGATGGAAAAATATGTCATGCTAACACTGATCAGAAGAAAATTAGAGTGGTTATATTAATACCAGACAAAGTATATTTCAGAGCAAAGAATATTACCAAACACAAAGAAAATAATTTTATAACAATAAAGGAGTAATTTCATCAAAAGGATTGAACAATCCAAAGATTTTATACACTTAGTAGTAGAGCTTCAAAATAAATGAAACAAAAACTGACAAAACTGCATAAAAACATAGAGAAATCCACAATAACATTTGGAGATTTATAATAATAATCCTTCTTAATAATGGATATAACAGAAAATCAGTAAGGATATAAAAGACTTTATCAGTACTATCAACCAACTTGATCTAATTGACATTTATAGAAAATTCTATCCAATAAAAGCAGAATTCACATTATTTTCTAATGCATATGGAACATTTGCCAAGATAAACCATGTTCTCCCCAAAGTGACTTCTCATAGATTGGCACACAGACTCTGAGTGTTTGTGCCTTTATGTCTTCCCACATGATGTTCCCTTGGCATGAAATGCCCTTCCCTGTGTACCCATCCTCACTTACCTGGCTAACTTCTGTTCATCTTTCAAAACTGCTCAACCATTACCTCCTTTATGAGGCCTTCCTCATCTACCCCAAAGAAGTTTCTTTCTTCTCTGCATGTAACGTTTTGTATATCCATTCATCCTTGCTTGTATCACAGTATGTTAAATTATATGTATAGTTTTTCTGCTTCTCTCACTCAATTATAAGATGAGATTTAAGAAAAAATTAATTATCATGATTAATAACATATGCTACAATGTGTTTATTAGCAATAAATACAGCTGTTGTTTATTGAATACCTATTGTGTGCCAAACATTAACATACATTGTGTTTTTAAATGTAGAGACCTAGAAAATGCCCCCCAAAATATATTTGGAAGAGCAGGTTGATGGGACCCTGCTAAATGACCTTTATAGGGCAGACTTAAAAACCACTGTAATTTTCCAAATCAAACCAGGCAGCATGAGGATGGCATTTGTCCCTACACAATAAGGAAATCATCCGTAGTAGGACACAGATAGCTACTTACAGTCTTTCTTCAGGTTTTACTTTCAGTGGTACTACAGGGAAGTAATGTTGACCATCTCTGTGTAGACTCTCTCTCCAGTGGCCTCAGCCAGAACTGTCTCCCAGGGAGAGAGCTAATGAAACAAGAACCATCCTCTGACCTCTTGTGCTATCAATGAGAATAAATTACCCTATTCAATGGGGAAGAATATTTTTCATTCATTGATTCTTGCAGCCATCCAATAATCTGGATTGCCTCTTGCACTTAATCTTTCACTTCAGAAGGAGAAACTGTCCTCACAAAGGGACACCCACTGTGCATCTCACCAACTTTGCATTTGATTTATCTGTGGCAAGCCAAGGAGAAAAACCAGATTTTTCATCAAGTGTTGTCTTCAGTTGTCTGAATCCTTGTCAACAACATCATTCTCGGCAAGGAAAAAGCAGTGATTTGATATAGGACACAGGTCTGGCTGCTTAGTAACATCATCCTAATATCCTGTTGGGCTTGACCAGGTGGAACAAAAAGTTTGATTCACTTTTCTTGCCACGGAAGTCCTAGATTATTGGACTAGAAATGAAAACCATTTTTCTTCCTCAGTCAGGGAAAAAGAAGAACATTTGCCATGTCATTATACATAACAGATTGTTGCAGGACGTACTTAAGAAGATGCCCAAGACGGGCAGTCCCCACACAACACCAAGAAGGCAAAACTTAGTTAACATGGCAAAGGAGATTTGCCCCATCTTCCCTGATGACAGCACCATGAGGATTTGCCTCTTAGCCAGCAAATGACATGTAAATTGGCATCATGGAAGTCCAGGGAACATTAATGCCTGCTTCTTAGAGCTGAGTTCCTACCTCAGTTAGGTTTTTGGTGTGGCAAGGTCTTCTGAAAAATCCCCTCCTTTGTAAATTCATGGCCCATAAGGCAACTAGATCTGATGGTTCCAGGAACATGTTTAGGCACATGGAATTCTGGATTTCCAACCCCAAAGACCCTGGAGGGAAGAGCACAGTGAAAACAAGCCTGGATTCTGCACATCAAGGTCATGGGTGACAAAGGTCAAGCTAGTAGTTTCCTCCTAGCTTGGTTTTCTCTCCATGGACAGATCCTTTCTGCCTATCCAATTGTGTTTATTAGATGATAATTAAATTGTTTTCCCATGTATTATTCTAGCTAGAACTCCAGCTTGACTTTATAGTTAACCTGGGTCACCTAATCATGGGTAAATGTGTCTGTCTTCCCTCTCTCCCTTCTTTCTTCCTTCCTTCCCTCCCTTCCCAAGACCTTTGTGGCTTGCAGGTCACCAGCCCACATTCTTCATGGAGCAAAACGAAGGTGTAGAAGCCCCAGGTTCTGATGCTCACCACGCAGGTGACTTCACTTCCACATATGTTTATTTCAAATAAGGCTAATAATTTTGCATGAGACTCTGAGGTGGTAGAGGGTGAGCACATCAGCGTTTTTGCTTGCTGGCATTTAACACAATACCTGGCACACAGTAGATGCTTAATAAATATTTCTCAAGTAATTCTGTGTTTACCTCATTTCATGATGTTTCAGGACAGCTAAAGTATATGAAATCACTTGGAAAATTTAAGAACACTGGAAACAATACAGTCATTTGCAATTTCGGCAGGTAAGATTTAAGTCTTCACGGCAAAGGAGGAAAGATCTAAAGGCCTTAGTAGATCAGAAAATGTTATAAGTAGAAGAATCTATTTTAAAAAAGAAAGAAATTCACTTATTTTCTAGCTCCTGATTGTCTGGATAGATAAGGAAACCAAGGCTTGAGGAAATTTACTGTTGTTGTTACTAGGAATATCTAATACTTATTGAGCACCTTCTATATCCCAGTGCTAGGCTAAGTATTTTCCATGTGTCATTTCGTTTATACCTCACAGCCACCCCAGAAGGTAAATACACTTATTGTCATCCTCTCTGATAGAGAAAGCCAAGAAAGGATAAGAAATTTCACCAAGCTTACCTGGCTAGTAAAAGGTTCAGCCAGGATGCGTGTTTAATCCGAAAGAAATGGAAGCATGCCTCAAGTAAAAGTCATGTTTACGTACGTTTCTGTCAATTCTAATTATCTGTTGGAGCTAGATTTTCTAGACCAACATAATTAAGGTCTACCAGTAATGGTGGAGTTCTTCAGCTCCTTTATGTTAGAATTTGAGACCCATGAACAAGATCCCATCCATGTCAATCATTAGAATCAATTCCACGGTTTTCCTGAGAAAGAGATTATTTCCACCAATCCCACTTTCACAACCCAGTTATGGACTTTGAAAGTCAGCTGTGAGGTGGTTCTTGATGCTGTTGAAGGAGAAGTCTGTCTTCTCCCCAGCTTTATAGTCGGATCTGAATGGAAATTCCCCGGGCAATTAATCAAACCACTTAAAGCTGTTTCCTTATTTGGATGATGGGAATAAACACACAAAGCCCACCGTGTTGCTGTGCAGATTCAGGGAGCTCATGTGGAAGCCTGTAAATGATATTTATGATAAGGAACCCAAAGGATGTCCCCGAATCCCACTTCACAGAGCATTTTGAGTTACTGGGACACAAGTTAGGCCTAGCGAACCCTTTTTCCACACAGATAAAAAAATTAAACAGTTTACGGCAGTACTGTTTCAACCACTTCAAAAACTTGAAGTATTATAAAGTTATAGTTATTGCGTATTTTGACCTTTTTAGAACAGTGTTCAACAGCAATTACCTGAATATTCTCCATTTGTGTGGTTTTCGGCGTACCTTATGACTGTATTCCAAAGGCATTTATTTTCAACCGTACTAAAACGCAGGGTTTCACTCATTGAGGCTGTACTCCCCCACAATCCATTCAGACTACTGAGGTTTTAAAACAAATCAAATAATCCTTAGGAGCACATCACCACCCACCTAGTGTGCACAGAGCAGGTGCCATATTGTTGACACAAGCCTGGTG
The DNA here is from genome assembly GCF_003265705.2 of Callorhinus ursinus. NCBI lineage: Eukaryota > Metazoa > Chordata > Mammalia > Carnivora > Otariidae > Callorhinus > Callorhinus ursinus. The sequence goes on from NW_027397118.1 coordinate 4,171,908, forward strand.
ATGTGCTCACCCAGACCCAGCCATCAAAATGTGCCATCTTGGCTTATAAGGCAAACATGGTGACATCTCATGGCAGGAAGCCTAAGAACAAATCAGAACTTATACACGCGGAGAATATGTGGGAGACATCTCTGATTCTCACTTCTCAAGTAACTGTTTTCCTGAACTGAAACATGATACGAAGATTTTCAAAATTCAAGTAGAATACAGATAAGCAGGGTAAAGGAGGGTGCTTGTTGTGTCATGTGTAAGTGCTGAATCACTATATTGTCCACCTGAAATGGATATTACACTGTGTGTTAACTAACTGGAGTTTAAATAAAAACTTAACAGAATGTTTCCCATGAATCTGGCCTTCTATAACCAGTGACTACAGGTGTTGTCATATATGTGTGTGTATGTGTGTGCATATATACATTATGCTGTGAATATTTACATATATAGTGAATATAAAGACACAAAGAAATGCAGGCATTTCTTTATTTTTTTAAAAAAAGTTGGATTATGCCATATAAACTGTTCTAGAGATTGCATTGGTCACTTAGAAATCTATCTGGAAAGAGAACGTACTTTGATTTCTGTGTGTTGGGATCATTGGGCAGAAGAAAACAATCGGTTGGTTTTTAAGTGGGGTTTTAATGACTGAGTTGGTCGATAAGGAAGAGTTTGGGGGAGGGAAAAGATTTGGAGATGCACAAAATAGAGAATATGAATAAGAAATTATTTTCGGGGCGCCTGGGTGGCTCAGTTTGTTAAGTGTCTGCCTTCAGCTCAGGTCATGATCTCAGGGTCCTGGGATTGAGCCCCATGCGAGGCTCTCTGCTCCACGGGGAGCCTGCTTCTCCCTCTCCCTCTGCCACTCCCCCTGTTGGTGTTCTCTCTCTCTCTCTCAAATAAATAAATAAAATATTTTAAAAAAAGAGAAAAGAAATGATTTTCAACAAGAAATGACGTAACAGAATCAGGAAGAGACAGGATAAAGGGATTGAGTAACATGCTTCAAAGCAATACATCAATCCCCCTCCCCACCCAGAATCCAAACCTGCATATGCCAGTTTAAAACAGTATCAGGGGCTTCACATGTGAGCTTTGATCTCAGCAAGGAAGCAACCAGGTGGCAGAAAACGGGTGCCATCCCTCCACCTTCCCCAGACTGGGACCACCACTCCAGCAGCAGATAAGCCAGAGTGGAAGGGACTAGGGAAAGGAGAGAGAAGAAACTTGCCATTTCTTGTCAGTGAACACAGTGGAAATGGGTTAAGTTAGCTCAAACAAAACAAAACAAAACAAAAAAACCCTCAAGTCCCTTCTGCACTAATTGTCTTTCAGTGTTGAGAAGGAGATGGAATTCTGTGGCTCTCTGTTGGTTTCCACCATTAGCTGAAAAAGAGCCAGAGAATTTTTTTTTTAATAGAGGTTCCTCTGTAAAGAAAGTGGGGAAACAATAGCTAGCTGTCACAGCCAGCTGATATCTACCTTTGATCAGCCAAATGAATGTTGCAGGCATTTCTTATAGAAAGGAGATTGCTTATCGATCTATATCAAAATATGCATGCTAATCCCAGGCAGCAGAGAGTATTTTCAAATGGAGTTAATAATCTGATTGCTGCCCTGTCTGGAGCAATTCTCTGAACTCGGAGCTCTAATCAGTCCAGGGTCCTGCAGTCAAATGTACTTTGCTGTTTAAATTTGGATTTGTGACATTGATTGAGGAGCCCTTGTAAAGGTGTTGACAAATCAAATTGTTTGTTCCAGTAGTGTTTTGCCAGAGATCAAGTCCACAGTAATACGCAGTGAATTTGTTCATTACTAGTAGGGTGAAAGGGATGATAAAATCCACCTGTATCATTATCACAGACACAAGCCCAATAAAAGATATGTTCTGTCTGAAGAAAATGCAGGTTGGTGGGTATGCCAGTGAGTGCTACAGGGGGTGGCCCTTACAGACCTGGAGGATATTAGATATGTTTTAAGAAAGATAGGCAAATAAATGTATTCCATGCCTGAGATCAGGGCACTTTGGTTTTTTAGTTGGAAAGCCAACAAAAAAGATGGGCGCATAGACGTCAATGCATTCTTTGAAGAAGCCTTTAGCCACCCACACCTGTGCGGGATGGGGGCTTCATCCGCAGAAAGAGAACGTGACAAAAGAGCAAAGCGGCCAGGTCCTCAAGGTTGGCCCCCGCGCGGGTGAGGATTGGTGGAGCATCTTTACCTGTTCCCAGCAGGTACCTGGAGCCAGCATGAGTGGCACTAGCTCCAATAACTCCATAGGTCTTGATACCCCGATATCTGCTGTGAGGCCCGCTTGGCAGGGACTGAAAATGTACGTGGTGCACACAGAACCGTCTTGGGTCAGGTTCTCCCAGAAGCAGCCCCTGGGACTCGAATGTGAGTGCAAGCCGTTGGTTTTGGAGATGATCCCAGCCAGTGCTGGCAGAGGAGGAAGGGAGTGAAACAGGAAGGGAAGGAAGCCAATACGGGGCGCATTAATGAGCAGGTCATTGCTGTGGGCACCGGGAGCTCAGCCGTGCTGGGGAGTCAGGAAGAGCAGAAGTGAGGGAGAAAGAAAAGCTGACCTTCTGGAGGCAGGAAGGAGCTGAGGGCAGAGAGAGTCTCCTCCCTGAGTCAGCCCTTGGACTTCGGTAAGGACACTGAAGTGGACATTTGAATTCCTGAAGTGCTGCTGCTTTTGTTAATAGATGCTTCACTGGGGCTGGGAAAGAAGCAGCCCACTGACTGGGTCCATGCGAACACACTGACGCCGTTTACATTCCTCCTTTTCCGCGCAACCTTGCCCCAGTTCATAAAAACACCGTTAATAGCAATATTAGCGGCTGACGTTGATTGCATAACTGTCATTGCCCTTTTTTATGTATTTAGATACACTATCTTAATGTTTTCTAATCTGCAGGCTGTAAGCCTTAGTGGGGCTCAAGTGAACTCACTGGGTTGCCTGTGGAACGGAAGAGGACCAAACAGTAGATTAGAATAGACTGAGAGTGGAAACTATCAGTGCGTATAGACTGGTTTTATTTAGGGAAGACTTGGCCTCGGCTATGTCAGGCACGTGTGAGCACGTGTGTGTACGCTTGCAGGTGTGTGGGCACACATAATGCACGTGCGGTCTCAGCGTGAACGCTGTTTCTCACCGTGAGTCAAAGACAGAGAAAGGCTGACTTTTCTCCTTGAAAGCCTGTAGCAATTCTATGAGGTGGAGGCTGCTTTTGCCCCCATTTTACAGGTGGGGGAACTGAGATTCCAAGATGTGGTATAACCCTGCACAAGTTCACGCAGCAAGGCAGTGACAGGGAGAAGGTCTGCCCTCCCTAACAGCAACCACGACCCTGTCCACTCTAGCAAAGAAAATGTAAACCCCGTAACTCTCCCCGAGAGCCTGTGTTGGGAAGCCTCCGAGCCCATCTGCTCCTCCAGAAGGCTTGCAACTGTTCTTTTCATGTTTGTAAGAAGAGTTTGGTAACAAAACCCATTAAATATCAAACTGGAAGACAGCAGAGTGCTCCTTGGCGATGTAGCATTGTTGATGTCACCTTAATTTATAACATGGCAAATGGTTAGGCAGATGGCATGTAATATATTCCCAGACATAAACATGAGGCTTAAGTTGTATATGGTAGATGTTCCTGAGCGTCCATAAACTCGGTAGGGGGTAAGCTCATCTCTCTCCCCTCCCCCTTCCACACATGAGCAGTGTTAACCATTCAGAGACACAGGCAGGACATTCAAAAGGTCCCAACTTACAAGAAGAGCATCAGGGTGACTTAAAAGATGGGGTTTCCAGCTCTTCGCAAATAGCACTGGTCTGGACTGAAAGTTCCTGTGAGTCACTAATCTCAAAAGGCAAGGCAACAGTTAGCTGCAGAAGAGAAGGACCCTGGTCTTAAGAGTCTAGACATGTGGGGGCCAGACTATCTGCTGCGTCTCACAAGTCACAGAACTCTATTTTTTTAATCAATGGACTGTTTTTTTTAGAATAGTTTTAGACTTACAGAAAAATTGAGCAGAGAGTGTAGGGTGTTCTCATATGATTTCCCTGCCCCCCAACACACTTTCCATTTTCCTGTTAACATCTTCCCTTGGTGTGGTGCATTTGTTACAGTTAATGAACCAAAGTCGATACAGTGTTATTAACCGAAGTCCACTGTTGATTCAGATTTCCTTAGATTTTTCTTTTTCTTTTTACCTGCTCTTCTTTTTTTGTTTTGGAATCCCATCCAAGATACCATGTTAAATTTAGTTCTCAGGTCTCCTTAGACTCCTCTTGGCTGTGACAGTTTTTCAGACCTCCCTTGTTTCTCTTGACCTTGACAGTTTTGAGGACTACCGGTCAGATATATTGTATGATGTCCCTCTTTTGGAGTTTATCTGGTGTTTTTCTCATAATTGGATTAGGGTGAAGGGTTTTGAGGAAGAATATCACAGAGGTAAAGTGCCATTTTAATCACATCATATCAAGGCTACATATTATCAACACGACTTATTGCTATTGATGTTGACCTTGATCACCTGGCCCAGACCGTGTTTGTCAGTTTTCCCCATTATAAAATGACTCTTTCCCCCACCCACCTACTGTCTTCTTTGGAAGGAAGTCACTATGTGTAGCCTCCATAGGTAGTGGTAATTTATGCTCCCCCTCCTTGAGGACAAAATTTTTTTGGAATTCTTATGCATGGGAGATTTGGCTTTTCTCCTCCATTTATTAATTTATTCAATTCTTTATTTATATCAGTATGCACTCATAGATCTCTATTTTATGCCCTGGATTATAATCCAATACAATGACTTTTTTTTTCTTTCTCACATTGTTTCAGCTGTGACCATTGGGCACTCTCAGTCGGCTCCTATGCCCCTTTGACATATGCCCGTCAAGTGCTAGGGGATTTTTTATTACTATTCCTTTGTTTTTTAGCACTTCCTGACTTTCTGTCCCTACAAGATGGTCCAGGCTCATCTTGCTTCTCTCTCCTCCCTAGAATAAGCCATGGCTTTAAGAAGCCCTGGTTACTTTTATTGAGGGATGGTATTAGAAACCAAGATCTGGGCACTAGATATGTTTGTTGCTACTGGGATGTCATTGCGTCTAAACCCTCTGAGCTGTCAGAGCAAAGAAATATATGTGTATTTAGTAATCCATGTATCTATAAATATTTCTGTATATAACCATATCTATCTTAAGTTAAAATGAATTTTTACTGATATCTTCAACTCTGATCCATTACACCGTATGCCATTCTAGTCTCCTCCCCTTACTTACATAAAGTTCCACTGTAACGTTGAGAAACCTGGCTCTCACAATCCACCATCCATTTAATTGTTCAATCCCAACATACATGTATAGCATTATTAGAATTATTAACCTGTACCCCCATGGAAAACGACTTTATCAATGAAATGCAGGGCTTATGTGAAGTTCCTTTTGCTCTTAGTCTTACAATCTCTATTTCCAAGATTCCTTACTTTTCCCCCATTCCCTTCAGAGGTGGTGTTTCCTCCATTGGTGATCCTGGGATCCTCTGTTCTCCTAAGTTTGGCTGCTTGTTTTCTTGAAATTTGTATACATTATGGTTGACTTTTTGTGCTATAAAGTTCCATGGGTCTTGATACATGCATAATATCATGTATCCACCATCACAGTAGCCTACAGAATATCTTCACCATCCTAAAAATCTCCTGTGCTTTGTCTATCCATTTTTCTCTCCTCCTTAACCAAACTCCTGCAATCACTGACTGGATTACTGTCTCTGTAGTTCTACCTTTTCCAGAATATTGTATGCTTGGAATCCTACAGTATGCAGCCTTTTCAGAGTAGCTTCTTCCACTAAGCAATATGCATTTAAATTTCCTTCACGTCTTCGTGTTGCTTGATAGCTCATTTCTTTTTATCACCCTATTGATGAACCACCATTTGTTAATTCACCTGTGGAAGGACATCTTGGTTTTTTGCATTTTCTGCTGAATAACCAAAATAAAGCTGTTACAAATATTCATGTGCATATGTTTTTGTGGACATAAGTTTTCAGTTCAATTGAATAAATACCTAGGAGTATAATTATTAGATTATGTGGAAGACTATGCTTAGCTTTGTAAGAAACTGTCAAACTGTTTTCAAAAACAGCTGTACCATTTTGCATTCCCACCAGCAACGAATGAGAGTTCCTGTTGCTCCACATCCTTGCCAGCATTTGGTGTTTTAGTGTTTTGGATTTTAACCATCCTAATAGATGTATTGGGATATCTCATTGTTTTCCTTTGCAGTTTCTTAATGACAGCTGATCTTAAGCATCTTCTCATATGCATATTTGCCATCTATACATCTTCTTTGGTGAAGTGTCTGTTCAGATCTTTTGCCCATTTTTATATGGGCTGTTTATTTCTTTTATTGATGAGTTTTAAAAGTTCTATGTGTATTTTGGATACCCGTCCTTTATCTGGTATGTAAAAATTTGCTTTTTGTAAAATTTTGCAAAAATTTGCTTCCAATTTGTGGTTTATCTTTCTTTCTTTTTATTTTTGAGAGAGAGAGAGAGAGAGAGAGAGTGCACAGGCACTACTGGGGGTGGGGAGCAGAGGGAGAGGGAGAGAGAGAATCCCAAGCAGACTCCACACTCAACATGGAGCCCAAAGCGGGGCTTGATCTCACGACCCTGAGATCATGACCTGAGCCAAAATCAAGAGTCAGACACTTAACTGACTGAGCCACCCAGGCACCTGTGTGGTTTGTCTTTTCATTTCTTTAATAGATTCTTTTGCAGAGCAGATATTTTTAACTTGAATAAAGACCAACTTAATCAATTTTTCTTTTAGGGATTGTGCTTTCAGTGCTACATCAAAAACCTTATCACCAAGGCTAAAACCACCTAGATTTTCTCCTGTGTTAGCTTCCAGAAGGCTTGTACTTTCACGTTCTTCTTTGAGGTCTGTGATCCATTTTGAGTTAAGTTTTGTGAAAGGTGTAAAGTCTGTATTTAAATTAATTTTTTTTTTGCATATGGAAGTCAAAATGGCTCCAAGTACCATTTCTCGAAAAGACTATTCTCTATCTTTTCTCCATTAAATTGCCTTTGCTCTTTTATCAAAGATTCATTGGCTGTATTTATGTGGGTCTAGTTCTGGGCTCTCTCTACTGTTCCATTGATCTACGGGTCTATTCTTTTTCCAGTACCATGCTGTCTTGATTATCGTAGGTTTATAGGAAGTCTTAAGGTGGGCTAGTGTCAGTCCTCCAACTTTGTTTTCCATTTGCAATATTGTGTTGGCTGTTCTGAGTCTTCTGCTTTTTCATATAAAGTTTTGAATCAGTTTGTCTATATCCACACAATAGTGTGCTAAAATTTTGATTGGGATTGTGTTGAATCTATAGCTCGAGTTGGGGAGAACTGACATCTTAACAACATTGAGTTTTCTAACAGGTAATGTTTTTAATCAGCTTTACTAGGGTGTAATTGACATGCAGGAAGCTGCATGTACATAGAGTGTACAATTTGACAAATTTTGATGTATGTACGCATTCCTAAAAGCTTCACCACAATCAATGAACAAACTTATCATCCCCCTAAATTTCCTCATGTCTTTCTGTAATCCCTCCCTTCTTACCTCCCATCCCCAGACAAAATATGATTTCTGTTACTATTGATGAGTTTGCATTTCCTATGGTTGGATATGACTGGAGCCATACAGCCTATATTCTTCTTAGTCTGATTTCTTTCTTTCACTCAGTATAATTAGTATGAGATTCGTAAGTGCTAGAGCTCGTGTCCATAGTTTATTCCTTTCTATTACTGAAGAATATTCAGTTGTGTATATATACCACAATTTGTTTACCCACTCATCTATTGATGAACATTGGGTTGCTTCCAGCTTTCACCTCTTACAAATAAAGCTGCTATGAACATTTGTGGACAAGTCTTTGTAAGGACATATGCTTTCATTTTTCTCAGGTAAATACCTGGGGATGGAATGACTGGATCCTATGATAAGCATAAGTTTACCTTTTTAAGAAACTGCCACTCCATGCTCATTAATGCATTCATTTGTTACAACCTAATTCCAAGGAGCACTGTAATATTTTTTAAAACAAGCATCTTCAAGCTGTTCTTTGACAGAAGAAGGAAGTGGTATGACTCCAATTGAAAATGCTGGCCTCAGAGGTTGAGAAAGTCAGAGATTTCTTCCGGCAAGTCTTTTCTGCTCTTGACTGGGAATGTCGGTGATTAGGTTATGAAACAGAAAGGTTCTCTCTCCTGTGGTTCAGTCCCTTCCCTTCATGCCACAGATTCATAATTTTGCCATGGGTTTCAGTCTCTAGGGTTTTCAAATTTGTTCTATTCCAATTTCAATGGTATGCCATTGAAAGGGTTGCTCCAAAGGCAATGCTTTGGGGAAACTCTTCAAATCTTTCAAAAGACACTGAGATTTCTGTGAGTTATGTCCTCTTTGAGAGGAAAAAAAATGCATGCACTCTTCTTGCTTATGTCTCCTTCTGTTGAGTTCTGGGTGTCTTGCTACTTCTTTTTGGAGCTATTTCTTTTCTGTCCCTCTCCCCTCTGTCTCTTGGATGGAGGGTTTTTATTGAGAGCTTCTCCTTTCTCCTGTAAATCACTATCACGATAGTTTCCTGATAATGGGTCCACATTTTAAAGCCAGTGACATTTCTGTTTTCTTTCTTGGTTGGTTCCTAAAAGAGTTTTTTTTTTTTTTTTTAAATCTAGAGAATGTTTCCATTTCTTTCTAATCAGAGAGATTTTGAAGAGTGAAAGGCAGGAAGATCTTGAAATGATGTTCCCTGCACCAGCATCACCTCTCAAGGACTTATAAAGTCAGCACAGGTGAAGGTGGGCTCTGGTCCCATGAAGGACTGTGAGTGCTGTGTGTGGTAGGAACCATTCCTTCCTTCCTCTTTCCATTCCTTCCCCCACTTTTCTCCCTCTCTTTCTTTCTGAAACAACATAATTCATCTCTTTGAATCCCCCTTTTGGGGCGGAGTATAGGGCATTGGAGAACTTTAGAGTAGGGATTGGCAAACCTTTCTTAAATGGCCCGATAATACATATTTTAGGCCTTGCCAGTCAAGAGGCAAAATCAAGGCTAGTAGGTAGGTACTCGTATAAACATTTAAAATGCAACTATTTTGAAATGTTAAAAAAAAAAAAGTTCTTAGCTCTTAGACTGTAAACCAACAGGTGGCCAGCTGAATTTGGCCCCTGTAGTTTGCTGACCTTGGCTCTAGCAAATTGGATAAGATCTCTCAATTCTCAAGGAATTGGAGGAGTTTTTCACATATGTAGAACAGCAAAGAACAGTTTGGAAAAATCTACATCCAAATCGACCGAACTCATCTCAAATCCACCTCTGTCAAATGCTACCTGTCAAAATCTATCTAAAATAATTTTCTCTGCAGGTGAAGAAACTATTATTTAACTCCCCACTGAGGTGGGCCTGATATGTACAATGGGAAGATAGTGGCTGGCTAAATGGTTGTCAAATTTCCTCCTCGTTCAGAAAACTCTCCAGCTTCCTCTTTCCACAGTGTGGTCTTTGCATTCCAGTTAAACCAATTCAGGTGCAGCCTCTCACTCACCCCCTCTTTCCCAATAGCCACATCTTAACCATGATCTCTCTGTGGCTGGAGGACCCTCCCCAACCCCACAGTTCCCTCATCTACTGCCACCTGTGCCAAAGCAAACCCACTGCATTCTGAATGTGAGGGATGGCCAGAGACCCCGAAGAGTAAGAAAGTTGATTTCAGATATCATATTGGGGTGGGCAGACATCAACGATGTCCTCTAATGATTTCTACCTCCTGGTATTCACACCCTTGGATACTCCCCTCCTCCTTGAGTGTGGCCTGGACTTACTGACTTGCTTCTAAGGTGATGAGATAGCACTTTCAAGTTGTGGTTGGTTTCAAAAGACTGTGATGTCTGTCTTATTAGCACTCCCTCAGTTTTATAGCTTGCTTAATTTAATGAAGCCAGCTACCAAGGTGTGAGCTGCCCTATGGAGAGGTCCACGTGGCAAGGAACTGAGGGTGACTTCTGGCCATCAGGCAGCAAGGAACTGAGATCCTCAGTCTGACCACCTTTGAGGGCCTGAATCCTGCCCACAACCAGAGTGAACTTGGAAGTGGATCCTTCCCCAGTTCAGCCTTGAGACCACAGCAGCCCAACCAATACACTGATGGCAGTCTCCTTGGAGATCTCAAGCCAAAGGACCCACCTGAGCTGCACCTGAATTCCTCATACACAGAAATTGTGAGATATTCAGTGTTCTTCTAAATCACAAAGTTCTGAGGTATTTTGTTACACAGCAACAGGTAATTGATACATATATGGACTAGGATTTTCATTCCAATAATCCCGTATTTATTATAATGTGTATTGGGAAAAAAGCTTGAGTTTAATAAGCATTTACTTTTCTTTTCTTTTTATTTTACTTTACTTTTCTTTTTAAATGTATTTAAGTAAAAAAGAATGAGTACAGGTAATAAATAGATATGGCAACATACTTCAAAAACTACAAAAATTACTAAAATTTAGGAAGTGCTGTTTTAGCCGATGGCCTTGAATTTATCCCTACCAATAATTTGTCCCCATTGAAGACCCTCATGCCCTGCTCTTTTCTCCATCTTCATTTACCACCTCATTGCTCTGCAGTTTTACATAGATGCCTGGCGAGGTGCTGGCGAGGTGCTGGCAAGGTAGGATGAGCTAAATGGGATATGAATAGAACACATATAACATCTGGGTTCATGGGTTTAACATTTTAAGTGGAACATCAGGGCTTCCTTTTGTGAATCAAGTTACACATACGTTGTGCTCTTGTACATAAGAAGAGAGAGTGTGTGCAATGAGGGTGGGACTCAGATACACATTCAGGATTCTGGGGATGACCTGGGCCATAAAGAAGAGTTGAAGGGATTCGAGAAGTCTAGAGAGACTTTGAGGGAGTTTTATTTCAGCCCCAGGAGGTGGGTCATTTTAATACTCATCGGTGTTGGGGCCCCTGGGTGACTCAGTCGGTTAGGTTTCTGCTCAGGTCATCTCTCTCTCTCTCTCTCTCTCTCTCTCTCTCTCTCAAATAAATGAATAAATAAATAAATAAAATCTTTTAAAAAATTCTCATCAGTGTCGGCTGTAAGTAAGGCACTGTATAAGGCACTGTGCTCTGTGCACCTTGTTGTCCTTGTAAAGGAGCAAACCACCCTGGTTTGTCTGGGACTAAGAAGGTTTGGGAGATGTGGGATTTTCGGTGCAAACACCAGGAAAACCAGATTGCTCGGTGACCCTATGCGGTGACCTCTGTCCTCTGGAGCTCTGAGGCTGAGGATGGCCACAATTGGGCAAGAACTGTGAGAGCCGTTGTGAAAGGCTAAACAATGGTCCCCACAGATCTCCAGCTGATCCCCAGAACCTTCCTTACATGGCAGAAGTGACTTTGCAGATATGATTTAGTTAAGAGTCTTGAGGTGGTGGGGGTAGGGGGTAGGGGGGAGGTGACCCTGGATTATCCAGGTGGACTCAATATAGTCACAAGGGTCCTCATCAGAGGAATGCAGGGGGTCAGAGTCAAGGTAAAAGGCAGCTTGACGATGGAAGCACAGGGCAGAATGATGCATGTTATAAGTGAAGGAAGGGGCCACAAGCCAGGGAATCTAGGTGGCCACTAGAAGCCGAAAAAGGCAAGGAAACAGATTCTCCCCTAGCACCTGAGAAGGACCTGGCCCTGTCGTCACCTTGTCTTTAGCCCAGTGAGACTGACTGCAGACTTCTGGCCTCCTGAACGCTAAGAAAATAAATGTGTGTTGAGCCACTAAGAAAATAAATGTGTGTTAAGCCATATTGTGGTGATATGCAATAGCAGAAATGGAAAACTATACAGACTATGCATCAAGAAAAGGTCAAGGTGCCTGGGCCCCTATAATGACCGGCCATGGGGTGCCCAGATTAAACACTGTTTCTAGGTTTGTCTCTGAGTGTGTTTCCTACTGGAATTAGCATTCGGGTGGGTAAGTCAGTAAAGCTGACCACCCTCCGGGCCTCCTCCAGTCTGTCCAGGGCCTGCAAAGAGCAAAACACTGACAAGGAGGATTCCTTCCCTTCCTGCCTGCCTGGCTGAGCTGGGACATGATCTTTGCTCACTTGGGATTGGACTGGGATTTACGCCACTGGCTCCCCTGGCTCTCAGACTCAGACTGAATTATACCACCATCATTCCTGCGTCTCCAGCTTGTGGAGAGCGGATTGTCGGACCACTCCGCCTCCATAATCGTGTGAGTCAGTTCCACACAATGAGTCCTATCATAAATCAATCTCTTTGTTATTATAATAATAATATTATAGTAACATATTCTATATAATGATACAGTATAATAACATATAATATAATATGCATTATATACATGCGTATATATTTTTATATATTCCATATGTGTATATAAATCTATATACATAGTATTTCTCAGAAGAGTCCGGACTAATTCACCTCCCTAGCCTAGAACAGGTCAGAATGAAAGGCATAGCAGTTAAATATTTCCAAAGTAGGAAAAACTCACAGCCCGAAAAACATAAAGAAAACCCACTTTTGTGTGTGAGGAAGACAATAGTGTTTTCATTTCATTTCATTGTTTTCATATGTCTGTTTTTGTGCCTTTATATAAAGTAGATAATACAGTCCTCCATGTACATAATTTGTAAATAAATAGATAGGTCTCGATGAATGGGCATGTTCACATATTTTCTTCACAAGGGGTGGGTGATAAAAAGTTTGATGATTAATCTCTGGAGGTAGGCTTGGGTTAACTCAGAGCCACCCCATGTACTGCCTGTGGGATTTGAGGATGTTGTGGAACTTCTCCCATCCTCCACATGTCCATCTGTGAAATGGGATGGTGATGGTGATGCTATACTTTACCTCACAAAGTTGGGTAAGGGTGAAAGTTGATACTGCCTGTGAGAGCTGAGCCTAGGGAGAGGTAAGGAAGGGACTCCCTCTCAGGGTTGTGTAAGGCTGACACTCCACACCGGAGGACCTCTCTTGCCTCATCAGGTGGCTTGCGGAGGGCTTGGCACGTAGCTAGCGCGCAGAGATAGCTCGGTCACTAGTGGCTGCCAGCGTTGACATCCACTCTGTCAGCCCAGCCCCAGACTCTGAATCCCTGACCATGACCCCTTCCCAGCAAGCCACAGATAGAGAGTTTCCCATACCCCCGATCCCTGAGGTTCAGAGAGGAGCTTGGTTGGTCTTTCTGGAGTAAAGGCTCAGCTCCCACCAAGCCTCGCACTGGAGGCCAGCTCTCCCCACATCAGGCACACTCTTAAACATCTGTCTGTGGTGTGATTTATTCTATTTTAAAATGAGGTTTTCAAACAACTCACTATCTTAATTTTAGCAGTTCAGCTCCTTTGTATGCTAACAATACCAAACATGCAAATGAGCTACCGCTTTGCTTTCTAGCAAAAATGTTTCTGTGCAAACACTTGATTTTATAACGCACTTTGCAGCTTTCTCCTATAATTAGTTGTTAAATCTATATTTGACTTTGTCTAAATGGTTGCATTGCAAGGCTGTTTTTCTTGCCTCTCCCTTTGGCTAGTTCATCTTACCCCTGCCCATGTCTCTGCCCGAACAAGGGTATGGTTTGCTGGCTAGCTTTTAGACTGAAGACAAAAACCAGGAAACATGCTGGGAGTCAGGGTCCAGCTCACCCGGACGCCCAAATGGCTGCAAAATTGGGTCAGGTTCACACCACATGTATCTCATCCTCTTTGGAGCAGCAGATTAACCAAGGTGTAGGCTTCTCATGGTGATAGCAAAAGTACAAGAGGGCAAGGTTAACCATGCAGGTCATGTCTAGCCTCTGCCTGCATCATGTTTTCTAGCATCCAAAGCCAAGAGATGCCAAGTGTATTCCTCTTACTGTGTGAGCTCCAAGTAAGTCACACGCCAAGTCCAGTAGCAGTCCATAGGGAAGTATATTCCTCCTATGGCAATGTGGGTGGGGAAGAGAGTGAACACTTTTTATTTTTTTTTAGTTTAGGACCATTTATTACGTGATCTCAGCTGTTGTGGTAGCTGCTGCGTGTCAGCCTGTTCTTAAAACATAAAATGCTCTTCCAATTCCTCTTGTCCAGGACAGAAGGATCTTCCAGGTAGCACGCCAACAGAACAAGAGACTCCAATGATGCCAGCTTCAATGATGGTGCCATCCAGAGAGGGAGAGGGTCATGGCACATTCAACTGCGGCTTCCAGAGGTTTTGAAAAAGGAGCCTTTGGGGGTCCAGCCTGCCTGGCATTTTGATGCTGTTGGTGTGGGTTTTGTACTCCATAATGGTGTTGGGAGGTAGGTTAAGCACTCGCCGAAGCGTATCCCGGATTCGGGCTGTGGTTGCTTGGTCACTGGCAGTCTAATTCCATATTGAAATAATGTCCTCCTGAAACCGGACAGAGACCACAGCCCCACAGATCTCCTCCCCAACCATGAACCGTTCCCCCAACACGACCAGGATAAGACTCTCCCAGCAACGGGATGCCAAGCCCTTCCGCAGCCGAATAATCCACTTGCCAACATTTTTATTTGCATCATCCTCCCACATGGGTTTAATTGCTTCTTTGAAGAGATGGAAGTCACTGTGGCCTGTCAGGTCCCCAGGACGTACCATGTGGCTATCAAACCTCCAGAACTGCTCCACAGAGGCAAAGGTGCCAATCTGTTTGATATTCTGTTCATAGCTGTGTGAGCTGGTGGGACGGCCGGGGGTCCTTCCGGAGTACCAGAAAGTATAGTTGTACTGCAGGAGATGCTCTGCTGGTCCAGGGACAACAGCCTTCCTCTTACTGCTGCCCTGACTTTTGTCTCGTTCTGTTTTTTCCTTCTCACCATCTTTGTGTGTGCTGTTTTCTTCATTCTGATCATGGTCCCCGCTGTCATGTCTTTCAATGCGTCGAACTTGTTGTTCATCCTCTCACCGCCGCCGTCGCCACTGCGTCACCGAGAGTGAACACTTTTGAACAGTAATCTGACCTTCCATAGATACCAAAAGAACCCTACAGGAGAATCTTAGCGCTAGAAGTGTTGTTCATTCACGCAGTAAAGTTTCACTGAGGGCCTACTTTACGCTGGTCGCCGCACGCGTGCTGATGTTATACGAGTTTAAACAAGAGACAGCATGAACCCACCTTACAGTCTAGACTAAAGAGGTCATTGAGGCCAACCCCAAACCCTCCAGTCTCCTCAAAGTGTATATTCAATTTTGGAGTCCTCATCAAGGGAAAGAGTGCAAATGCACGGACACAACTCAGGCATGAAATCAATGCTTATTTAGAATAAGAAATTGTGACCAAAATACAAATTTTTAAAAAGCTGACAAATTCTTTAAAAACCCACATCATCCAGAAAAATAATAATATTTTAATTAAGTAACTGCCTGGGGCACCTTTTTGCCTGCAATTTTGACTGCGCACTCTTTGCCTCTTCTTCTGATGATAGCATTGTCATCTTTTCTATAGAGAGAATAGAACAATAATTCTATAGAATTAGAATAAAATAGAATAGAATGATAATTCCTCTAGTATGGTTGGTCAAAATAATAAAAACATGGGATGCAGAAAACATGCACCTTCAGGGGATAGCTGTACTTACTGAAGGTTTGTAGTCTCCAACTACAATATTTCTGATAAATTATATTTCATGAGATTCTCATATAAATTATGGTGGGTTTATAATTATATTGTCAATAAAATGCTGCTTTATTTAGTATATTCTGACAGGAAAGAGCTTCTATTTTGACTAAGAATTAATGTGAAGAGAAATCTCTGCTTAAAACTGTGCACAGCTGATGAATGTAGGATTGTCCCTAGCCTCACTTCTGGCTCCCCACCTTTCAATCCTGTTTCATCTCTCCTCTTCTCTCCTCCCAATTCTGGGGCCAGGTACCATGGGACACATTCCTATTTCCAGACAGTGTCTGCCCGCACTTTTATGTCTCAACGCAGTGACTTGACCCAGGGGGCCGAGGCAATAGTCCTAAGCCCACACACTGGAGCAGCAAGCAGGAACTTACTATCTGTGGACACTGCGAGCTACCCCAGTATATCTCACTAAATACAAGCTAAAAGGATCCCCACCTCCGTGTCCTCTTGACCAGCTCCTGAACATGTCCATAGCCACCCCACACATGGATGAGTGTCACGGGAGGGAAGCTAGAGTGGAGAGACAGCAGTCTTACCCAACTGAAGTTAAGGTATCGAGTTGCAATTTTTACAGAAGTACATTGTCTCGTCCATTTGGGCTGCTCTAACCAAACACCATAAACTGGTGGCTTGTAAAGAGCACACATTTATCTCTCATGGCTCTGGAGGCTGGGAAGTCCAAGATCAAGGTGCCAGCAGATTCGGTGTCTGATGAAGACCCACCTCCCAGAGGCCATCTTCTGGCCTAACCTCATATGGTGGAGGCTTCCTCCGCCCTGTTTTTATAAGGACACTCATCCCATTTATGACCCAGTCACCTCCAAAGCCCTCATTGACTAATACCATCACCTTGGGGTTTGGGCTTTACATATAAATTTCGGGGAGACACAAACATTCGATTTCTAGCACCTGTGACCATGCAAACCCACTGCTAAGTCTGCTCTCCTGGCCCTGGAAGGGACCTGTGCTAGTGAGGGGCCCTGATAATCAAGCTCCATCACCTTCATGATAAGTCCAACCCCCCCGAGATCTCCCAACACAGACTGCCATCCTAAGATAGCTTCACGCCCAGGCAGCATGGCTCCTTGAAGGAACTCCTCCCGCGGGATATACTGGGAACCACAAAAAGGGAGCATCCAAAGCCTTCTTTCCTTTATGGATTATATCATAAGCTAAGTGACATATCCTGGGTCCTCTCCTCTGTCTGTCTCTCTCCACTTTTAACCACTGACCTCCTAATTTATTCTCCGTTTGGCTTCCCTGTGCCCTCTAGATTTGACTGCAAAACCATGGGTTCACTGAGGAAAGCCTGCCTAGCTTGGAGCCCCAGCACCCTCTCCAGAGAGGGCTTTAGGACTTTAGTACATTCTTCCTAGATGAGACACTACAGGCTGCTAGCATATGAAAAAATGCTCAAACTCAATGGTAGTCAGGAAGATGCAGTGTGAAAACCACAGTGAGATATCATCTCAGCCTCATAATATTGGCAAAAATTAAGAAGATTGGTAGTTTCCACAGTTGGCCCAGTTGCTGGCAAATGGGGGTCATTACACAATATTATTATATTTCCTCTGTTGGACTGTCAAAAGTTGTAAGGTGCATACCAACTGATCTATGTATGTTTCCAAGGGCCTATTTTACAATATGAGGCCTTTTTGTTTTTTTAAAGAGAAAAAGAGAGAGCAGGGTGGGGTAGGGGTGAGGGCAGGCAGAGGGAGAGGGAAAGAGAGAGAATCTTAAGTAGGCTCCACGCTCAGCGCAGAGCCAGCCATGGGGCTTGATCTAATGACCCTGAGATCACGGCCCGAACCAAAATCAAGAGTCAGATGCTTAACTGACTAAGTCACCCACGTGCCCCAATATGAGGACTTTTTTTTTAGAATAAATTTATTTAATCTGTCTGTAAACAAGGTGTTTACTAGTTATGGCATTTTATAAATGCATGTTTATTTTTCTTTCAAGATTTTACTTAAATTCAAGTTAGTTCACATATAGTGTAGTATTCGTTTCAGGAGTAGAATTTAGTGATTCATCAGTTGCATATAACACCCAGTACTCCTTACAACAAGAACCCCCCCCCTTAATGCCCTCACCTAATTGCCCCACCCCCAAACCCCCTCCCCTCCAGCCACCCTCAGTTTTTTTCCCAGAGTTAAGAGTCTCTTATGGTTTGCTTCCCTCGCTGTCTTTATCTTATTTTATTTTTCTTTTCCTTCCCCATGTTCATCTGTTTTGTTTCTTAAATTCCACATATGAGTGAAATCATATGGTATTTTTCTTTCTCTGACTGACTTATTTTGCTTGGCAATACACTACAGTTCCATCTATGTGTTGCAAATGGCAAGATTTCATTCTTTTTGATGGCTGAGTAGTATTTCTGTGTGTGTGTGTGTGTGTGTGTGTGTGTGTGTGTGTGTGTGTGTACACACACCACATCTTCTTTATCCATCCGTCAGTGGACACCTGGGCTCTTTCAATAGTTCGGCTGTTGTGGACATTGCTGCTATAAACATTGAGGTACAGGTGCCCCTTCGAATCACTATGTTTGTATCCTTTGGGTAAATACCTAGTAGTGCAATTGCTGGGTCATAGGGTAGTTCTATTTTCAACTGTTTAAGGAAACTCCATGCTGTTTTCCAGAGTGGCTGCACCAGTTTGCATTCCCACCAACAGTGTAAGAGGGTTCCCTTTTCCCAATATGAGGACGTTTTTAATTGAAACATTAGAATACTGCAAAAGCTGAGGCAGCATAAATATCCTTTGATGGGAAACAAGTTACACACATTATGGTTTATCCATGCTCTAGAATAGTCTGCAACTGTTTTTGAAAAAATGACTGTTCTGACACAAACATCCCCAAGACACATTAATGTGTGAGAAAATCAAGTCGAAGCACCATGTGTGTGATGTGGTCCCATTTGTTATGGATGAAAAACATTGAACAAATCAAATAACCTCTTGGAATCTTGGTTTCCTCATTTGGAGAGAATTCCTCCTACCTTCCAGGTATTATTAAAAAGTGACTTTGGATGTAACAGAACTTTATAAACTGTAAAGTTCTATATAATTCATTGTGTAAAATGGATCAAGTAAGAGGGGGAATCACCTGGGGGTCTGAAGCCTTCCCTTCCTATAGGTAATTCTCTAATTGCTGAAGTCTCCTCATGTCCGCGGAAGATTCTTACAAGGTCTGTGGATCTGCGTTCTTCGGGGGCTGACGGTCACGGGCAGATTAAAGCATACTTAGCAAGGTGCCTGGCACACAGTAGGCGTTCAAAACATAGTTGTGGAATGAATGACTAAAACACTGGCTGGAAGAAGGAATGCCAGAACAGACTGGGTTAACCCAAAAAACAGCGCTGGTCTCGGAGGCCTGGGCCATGCCAGAATCACGTTCATGACTTCGGAACAAGAGATGAGGTTCACCTTGACGGAGTCTTGTGCCATTATTTACATGATCATCAGAGTGAAATATTAAGGGAAAAGAACAGAATACCAAAACAGAATGTGCACGAACATACACTATGATTACAACTATGAGGAAACATTTGTAGGGATGAATCCTGAGAGGCAAACAGAAAATTGAAAACAGTTGGTTTGTATAGTGTGGTGATATTGTGAGTAAAAAAAAAAATTATAGAAAATGAGGGACCTCGAGAAAAACTGGAAGGACAAGAGAAATCCACTCCCAGAGCCATCCCCAAAAAGCAATTGCTGTTAAAAGGTTGTGTCTCTCATTGAAGTCTTACTCTCATTGTTTTTAATATTTGGGGGGGCAGATATTTTACATATTTGAGTGTTATACGTACCATTTTCCCCTCATGCAACCCCCAGATATGGAAGAGCTTGTGTTTTGGAGCCATGGGATTCTGGCTCAGTCACTTCCCAGCTCTCCTATCTCCTGGGCAAAGTACTTCCTCTCTGAGTTTCAGGTTCTCCATTTGTAAAACGAGGCTATCCTTAGGACGTGCTCTCTAAGTGAATTCTTTCATGTAAACTGTATAGTTCAATTCCAGACACACAATCAAAACTCTAGAAGGGGAGCTTTTGGAATAAAGAATAAGTGAACCAAGCAGGGGAACTTGACGTGGTCCAGGAGATCAGGGAGGGCTTCCCAGAGGAAGTGGCATTGGCCCTGGGATCTGAAGGATGAGCAGAAGTTTAGCAGGCAGAGAAGGGGACAGGGGACTGGATGAGGGAGGAAGAGAGAAAACAGGGGTCATTCTAGGTAAAGGGAACAGCGGATGTGCAAATTCATATTGAGAGTCAGAGACAGAAGGGACCCAGAAGGAGATCGGTGAGAACCGGGGCCAGGAAGCGAAGGGTCAGGTGTGATGCAGAGAGGCCAGGGAAGTCAATGAAGGCCAGATGGGGCAGGGCCCGGAAGCCCATGATGAGGACCTGGGCTTGGCCCTAGAGAATCCTGGGGGACCATAAGAAGGTTCGAAGAAGGGAAAGACCTGGTCAGCCTTGTATATTTAGCACTCCACCTGCAGGACGACTGGGCATGGACCGGGGAGTGTGGGCAGAAGGGAAGTGGGGAGGCCTCATCGGAAGCTATTGTCCTGATCCTGGTAAGAATGGCCCGAGTGTTAGCTAGTGGGTCCTTCAGCCACGTGTCTCCCCTGCATGAGTAAACAAAACACCTGAACTGATTTTATTACCGCTTGCCGCCCGGGCTCCTTGCTTCCGACAACTCTTAGGATGCGCCTCCTTCAGCCACCTTAGAGTGTGCCAGCGTCCAAGACAAGGATGGAGAGAGTCAGGGGCAAGTTTCTGCCAAGACTGAGAAAGGTACAGAAGCTCTACCACTGACAACAGAAGGCTGACCAACAGGCCTGCAGCAAGCGCCCTCGGTTTATATTTCCAGACCACCAGCCACTATAATTATGCATTCGCGGGCCTCAGAAAGGCACACTATAGATGCTCGCAGCCAGGGTCCCTGTTATAAAGGCCCTGGTCTTGGTTGTTATTAACTATACTGTACGAAGCCTCATAAACACCTTTTTACACATACAGTGCAACCTTTCAATACAACAATCAAATGCTTTTCAACAAATTACAGTCTCCTAGAAAAGGGAGCCCTTGATTGCTTCCCAGAAAGAGGTGGAAGGAAACTTTAGACAGAACTCGTTCGAAGCCTGATGTGGAGAACCGTGTTTGCTTTGGGCTGGAAATGCTAGCCTGGAGTTCAGTCCTCACACAGCTCTGGGGAAATCAGTGCCTATTAACCCAAACCTGGCCAGAGAAGAAATGAGACCACAGAAATAATCTAACCAACCCCATCTCCTTTACAGATGAGCATAACGAGCTCAGACAAGAGCAGCCGCTGTCTCGGGTCACGGCGGAGCTCAGAGGTGGGACTGGGGCAGGGATTTCAGACCCAGCTGCCCACGTCCTCCCTGGACCCGGCGGATGGTGGTGCTCTGATCTTTCCTTGGATTAACTTTGTTGGCTCAGAGTCTGGCATCTTGGAAGTAGAATGTCGAATCCTTATCCCCAACACCTTCTCCCATCCGTAATACCTTTTTCTGATGCCCCCAATTGAGCAAATTATTTCTGCTCTTATAAAAATAGATCTTTAGGTTTCATTGACCAGTAAAATTTACAGACCTCAGGTTGCAAACTTTTTATTTTGCCAAGTAAGGACATCGGAGAAAACAAGCTAAAAAGACAATGACCCGGGAATATATGCGATTTGCAATCACCAATTTTCATGCAATGAAAGGGCATTACTATCAAAAGGGAAGGAAATGGGAAAGAGAGAGAGAAATACAGAAATTATATTAGCACTAAGCTGGGGCAGGTGGGGGTGGGGTGTCGTTTGACTGCAAAGGGCAAAGAAGGGCACTTCTGGGAAGATGCAAATATTCTCTCTCTTGCCTGATGTGGTGGTTATAAGAATATATTCATGTGTCAAAAGTCTTTGCTGTTCATTAGATGTTCTTTCTGAGGCAAAACCAAAAACAAGATACATATAAAGGGAAAAAAAAAAAA
Source organism: Callorhinus ursinus (assembly GCF_003265705.2). NCBI lineage: Eukaryota > Metazoa > Chordata > Mammalia > Carnivora > Otariidae > Callorhinus > Callorhinus ursinus. Next base: position 4,193,614 of record NW_027397118.1, read on the forward strand.
AAACCTGTATTCTAATCAGACATATCTTTCTTGGACCCAGATTTGTCCCAGAGTTTGGAGCTGCACCGAGGCCCATGAGCAGGATGGATACAAGGCTGGTTTCCTAAAGCAGCTTCGCCCCTGTGCCCTCCCCCACCCTCGTTCCACCCAAGAGAACGCTGCGCCAGAAGGTGTTTCTGCCCAGTGTCTCTGACAGAAACCAAATGAAGGCAGAGGCAAGAAATTGCTCTGTCTTTGCTCTGGGAAGGCCTCGGGAAAGAGGCATGACCACTTCTGACTTCAGTGGCCTCATCTGACCCTTGAAAAAGTCATCACCCTTCAGGGGCTGTGGGGCTCCCTAGAGCTTGTGGTGAGAACTCAGGCCCTTCCAAGGTCAAGGCAAGCCAGGCAAAGCTATTGAGGCTATAGTTGTGTTAGTGGCAACATTTGCTCGTTTGCTTATGAAACAGGAAGCTCGAAGGGAGGGGACCGAATGCTGACTTACACATCAGAAGGACCCCGGTGTGAATTCTGCCTCCGCCCCCGGCGAGCTGTGTGACATGGGACAAGGGACTTCATCCCGATTAGTCTCCATGTCATCTGCTGAAAGATGGGGATCACAGTAGCGACCTTCCCGGAGATACTGTTGGGATGAGAATCAGGTGATGTGCCGAAAGTTGCCAACTCAGTGTCTGGCACCTAGTGAGTGAGGAGAAATATCTGGATATTATTATAACTTCTAGACCTTTCCTCATGCTTTTCCTAGCAACCAGCAGGAATAGGAGAAATTGCACAAGTTGGGATGCCGCTCTTGGAAGCGCGGTTTCCTTGGCCCTAAAGCAGTGAGGGTTACAGTGTGATGTGTGTGGGATGCTTACCCCCTGTGTCTGGCACACAGTAGGTGCTCACTAAAGGGACAGCCATGGCTGTAACTGTGTCAGTGGGTGCAGGCTGGGCCAAATGTGGCTGTGGGAGAGTCACTTGTGATAGCCATCACTTAACTGGTCACCTTTGTGTCAGTCAACGCACAGTTTCCTGAATTTTTTCCAAGGGCTAACTAGGAATAACTGAAGCCCTAGTGCCAAAACAGGCTGTAAAAGCAGAATTTTATTTTCTTAGGGCTTCTCTTGGCAGGAACTCTGGTCTGCTGCTTTGCAGCTCTGCTCCAAGCCAGGAGAAGTGTCGAGCATATAACAGGTGCTCAATAAATACTTGTCGAATTGATGAAGGAGTTCACAAAGAAAAGAATGAACGGAAGTAATGTGTCTGAGGCCTTTTGAGTTCTTCCCTCAGCCAAGTATGATTATCTCTACCTAGCTAGAAGGCCAGGGAGTGGCATAAACACTTTAGAGAGATTCTCAAGTGAGGGGCTGGAGTTACAAAGCCAAGCTCGGGATTGCTTTCCCTAGAGACGGAGTCCCTCCGGTTTGGGTTTGGTTTGGGTTTTTGGCAGATGGAGAGAAGTCCATGCTACATCTCTGTAATCCCCAAAGGGCTTCCGACATGAGAACGTCGCGGGATCGAGGTTCCGCAAATGATGGGAAAAGGGTTACAACCTGGTTAACCGTGCCTCGCCCCTGCCCACACAAGCTTAAACCAGAATGTAAAATTAAGCTCATGATGATTTGCAAAGAAACAGGCTTGCGACATTGCATAAAGCCAAACCGAAGCCAAACAACTGACAAAAATAAAACTCAAAACTGGCAAGCATTTCTGGTGTCCCAGGACTCTTTCTTATTTACACTTGGGTTTTAAAACTCCACGAGACAACAGGAATACTCTAATTGGAGCCTGGGAGGAGGTACAGAATGGCCCGTCGCTAGTAAAACCGAAAGCATTTATTTATTATTTAATTTGTTTGCCCAGGAGACTTTGCTCCTGATGCAACATCTGGTTTTCATTGTAGCCCAACTTTTACCTAATTGTACAGCTGGGGAGATTAAGGCACGCGGGGTCACAGGCCGAGCCCAGCCGGGACCCAGCCCCCTATGAGAGCTTTGCTCCTCGCTTCGGGGTAGAGACCACACTCCTTGCCCTGGTCCTCCGGTGGAGACCTATAAATAAGAAAGGAATGACTCTTTCAAGTCCCCACTCTCCCTCCTTCTGATTCTCATTAATGGTGGGGCTGGGGGTTGGAGGCAGAGGAGGGGTCCGGGGCCATGGAAGATGCAGGCGGAAGGGGCAGCAACCACAGAGCTTCCAGACCCCAGGCAGGGGGGTGGGGGTGCCGCATGGCCGGAAGCTGTTTTTCCGGGGGTCCTTTGTCAAAGGCCACCCCTCTGAGCCAGAGTGACTGGCTCGCGGCAGGCGGGATCTGCTTCTCAGCCCCGAGAGTCATAAAGAAGAAATGGATTTCAATGTAACGTCAAGAGGCTGGAATGGAAAATGAAGAAATCCTCCCGGGGCCCTGAAGCTGCCACCAAGGGGCTGGGGGAACGTTCTTCACTGAATTCGACTCCCGGCTTTACCACCTCCACTGTGACCTTGGGCAAGTTGCTTAACCTCTCCGAGCCTCTGTTCCTTGATCTCCCGGGATTCTTGGGAGAATGAAATCAGATCATTTATGCAAAGTACATATTAGAAATAACTGATGCTTAGTAAGCACTTCAAAAAAGGGGGGGTAACTAAACCCCATCTAAAAAAATCACTCAAGACACCACACTTTATTCTCTGCCCATTTAAAGAAGTGAGGTCACCCTCAGGGTGACCTGGAGAATGTCCTGCCACGAACAATGGCTGAACAAGGATCAGAGGGCTGGTGTGAGCCCCACACCATACCAGCCATGGGGAAGAGGGTTGGGGTGGTGACACAGGCTCCTGAAGATCTGGAATCAGATATAGAATCAGGAAGCTTAAGATCTGTCTAGTGAGACAGTAAGTGTGCACATGGAACTACCCAGGAATAATCCAGGGCTGAGTACTTGCTATACAGCCAAAAGCAAAGCAACCCAAGTCAGACTCAGAATCAGTCAGGGCTAAGATTGTGGGGCAGCACTTCAAAGAGGAGGTGGGACTGGATCCGGTTTTGAAGGATGGGTAGGGGTTAGAGAGGCAGTGTGGCCCCAGCAGAGTGTGTCCTGGAACGCAGCATAAGCAACAGCACAATGGTGGACTTGGGTGAACTTGGGCCAGAGACGGTGTAGGGCTAACAGCAGCCTGAATGGAGAAATGGCTGGCAGATTGGGCACAGAGAGCAAAGGGCTCTATTTTGGGTGGTCTTGAGAGCCAGGCCAAGGGATGTGCCTCCTAGGGCAGTGGGCTGCTAGCTATGGGCTACTGTGTCAAGAAGGAGGAGGCTTCAAGAATATTTGAGGAAACTCACACGCACGGACAACATGGACAGTATGAAGACCAAAAACTGAACGCCCATGGGATCGTCTGGCCTTCCTATCCTCACCAACGCTCATCCGCCTTTCCCAGCACATGAGTCTTTGAGTCAGCGGATTTCTCTTCTTGGTGGGTCTGAAATCATGATCCACTTGTCTGCATTTCCTGCGCATCCCACTGGCCTTGGTTGGGGTACACCGCAATGTATCTATCCTGGCAACATGGCATCTAGGCCGGCTGTAACCTGAATGCCGTGTAGCCCAAGGCAGCTTAGAGGGCCCCAACTGGTCCATGAGCCGCGACTTTCAGAACAATACGGACGTAAAGTGAGAAAATCAGACTGGGAAGCAGATACCCCATTCAGCTGGCCCACATTTCCACTGTCTGAGATTACAGATTGGAGGACAGAAAGACAAGACTAAGCCTGGTAGGGAGACATTCATTCTGGGCATTCAGAGCAAGTAGAGATATAAAGAGTCTAAACTCTTTATGTGTTCAGGGCCTCTCATTCTTCAGGATTTGGGAGGACTTTGTTTCTCATCCAGATGCTTTCTGGATTGGTGGAATAGAAAATGCAGGTGCTTTGGAGGGAGCAGACATCAGTGAGGATCCCGATTCTACCCCTGGGCAGGTCACTGAACTCCGCCTTTCATTTTCCTTGTCTATAAGATGAAGAGTTTTTCTTTCAAGTGTGAAATCAAATCATGAATGTTAAAGCACCTTGAAAAAGGATTCCTGGGGCACCTGGGTGGCTCAGTCAGGTAAGCGTCCGACTCTTGGTTTCGGCTCAGGTCATGGTCTTGCTCTCATCGGATTGAACCCCACATCGGGCTCTGCACTCAGCAGGGGAGTCTGCTTCAGATTCTCTCTCCTGCTCTCTCTCTCTCTCTCTCAAATAAATAAATAAAATCTAAAAACAAAAAAGAAAAGAAAAGAAAAAGGATTCCGGAATATATGATGAGCATCTGCTATATGCTGAGCATCGTGCAAGTTGCCAAGGATGAGGGGAGATGAAGGACTAAGACATGCTAATGGTGCATTTCCCAAAGCAGACTCTACATAGAACCAAGCCAAGATATATCACCGGAATGCCCCTGTCCTATGGTCACGTAATGTATGATGTGCCGGATAAACAGAATTCTCAAAATATGTGATGTGCTTTGTACACTGGGGATATTGAAGGGAGGTAAAGTGTTTCTCATTTCTCTCATGGTGCTCGCAAAGGAGAGCAATCTTTAAATGCAAAAGGGGGTACTCACTTACTGTCCTGGGCAGTGGGGATGCTTCTGAGTTGGAGCCATTGGCCTTGCCCAGAGCAGCAGCAAAGGAAATCCTCTGTCTTTGCTGACAAGGCTTAGTTCCCAATCCATTTCAGCCTAGTAACATTTATCTCAAGTGACACCCAAATACTTCAAATAGAAATAAATTTTAATTCAATTAAACTTAGAAGAAAGGAAGCCATATGAGCCTTCTTTTTTTCAAATGCTTTTTCAAAAAACATTTTGAAAAAACTTTTTTTCAAAAAATCTCAAAATGATTTTGAGTTTTTAATTGATCGGTGGCAAGAAAGCTGAAAAGGGCTCTCTAAGTCTTGCTGGTGTAGGGAAGAACTTCTGAGTGGGTCTTTCCTCTTTTTCATTTCCTGTTTGTATCCTAACCCCGCCTCCAGCCTGTGCAAACCCAGCATGGGATTGCTCTCACCAGGAGCAATCAACACAACTGTCAGCAACGTTATCAGACCCTCTAGGTCCAAGGGCAAGTCAGCTGTCAATGGAATCATATGGAACCGTCCTCCTTTTTCAGTAGGTCATGCTGCAGGTTGAGCTGTAGGTTTCACTGCCAAGTCCAGCTCCCCAGTCCTGGGAGCTTCATCTGATTTGCCATTAATCCACCTGGTTTCTATGTAATGGTCTATGAGAAAAATCAGCATCTCTGGGTGGCCAAGATTGAGCCTCAGATTTCTCCTCCTTCCCCATCTTAAACAAAGACCAAGGGTAAGGGCTAGAGTTCCAGCCTTAAATATTTGATGCCGTGCAGCTCCAAGAGGGGAAAGGTTGAGCTGTTTTCAACCTTGCTCCCAGAAGGGCAAGGAGCATTATTAAACACATCCATTATGGTGGACATACGAGGTGTGAGTTTCATGACCCTAAAAGAGAATGCCTCTGAGACATCCAGGAGACCGATGTCTACAAGTCCTGCTGGGGCCATCTGCTCTGGTCCCTCCTACTCCCGTATGCTTCAGCCCACTTGAAGGTAGTCTAGAGAATTAAGATAAATTCACAGAGCATATATTTCCACTGCCCTTTATAAATGGAGTACCTAGAAGCAAGACCCTACCCAATCGAAAACACCCTCACCAGCCTAGCACATCTTCAGAAGTCAGTGCTGAAGACTGCTCCTAAGAAAGTAAATCCATGTATGGGTTGGAGTCTCCTCCCATTAGGATGAGGAAGAACCTTCTTTTCTATCAGGATCTTGCCCTCGCTCTCAGCTCACATTCAGCCCAGCCCTGTTGCCTAAATCCTGCATCTCAGCCTCTTAAACATGACTTTCCTCCTACTTTCCTTCACAGCTGACCCCTCACCCAACTCTGAACTTGAGCAGGCCCTGTCATCATTTCAGCACCCACCTATTTTTTCTGATTGTCTTGTATGTGTGAGGTTTCCCTCCCTGATCTTGGCTACAAGTTTCATAGGATTGAGACTTAATCTCCTTGACACAGTAGGCTCTTACCAAGCACTGGCTACTTCTGTGGGGCTCAGATGGAAGTTCCAAGCAACAGAACTAAGGAGGAACAAAGGAAGGAGCCATCTTGCTCATTTGCAAACCATTTTCTCCATTACATAAATACGTTACCTCCCTTCGCCTCTCAACGTTGTATTTTCCAGAAACACATGTATTACACACATACCTACACACACACACACACACACACACACACACACTCACCATCCTTTTTGTTTGTTTGCCTGTGCAAGCAACACTAAAGAACTTAGTTCTCTGATGCTGACTCTCAGACCAGACATGAGAAGCATAATGTGTAGATACTAGTGTCTGATCACAGGAGGTGAAAGAAATCTGTATTCTTAACTTTGACGATTCACCCTGCATAGGAAAAAGTGTCATGCATTTTAGAAAGAGAAAATGCTAAATCTGCCCTTCAGATAATACATCTCTGCTTAGGGAAGTGGAGATTGGGGGGCAAACACATTGAATCACTCCTTCTTTCATTATTTTTGACATTGATTTGTCATTAGGAAAATTTATTAGGCTCCAGATTAAATTGATTTGAAGAATCATTAATTCATGGGATGAAGCCACAGCCGTTTGGCCTGCCCATGCTAAAATGAAGCAGTATTGATAAAACAAAGGGGAAAATATCAGAGCTGTTTAAAATCTACTTTTTCCTACCTGGAGGAATATTCTGGACATTCTTTCAGAGGGGATATTCTAATAGTCAACCTCAGTGAAGCCTTTGCCCAAAGAAGATTTTTCTAATACCTAAATGAGAGGGATAGATAGATATTAATTTCAGAGAGGTTATTAAGGAAAGAGAAATTTACCAATTTACCTATTTGCTCAAAAATAGGGATTAAAACACAGCTCCCCAAAAGAGAACCAGAATCCAGCTGATCTGCACCCCAGCGCTGCCCCTTCCTAGATAACCCCCCCTTCCCCACCGTGATGACTTTCAGTCAAGCCAGTGGTAACTCCCTCATTTAAAGGAGCTTATTGTAATGTAAGGCAGGACCATTGTTTTTCTGATTCCCTTTCCAACCCCTTAAACATTACTGTGGCATAGAAGTAGCTGTGGGACAGACCATAAAACACATGTTACCCTACCTTTTCTCTTCTGCTATATTTTCAAAAGAAAAACAAGAGTAATATCCACCACGCCAATCATTGTATTCATCAGGACTATTGTTTGCAAATGATTAAAAAGACTTAAGAAAAAAAAGGGAGTTTTTTGGTTCATGTGGCAGAAAAGTCGAGGATGTGATGGACTTGGACAGGTATGGAAGCAGGTGGTCAAATAATGTCTTTGAAATACTGTCTGTCTGTCTGTCTGTCTATCTCTCTCCCCAGCTTCCTCTTACTCTCCATCCTTCCCTCTCTCCCTCCCTCCGTTTCTTGGCTCAGGCAGTCTGTCCCCATGTGCAAGCCTGCATTAACTCTGGATTTGCATCCTCTTTATAACTAGCAATCCCTGTGGAAAATGGCTTCTCTATTCCAAGAGTTCCAACAGAAGTCCATGAATTGAGTCTCTTTGTCTTGGAAGGGAACCTTTAATCTCTCACTTACTCATCCATCCATCCAATTCTCTTCTTGTCCATCTGCCCTCTATCCTACTCTTTTTCCTGTGCTAAATTTTGGGGTCCAGACAGAGCCCTGGCCTTCAACCAACCTTCCCTTTAGAGCTAGTTCTTTCTTACTGACATGCAGCGACCACAGCCCACAAGCACAGCTGTGGCAAGCATCCATCCGTGGGGCATAGCGAATGCAGCGAAAGAAGACATGGCCGTTTTTTACTTCTCTAAAGATTCCTCAAAATGGCTTTCCAACCATATGCGGAAAGACCTGGAAGACAGGCATTGGCTTTGAGAAAGAGTGAGGAGTTTGGAGAGCTAAGTTTACGGTTCACTTTACCACTCTTCGACACAATGGCACTTGGGATCCTCGGGAGTGCAGAGAAGCAGCCGAGGAGAGGGCAGCCCTGGAGGGTTGCATCGGGCACTGGAGCTGTATCAAGTGAAAGCCCAAAGAAGAGTTGGAGACAAAATGTCTGGAGAGCAAGTAGGAAGAACTGCAACTTCACACATTCAACCTACACACACTTTGGAATTTAAATACACTGTGGGCTGGCCCCAGGTTTCTGCCTATATCTGAGTGTATGTGTGAGTGTGAGTCTTAAATATTCTGCTGGAAGTTGGGAGACTCCAGGACAAGGAGCCAAGAGGAGGCCCAGGCTGAAGGCACACAAAGGAGAGTGCAGGCTCGGAGTGATTACAGGACACCGATTCTACAAATTCTGCCTCCTCCTTGAAACCCCACTGGGTCCTTCCAGCCCCTTAGATCTAGTCCAGCCTGGTTGCCTTAGTGCCTGATTTGGCCTCTCTTCAATGTTATTTTACTACATTTAGGGGATTTGTTTTGTTTTCCCATGGAAGGGAAGGTTGAACAGAGAGGACACTCACTGAATCTTTTCATCAGTGTATCCTTGAGACTTCTGATTTAGGCAAGATTCACAGAACCGTAGACACCATCACAAGAGCCCACAACTCCACAATTTCCACGCCACCTTTGCATTGATTATATCATTAGCAAATATCTCTGTACATTGAAAAGCCCTGGCGATGAAGCAATTGACCACATGCTAGTTGACTAGGCACCATGTTGAGTGAATTTTATTATTTCGTCTCCTGTTTAATCCATCTCACAATCATGGGAGAATAAATATGATTATTCTCACTTGACAAAGTATCAAGAAAGGTTAAACAATTTGTCCAAGGTCACACAACTCGTGAGTAGCAAAGCCAAGATTCAGACCCAATCACTGTGCTCTTTCCAAAACTATTAACTCAATGCTTTTGACATAGGGGCACTGAGCAAAGACTTGTTGAATGAATGAATGAATGAATGACCGAATTAATGAACTATTTCACCGTGCCTCTTCTGGTTCAGTGTCTCCTGTTGCGTTCTTGACCAACTCATAGGTATTGTCAGGGGACTGGAAATTAGGGAACTCATGACTTTAGCAGGTTGTCCCATCCCATTGTCTCTCTTAGGAGCAATTGACAAACCGGGTCCCAGGCATAGATCCTTAGCTGAGCCTCATGGATCTCAGTTGGGTTCATTAATGCCATTGTGGTTCAAAGACAGTCAATACTCTAGCTGCTGCCTCCGATCAGACTGCATGAAAAAAAGGAATGCAGCTTCTTCCTGTGTTTTGCCCAAGCACAGTATGTTGTGTGGGTAATTTCTGGTCTGGCCAGTAAAAACCTCCGGGAGCCTTCCTTTAGGTCTTTAATTATGAACTGTAGGGGACACCACAAAATAAATACTTAAAATGTCTAGACAACCAGTCATCAGAGTAGGATAATTAACTTCAAACATTCTAAATTGTTGGAGGAGTCGTTATTCACCTTCTGTAGTTCCTTTCTATATCCTTCCCCGGCCAGTATGTTTGTAGCAGCGAGGCTGGGGGACGGTTGAAATCTTCTGATACAAAGCAGCCTCTTTGCCCGGCTCTTAAATGACAAGTCACAAAAATGACCAGGGAACATACAATAAAGGAACATAAACTGAGACCATTAGTTTTTCCAAGGAAGGAAAATTCTCACCACTTTTTAATTACATCAAAACGCAAAACAGAAGCAAGGCACATTTGGGGAAGGAGAATTACTATTTTATTTATTTAGTCTATTTTATGGATTCTGTCTGAAGTTTTTTATTACTAAAAAAAATGAATCAAACCATCTTAATTCTTGATGAATGCTCAGTAAATTTGCCTTCTGACATGTACAATGGGATTAGGTTGCTGTTGAACTTGGGGTGTTTCTCCCCTTATCCATTCTCACCTCCCACAGACTTCCTCCAAGGAAGCATTTTTAGCATTGAGCACATTAATTTTGTCTTGATCCAAAAGCAAAACACTCCACGAAAGAGATATGGATTTCATGGTGAGAACTTGCTGGGAATGTGTCTCAGACTTCTGCCCTCACTTTAGGAGGGGATAGCGGGGGGTCTTGTTGTTAATCAAGTCTAAAACCTGAACTCAGCCTGGTTTGGGGCAATGAGTACATTTTGAAACCATGAGCCACATGAGTACAGAGCTGAGCCTGGCTCTGAGACCAAGGAAACTGTTCAAAGTGTCAACAGCTCTTTCCCATCATCTTCCTAGCAGATAAGCTTTTATAAGACACCAAATAATAAGAATTCTCATTGTTTGGTTCCAATGTCATTTTCCTTTAAGTGAAAGAAATGCCATGTCAACTGTTATTGAATGAATTTTTATATTACTTTTATAATGACCATATTTAATTGCTACAGCTCTAATTAAAGGTGATATCCGATTGCATGCATGTACTTTTTAAAAACCATAATTGTCTTGTACAAGCCACTGAATAGATTTAAGAATCTTCAATAACAAAATTACATTAATAGCATATGCTATTAAATATGATTGATGGCAAAATTGGACCCCTCCTGGTTCTCTACCACACAAAAGCACACACTGCTTTTGAAGATGGTGCCTGGAGTGTCAACAAGGGATCCAGGGAAAATAGACTGGTACCATAAGCCCTGCCTCTCCCTCAAGAAAAAGCAATATCTTGGTAAGAATAAAAGGTGCCTCTAGCATTCGAGCTCCGTGCCAGATGGGTTGATGAAAATTTACTCGACTGGCTCTGTGTAATGAGCCCATTCCCTGTCAGAGCTGGGGGAGCTCATGAGAGAAGGGTACTTGGAGGTGGGCAGCGTTTTTGAGAAGGTCCCTTGCAGATTGCCATCTCTGGTGAGAACCATCACCTCGAGGAGAAAGCACAAGCCAGCAGCAAGACCACGCTTCAGTTGTACAAGTCAGTGTGGAGACCGTATATGCCCCATCCCCACAGCCCAAACCCTCACAACAGTCTTCATCAAACTGGAAACTCCAGTCACAGAACAGGCCAAAAACAAGAGGAGAGGAAGAAGAGAGATGCTGCATTCTAAGGTCAATGATATGAATCAGAACCAAAGTGATAAAGAATTGCTACGGAGAAGAGGGAAGGACGGGGACCAATGTCTGTGGCTGACTTTTTCCCCATTTGATCCTTATCATAATCTTCTGAGGGTAGAGATGAGGAAATTGATGTTCGGAGACCAAATAATGTTAGATCCCGAATCCCACAGTCTTTCAACTCTAGCACAAATGCCTCTCACAAGATAAAAGCGTGGATGGGGGTGTCTGGGTGGCTTAGTCAGGTAGGTGTCTGCCTTCGGCTCAGGTCACGAGATCGAGCCCCGATTTGGGCTCCCTGCTCAGCGGGGAGTCTGCTTCTCCCTCTGCCCCTCCCCCTGTTCGTGATCTCTCTGTCTCTCACTCTCTCTCTCAAATAAATAAAATCTTTAAAAAATAAAATAGAGTAAAATAAAAATAAAAGCGTGGATGCATGTCCAGAGACCTCTTGTGCTTCTGATGTAATATTCTGTTTGGTTCCTTTGCTCCAGTTTCTGAGGCTGTAGAGAGAACTCTTCATAGGGAAGGGAAGGGTAGCTAGGTCACTTTGGTCTAACACTTCGGTAAAGACTTGTTTTGTTTTGTTTTTAAGATTTTATTTATTTATTTGACAGAGAGAGACATAGCGAGAGAGGGAACACAAGCAAGGAGGGGGAGAAGCAGGCTTCCCGCGGAGCAGGGAGCCTGATGCGGGGCTCGATCCCAGGACCCTGGGATCATGACCTGAGCCGAAGGCAGACGCTTAACCATCTGAGCCACCCAGGCGCCCCTTGGTAAAGACCTGTTGATGGGCAGCTAGGATCAAGGCTCGGTGCTCAGGGAACATTGCTCAGAGTCTGGCAGCAGGAAATAGGGAGGTATCAAATAGTTCCAGAGACAGCACTGAAATTTGTGCTCTGATGAGAGAACATTGTTTCTCTTGCTCTCCTCCTGTTTGGGTCTGGGTGGGAGGATAGAACACAAACGAAACGTCTGAGCCCTGGATCCACCTACAGGAAAGCCACCTGACTGCAAGGAACGACAACAGCTACCATTAATTGGGTTCTCGATACGTGCACGGTACTGCTCTAGATGTTTGAACACCTAACCTCACCACCTTCTTTAGGAAGTAGGAACTGTTGTTGTCATTCCCTTTGACAGGTGAAAAACCAAATTTCTAGAAAGTTAAGCAACTGGCACTGGGTCTCACAGACAGAACCCAGGACCAGCTGATTTTGAAGATCTTGCCCCTAACCACAGAGCTGTATGGTGTCTCTAGAGCTAGATGGCTGAAACCTCTGGAAGAATGACCCTTTTATCCAGCCTGGCAGGTGGATGGACTTCGCCTGAAGGGCCTAGTTTGTTAACCTGAAACTAGCCTCATAAATGTTTATTGATACAAGCTCATTAATTTTCATTGTATTGGTTCTGAGATGTCTGGGGAGAAAGAGTTCTCATGATGACTTTTCCAGTTCCCTCTCCTAGCTGCCCGGGTGGAAAAGGCTAGAACCACCTTCTTGCCACCGCCCCCAACATGATACTTAAGGCCCTGGCTTAATGCCCATCTGTTAGAGGCATGTGTCTCAACCTCCATCACACACAGACGGTGCCAATATAAGCTGGAGCGCAGATGAGATTTCTTGGTCAATTAAGCCTCCAAATACAAGACAGTAAAACCACATCACTGATGGGCCGCAATGAGGAGGGTGAGGAAAACCTGACTCACGGAATATTCTTTTGCAGCTTTATTGAGGTATAATTGACAAGTGAAAATCATGTATGTTTAGGTGGTACAGTGTGATTTTTTTTGAGGTGTTCAACATGATGATTTAATATGTGTATACATTGTGAAATGAGGACCACAATTGAGTTAATTAACACATCCATCACATCATATGGTTGCCTCTTTGCTTGTGGTGAGGACACTGAAGCTTTACTCTCTTAGCAAATTTCAAGGATATGATACAGTATTATTACGTGCAACCACCATACTGTGCATTAGACCCCCAGAACTTTTTTGTCTTATCTCTGAAAGTCTGTGCCCTTTGACCAACACCTTCCCTTTTCCCCCCACCTCTCCACCCCAGACAACCGTCCTTCTGCTCTCTGGTTCTATGGATGACTTTTCTAGATTCCACGTGTAAGTGAAAACGCAACAGTATTTGTCTCTTTCATGGTATGTTTTAAAGGAAGACAGTGTGATTCACTGTAGAGAGAATTCTAATGGCCAAGACATACAAGATATGTTTCATCTCACCAGTAATAAAATCAATGTAAAATTGTAAAAGAAGAATATATCATTGTTATCAGTAGAATTAGCAAAAAGATAAAAGAAATATAAATTACACATCAACAGAAAGGAACATGCATAACAAAGATGAATCTCAAATGTGTTATGCTAAATGAGAGAAACTCAAAAGGCTACATACTGCATGATTTTATTTATGTGACAGTCTGGAAGAGGCAAAAAACCATAAGGACACAAAACAGGGGTTTGGGGTAAGGGGAAGAATTGGCTACACAGGAGTATGGGAGAATGTTCTAATGGAAGGGACTGTTCTATATTTTGCTTGTGGTGGTGATTTTTTAACTATAATCATTTGTCAAAATTTGGGGAACTGGACATAAAAAGTGCTGAATTTGGGGGAGGTACATTTAAACTTTAATTTTAAGATAGAAAAAGTAATATAACCTCAATTTTGTAAAAAAGAAAATATTCTCGCAAGTCATACACAGAATTTTAATCGTTCTTATATGTGGTGGGAGATAGTAGGTGCTCCTTCCTTGTGGATCTCCCTAAATTGTAGAAAATGCTTTAGAGTAGCCATACACTGTGTTGTTTAAAGAGCCTGAAAAAATTAAATCGTCCTCATGTTCATTAAAAAGGAAGAAAGAAAGATAGTGCCCGGTGTTAATGAGAAGCTAATAAAATAAGCACTCTTATACACCACCCGGAAAAGTTTATGTTAATGATGTAGTGATATGTCTCAAAGCCATCATGATATTGTATTATTTATAGCAGGGAAAGTGAAAGTGTTGTTTGCTCATGGATATTCATTGAGTTGTTGATAATAAACTTTGAAGAAGTCTAAATGTCTAATGACAGGAGATTGGTTAAATAAATTATGATATAGCCATTCAATAGTGACTATAATCATGCACATTAATCTTGATTACAATGTAGATGATTTGATATGGAAAGATGTTCAGCGACAAAGAAGCATATATACCATAAATGTGCCTAAAAGACTCCAGTTGCATATTTTCAAACATTAACTGTTATTATGTCTAGGCAATCATGTTCTTTCAGTGCATTATTTTTTGCATTTTTCCCCACTAAATGATACATTTTCAAGTATAGACAAGTATATTATTATTGTATCATATTATCGGATTTTCTTTTCATTCTTTTTTCTTTATGCTTATTAAGGCTTTTTTGTCTCCAGTTCTATATTGTCTTGTAAGAATATTCTTGTACCAATTAAAAAAAAAAAACCTCAAACTCTTCCTAGTGTTCTTTCCATTGCTTGATTTTTAACATTTTCATGTTACTTTATTTCAGTTTTTTGATCCAATTTAACACTTGCTACCCTTTAATAGATGAGTTTAACCTATTATGATTTACAATGTTTGGAGGTTATTTCCGTCAATTTACTTTTGTCTTCAATTTACAGTGCATCTTCTTTGTCCCTCCCCGCCTGTTTTCCTGTTTTCTGTGGTGTTATTATGCTATTTTCATTCATCCTTTCCCTTATTTCCTCAGAGAGTTTGGAATTTACCAAAAACAAGTGCATTTACTTTTTTTAGTGCCCTCCCTCCAAAGATAATTAAGCGAGATATAAGAATCTGTGTTGACCATTATTTGCCTCAGCACTTTGAAGATAGCCTTTCATGACGTGACCAGGAGTCATGAAAAAGTTTACTAAAACTTTTTCCTTTGAGATCAGTGTAAGATTCACACGCAGTTATTTGTAGTAATACAGAGAGCTCTCACGGACCTTGCTCCAGGCTCCCCCAGTGGTAAATGTCTTGCAACATCACCACTGAGATCTTGACACGTATGTCAAAAGGCCCAACATCTGTCCCACCTCAAGGATTCCTCACGGGGCCCTTTTCACAGGCACATCCACTTCTCTCCTGCCCCACCCCCTTTGTAACTCCTTGACACTGCTAATCTGCTCTCCACCGTGCCTTGGACACAAAGTCCTTTGATAGGTAGCCTTGTGCCATTGGGTTTTCTCACTCAGCATCATTCTCTGGTGATTTGTGCACGTTGCTATGAGGATCAAGAATTCCTTTGCAGTTGCTGAGTGGTATTCCTTGGCGTGGAGCTAACACAGCGTGTTCAATGGTTCCCCTGCTGAAGGGCACCTGGATGGCTTCCAGTGTGGGTCTACTGTGAAAACTGCAAAGGACGTACATGTGCATGTTTTTATGTGAATCAGTTGTCATTTCCCTCGGAGAAAAGTGGGGAGTGCAGTAGTTTGGCTTTTATCCATCATCTCAATAATTTAAGTAGTCTACCCTGTAAGAACTAAGGCCTTTCTTCAAATTTAGAAAATCCACAGCCCTCATCATTTCTAAAATGGACTCTTCACTGTGTACTCCATGGTTTTTCCCCCCTTTGGGAACTACAGAACTTCTCAAGGTACCAGTGTCGAACTGCCATTTCATCTGTGTGCTTGTTGAATTCCCCAATTCTACACCATCCGTTTTTTTATGATTATTTCCAGTCCAAGAGTATCCTGTCTTTTCAGATTTGATTTATTTTCAAAATTTCTAATTGCTTTCTTCACATGTCCTCCTTTTCCTCGTTTATTTATGCCCGTTTTATTTTATAAGACATTTAACTTCTTATGTGAACAGTGTGCATTTGTTTACCTTGTTAGTGATTCTTTTTTTTTTTTAAGATTTTCCTTATTTATTTGAGAGGGCTAGAGAGAGAGAGAGCATGAGCAGGGTGGAGGGGCAAAGGGACAAGCAGACTCCCCACTCAATGGGGAGCCTGACGCAGGGCTCAATTCCAGGATCCCCGAGATCATGACCTGAGCCAAAGGCAGACACTTAACCAACTGAACACCCATGCACCCCTACCTTGTTAGTGATTCTAAAGACACTTATTTTAAAGTCATTTTCAATTATTTCTATTTTTTTATTTCACCTGAAAAAATTCCTTTTCCAAATATTGATTTTCTTGTCTACCAATTTTCCATACACATTCGGGATTTTAGTCTGCAGGCTCATTTTGAAGGGCAGTCGCTTATTTTAATTTTTCATGTTTGCCTCAGTCTGGGTCAGTCAGCCTTTTTCTCCTTCTCTCTCCAGATATTTTGTATTTATCTCTTGCCAGGCCCCAGGAACTCTTAGGCACCCAGTCCAAGCTTAGGGAATGTTCCTCACATGATCTGTGGTGATGAAGCAGTTTTCTCCCAGTCCCTCAAGGGCTGATGCTTTTGTGAAATTTAATAAAAATGAATTACAGAAGGATCATCACCTGCTAGTATGTCTTGACCATATCAAATTGCTGTAAAAGTTATAAACGCTTACTCCCAACTTTTGTATTTCTCTAGTCAGTACCAGTAACAAACAGTCCACAGGCTGGAGTCAGCTGAGGCACCATATAGCACCTTGAGTTATGGCCAAAGAACACTGGGGATTTTAAGATCCAGTCATGGACCAGGCTGCCATCTTAACCTGGGAGCCTGCATGTGCTTCTGTCTACCATTGTGGAGGTAGCTTTTGGAAACCACGGGCCTAGGCGAAGACACTGAACTTCTTTTTCAGCCTCCTTTTACAGGAGGGGACATCCTATCCGAGTCTCTAGTTTCAAGAAGTGAAGCTGATTTGGTTCTCAGCCTCACAGAAGTCAAAATGAACCTAGCTGACCAGTGCATTTAGCCCCATGCATGTCTCTGCACCTCTGTTCTGGTTCTAGTCTATGGGGATGTGGATGCAGTTTGGCGCAATAGTTATACATTTTCGATTGTCTTGTTTCAATTGTGCATATTGTAGCAGATAATAAACAGCTGCCTTCTAACGTGATCTTCCTTTCTGCTTAAAACAGAACCCCAGTGAGGTATCTATCCCCTCTCCTGCTCAGGGTCAGACTCTTCAAGGAAGTCTGGCTCCAGTCCCAGATACAGAAAGGGATAGTCATTGACTTAAATTTGTCATGTGACACATTCTAGCCAATGAGATGGGAAAAGAAATCTAAAGGTTTCTGGGAAAGCTTTTCTCTCTCAAAATGAAGCATCAGAAGAGACCATCTTATTTTCTATATAAGTCAACCTCAACACAAAGCCAACACATCAAAGAGTTCAGAGCTGAAAAATGAAGGGTCCTTGGTGATGCTCTTCAGGCATTGAACTGGCCAACCCAGAAGTCACCCTCCTTCATTACCTCCATGATCTGGTATGAAGAGTTTACTTATCCTTTGAGCTAATTTGAGTTGGGGTTTTTCTGTTCCTTGCAGCCGAAAGCATCCTAACACACGTATCTCTTATTGCTATGTGCTTGAAATAGGGTGAACCTATCCCACCATCTTAACTTTAAATCACTTTTCATTTCTCATGTAACCTTTAGGGTAATTCTTGGTGATACAAGCATAGGAAATAACTCAAAGTTTTTAAATATCCAAATACTTTAGGAGAATTGCTTAACGGATTGATAAGAATTTTCTAATGAGTCTATTGAATTTGATTGGTAAATGGGTATTTCTGAAGTGTCCTCCGTTCTAGCCGACATTTATTCGGTGCCTGTTAAATGCCAAACCCCACAACAGGAAGCATGGGGGTGATTAAAGAAGGTAAAGACCAGTCCTTTGCCCTAAAGGGCTCTAACTAGGGAGATAAGACTTCCAATAACAATATGCAATAGAATGATCTGTCCACATGAGGAAGACATACAACAAATTATGTAGGCGGTCAGGAAAAAGAATAAGCAGAGTTATGTAAACATTCTCAATGAATGTTTGTTTACATCGATTGCTTGGTTACCAAATTCCTTCTCTTATCGATCAAGGCTAAATCCCACCCTTGCCCATACTCAAATGGTATAAATGCTGAGCTAAGGTAAAACAGACAAAACTGTTGACGATTTTCTCGATGTAATCCGATAAATTGAAGAATTATTTCCAACTAAACTCGAAGTCTCTAGTTAGCAATGCCTTTGAATGCAAGGGAGGCAGTTATCAAATTTGAAGAAATATTCCTTAGGGTGGTGTGTTCATTAAATGTGTAACTTTGTCAGAGTGCCACCGCATTACGGGATTTTTTTTTACAGCCAAGTGGTGAGAAAAGTACCTTTGGAATAGTTACTCACTGACAACATATAAAGTGAAAATTGCGCGTGTTCTCAAATCTTTACACATTTCTCCGACTGATCATTGGTTCCTTAGAATGCTGGATATTTGTGTGAAGCGTGCCTGCAGGCTACATATGTTAAACGTTAACAGGAAAATGTGTACCAGAAATCAAATCAAAGATTGTCTTAGATCCATTCTTCACTGTGCCTGCTTCTCGAGCTGAACAATTAGTGGTTTCTGTAGAGTTGAAAATGGACCAGCAAGCAAGCGTTTGTGCAGAGAGGAAATACTGGCAGAGCTGACCCAGACCCATTCTATGACTGTTCGTGAAGACAAATGCCCATATTCTCATTTTATCTATGCTGCCAGCAGAGTCGTTTGATTATTTTTTTTTCTAATTTTTTTAGGAAACTACTATTTCATTCTTTTAAAATTATAATAGAATGGAAAAATGAATATAGAGGAAGGTACACAAGGGATGAACATCCACATAATATATGGGCAGAAACGTATTTTAAGTCAAATATCTTTATAGCAAAGAGATTTCCAAACCCCAGCCAACAGCCACTTGATTTTGAGCAGCCATCACCACATCAGAAAACAGACAATGGGCAAAGCATCCTTCTGAAGCTGTTCGATGGCAGCTGAGCTGTCAGCTACTTCTCTGATCAATTACCTTTGTTTGCTCAGCACACCCAGCGCCGACCTTCAGCGCCATCAACATGAACGCCAAAGACCGGAAGCAACTGGACAGAACAAATAAGGAAAATGGAGTCTGAAAACCCACACAGGGCAAGATACAGACAAAAAAAAAAGATTCTTTAGAGAATTGATAATCCGGCAGGAGTGGTGATTGGTATAATCACGTCACAGTGTGGTTAATTTGAGCTTGTCTTGTAAAATTAAAAGTGTGTTTACCCTATGTTCCAAGGATTCCCTTCTCCATACCGATCCAAGAAAAATACATGGGGCAAGCGGCGCCTGGATGGCTCAGCCAGTTAGGCATCTACCGTTGGCTCAGGTCACGATGCCAGGGTCCTGGGATCGAGCCCTGCATAGGGCTCCCTGCTCCGCAGGGAGTCTGCTTCTCCCTCTCCCTCTGCCCCTCCCACTCCCCACCCATGCTCTCTCTCTCTCGTAAATAAATAAATAAAATCTTTTAAAAAAGAAAAAAACATATATGTGGCCAAAAACATGTATAGGGTGTTCGTTGTAAGAGACCAAAAAAAAAAAAAAAAAAAAATGGGCCATGAGTCAAATGTCCATCAACACAAGAATGGTTAAATAAGCCATGATTCATACACAGCAGTTAAAATATAATAAAGTAAATCTGTATTGGTCAACATGGAGTCATCTCTAAGACACAAGGATGAGTGGGGAAAAACATATTGCAGAGTAATATATACAGCTGAAGGGTCTGTATGTTAAGTCAATAGATCATAAACAATACTATTTATTTTCCAGGTGTACATCATTTCTCTATATGCAAATCACAGAAAGCTTGAAAGTTCATATCCCTAAATGGTTAATGGTGTCTCTGTCTGTGGAGATAAGAGGAGACCAGGATTGAAGAGAAAGGGATTTAAAGAGGTGTTACACCTTTATTTGTAAGGTTTGGATTTTATATATCCTTTATTTTTATATATGTTATATAGACACGACTTATAAAATTAAAATACATAAACAAATGGAAAATAATGCAACTTCGTAAGGCTCAAGTTTAAACCCATCCAATGTATAGGTGGGATTTGCTCAACATTCTTTGAGATTTGAGTCACTTGAGCTGATGTCATGATTCTGAGCATTGAGGATTCTTAGAAAGAGGGAAGAGTGATAGAGAGAAAGCCTCTTCCCACTCTCCTCTTCATGTCTGCCCTGGGGCACAATCAAATATTCTGCACAAATTTAGGTGGGCCCACCGAGCTCTGCTTCTTTAGTACCTCTTGGGTTTGAGCTGCCACTATGTTGTATCACACAACCTTTCATCACTCTCCTCAGGTCTCCTAGGTCAACAGTGCATTCTTGAAGCGTCCATAGTGTTTTCAGATGGAACAGGGATTATGCACAGGCCAAGCTGGCAGTGTCAAGGAATGTCGGATGGACCAGAGGTCCATGGGCTGAACTAGGACTTCTCCAGTCCCCACCATGGGAAATCTTGACAGTGGAAGACAAATGCATTGGGAGAAGGCCCAAGTAAAACATGGGATGGTCAGGAGTTTTTGAGACGAGGGGAGCTCTCTTTCCCTTAGAGTTTCTGAAATGATCGGTGGCCATGTTGCTCCTGAAAGGGGAGGGATATTGGAAAATGGAGCCAAATAGAGCAGAAAAATGAGACATGGCAAAGAAAACATCTTGAGAGCCCTGATCCTCTCTTCTGCATCTACTCATACCTTAAGGTAGAAACACCTATGGACTTTTTAATTAGGTGAGCCACTGATTTCCCTGTTATACCAAATCCTTTGCCCCCAGATATGTCTTTTCTAATACTTCCATCCTACTGAGGCCAGCTCAGAGATCTCTGAGGGCTGATGACGTGGCAAGTGCAAGGTGAAACCCACCCTGGCTTTGTCTTGATGTAGTGGTGGGCCCGGACCAAATTTTTGATCTCCAGGGACTTCCTGTAAGGAAGGGGCAGTTGTCAGAGTCAGAAGGGCTGTCCAGAGGGGACTTTCTGCACAAAGCTGGGGAATGTCATTCTCAGTGTAGCTGGCCGAACTAAGGTACACAGAAATCCAACCCAGACACATCCTGGAGAGCCAAAGTCTATGACTTTCTCTAGTAAGTTTACATTTAATCCAAGAGGAACTGAGCTCCTACCTCCACAACTTTGGTTCATCTCCCCTGCTTCATGAAAGTCTTCTCTTCCCCTTTGGCAAAACACACACTAGTTTTGAAAACATAATCACACACACGGTATATGATGCTCTCACAGCTGGTCTGTAAAGGAGCCTGGTGGGAAATAGAGTGAGAATCTCCTTTTTACAAATAAACTTAGGCTCAGGGGTTTTCGTAAGGTCCCCAATTAAAACCCTCCCATGGCAACCCTCTGCACTGAATGCCATGGACACAACTGTCCCTGGTGTTCCTGGCTTTCTCTGGTTTGGTCCCAACAGCTTCCCCGCACCCCCTTGACCCAATCTCACCACACTTCTTGCTCCAGCCTCCCTGGAGAAGCACCTCTTCCTCTTGCCTCAACACCAGCTGATTTATCATCTTGGTGCTTCGTACTCCTGATCTTTACCTGGCTAGCTCTTCCTCGCCTTCCAGGTCTCAACTCAAATGTTCTGCTGCCCGTACTTTCTTCCTCCTCAGGAAAACCTCAGTGCTGCTATTAAGGCCTTTCTGTTGATTTGATTGGATGAGATCCACCCAGATTGTCAAGAATAATCTCCTTTAATTAAAATCAACTGACTGTAGATATTAGCCCCATCTACCAAATACCTTCACGGCAACACCTAGATTTTAATGGAATAGCTGGGTCCTAA
Organism: Callorhinus ursinus; assembly: GCF_003265705.2. Taxonomy (NCBI): domain Eukaryota; kingdom Metazoa; phylum Chordata; class Mammalia; order Carnivora; family Otariidae; genus Callorhinus; species Callorhinus ursinus. The sequence goes on from NW_027397118.1 coordinate 4,215,404, forward strand.
AACCTGGCCAAGTTGACACATAAAACTGCCCATCACAACTGGGGCTTACTTACTGGTTTTCCATGCCATGGGAAAGGAGGCTCTGTGAGGAGAGAGGTCTTGTCTCTCATGGGCACTGTTGTATCCCTGGTACTTTGTAGCATAAAGGAGTGCGGGACAAGCAGATATTTTCCTCCCGATAGTCCCGATAAACTCAGGTGACATCTCAGGGTGGCCACAAGGTGGCATCTGCAGGAGGGTTCCTGAGCAGATGTCTACTACTCCCTAACTCAAAAGAAGCTGAAGCTTGGTGCCAGAGGTCTCCAAACAGCTCTTGGTAGACCTGGCCAGCTACCCTGTGGGTCCTCCTCGACCCTCAGTGAGTAGAGTTGCACCTCTGCCCTTCTGGCTTTGGACCCCCTCAGCCTCACTCAAGAGGTTGTCCCCAGACAACATCAGAATTTCTCAGAAAGCCTACCAAGGTGGAGTCCTGGAAAGCAGGCTTTGAAGACATCAGGCTATTGGCCCAGGGTCACGTGGGAGTGGAAGCATCTAGGGCTGCTCCTTAGATGGAGCCAAGAGTGGCTGCTCTTTCCAACTGAGGCATCTAATAAGCCCTTGAGTAATAATAGGTCCCTGTTGACAGAGGGCCCTTCTGCCTTCAGCGGGGCAGTGGCAGCACTGAGCCGCTCTGGGGGAGCGTGTGAGGGGAGTAAAGAGAAGACTATGCCCAGCTGAGGCAGGTATGAGCATCTGCATTATCTGTAATACACTTACACAACTATTACTACTTATTTACATATTATACATCTTCCCCAGTGGACAGTAAACAACTTGAGAAGCGATATCTGGACTGTTTTGTTGAACATTCTGTATAGCTGAAACAGTGCTTGGCCATAGTAAGCACTCAATCGACATCTGAAGGAAGAAGGAACGGAAGGAAGGAAGGAAGGAAGGAAGGAAGGGTTTATTAATTAATTCAATTAATGTTCACTGAATAAGCCTTAGAAGCTTAGGGTTCCCAATCGTTTCTCAGCCTTTTGGCTAAGATCATGTGTAGTAGTATCTGTTCTTATCAGAAGCTTAGGGGTCCCTGAAATCTGGGCTCTGCATAGGTCAGAGGGTAGGTAGCAAGCAGGTTGGTTTCCGATCCCCACATCCGGGGAGTTTCTCCTCTGTCACTGGGTCAAAATGTTGCCAGGGGCTACAACATGATCAGAACCACCAAAAACTAACTGAGCACTAAGTTAGATGGGTGAGTTTAGAGTGAATCTGGACACTGTGGTCTTTCTGGTTTTCATCATGGAGGTCAGAGGTGAACGGCTAACCCTGGTTGTGGTTGGGAAAGAACAAGGGTCCAGAGAGAGAAGTGCATCCAGTGTCCCGGTGACAGTCCCAATTCCGCACCAGTGATTCTTGGACAAACCTCTTTCTTTGCATGCCTAAAATCACGTCTTCAAAATTAAGGAGATGGAGAAAATCAGTGGTACTCAGGCTTTATTGTTAAGCAACCAAATCTTACAAGGACTCCCAAAGAGAAGTGGAACTTAATTAGTGTATGCTTATTCCAGTATATTCAAATGTCTAACATTTAATTATGCAGACAAGAACAATCATATGTCCTGATATAAACCAAATATTAATATCTGACATAATGGAAGAGCTGGGCAGCTTTATATCTGCTATAATCGTCTGATTTATATTTAATTTTTGTTTTCGTGGCAAAACAAGGAGATTCTCACAGACATTTACAAATGGTAAATGCTCATTTTACAATCCCAGAATCTCCAGTTGAGCCAACATGGCAAGTTAAGCCATATTCTAAGGTCTTCAGAGAAGTGAGTTAGCCTTGGCAACACAACTTAACATGTTTGGGGGCAACCGATAGGCTAAAACACATTTTATTAATACGGTTAACAAACATCCAAAAGAATGTTTGGAGATCCCGTGATACACTTCCAAGTAAACAGTCTGAACATCAACAGCTAGAGGATCTCCAGAGGTTCCTCTGCCTCTAAATGGCTCTAAGTCTGACTACGTGTTTATTGAACACATACTGTATGCTGGTCCCCAGAGATAAAGGTGATGGTGACACAACAGTCCCTTTTATATGAAGCATTTTTCCGAACTTTCATTGTAAGCTGTTTTCATATATTATTTTATTTCATCCCCCCAAACCAACTTGCAATGTTTATACAATTATTGCCCTGTTTTACAAATGGGGAAACTGAGGCTTAGAGAAGTTCTAGATTTTTCCAAGGACAACAGCTAGTAAGTGGCGTGCGGGGCTCAAACCCCCATCTGTCTGCCCTGGATTGCTTGCTCTTACGCATTTGGCACCAGTTTTTGGAGTTTACCAAAACCCTGGATCAGAGCAGAACTGGTCCTGAGCACTTCCTTCTCCAGGAGAAAGATAGGGTGGTAGCCCGACCACCAAGGAAGGTGGTGACTAGATGCCTACAGGCAGGCCCTTGCTCCTCTGGTTTGCTCTGATCATGCTTCTCTAATACCAGCTCGGGGCCAACTCCGCCCCCAGGCTGCTGGCATGGCTGCCAGGTTCCCTCCACAGGGAAGAAGAAAGCCTCCCATTAGCAGGGGCTGCGGCTTGGAGCATCCCTGGGACGAGAAGCATCTGTTGCTGCTCCCATTGTTCCAGCTGAGAGCACGCTAATTGTCCTCTCCAAAGTTGGACTGCAGTCTCTTGCCAGAGGGAAATTATGGACCCTTTTTCTGCAGGCGAGCGTCCCTTCCGCAGCTGTCAGCTGAAAGGCCCCAGGAGGAATGGGGGCGGGGGGTGGGGAGCTCTATCTGCATCCTGATCCACACTAGGAAGGAAAGTTAGCACAGCCCTGTGAGGAAGCAGGGCACCCACCGGAGAGACACCACCCCCAAAATCACAGGCAACAACTCTTCTTGACCATTCCACTTGACTCCACAGCATGCACAGTGGCTACTGGTACTGTTAGATAATTCAGGGGCTCGAATGGAGGCAGCCTGGTGGAGTGAAAGTGTAGAACAGGCTTGGGAGTCAAACTAAGGTGAGTTCAGATCCCAGCTTTGCCACTCATTAGCTTTGCCTTTGAGCAAATCCCTTCCATTTATCACTCCGTGGAACTGGGAGGAGGGCATAAGCCAGTAAATATCAAATATTCAGCAGATGCTCAATAAGTGTGATTTGTTATTATTACTTCTTCTACTATTTTTGTTGTCAAATAGACCTCTAAGTAGTTGATCACATGGGTGGAGACAGCCCACATACGGAAGGTCCCCCAAGTAAGGAGGTAAGAGGAGTGGACAGAGACAGAATAGTAACATCATTTGTGTATATTCAAAAACATACATTTTAAGTCACCTTACTATGTTCCAGGTACTGTGTTGGCTGCTGAGAGCATCTTCTGCCAACACAAAGATCTGGCTCCCTTAGGAAGTCCCAAAGGATGGGTGTCTTAACTGGGGCTAGACAAGCAATCCATGTTCTCAGATGTTGCTAAGCTCTACAAATTAACTGATGTCCAATCCCACAATGGCAGACCATACCAGAAGGCCCTTAGAGTTCCTCTGTGCTGCCTTACCATGGGTCAGAGGAGAAATGAGGACTCAAGGAAAAGCCTTAGGTCTCCAACAAGTATTTCTTGAGCTTCTACCTTTGCTAGAAGCTGTCTTGATGCTAGTAACAGAGTAGAGAGCAAAACAGAATAATGTCATTTTACACCTCATTGAGCTTAAAGCCTGGTAGAGAAAAACAGATATCAATCAAATATTCCCACAAATATATCATGTCAAACTGTGGTGAGTCCTGTGAAGGTAAAGTACATGTTAGCCCAAGGGTAACCAGAGGCCCCAGTCAAGTCTGGACAGGAGGGGAAGTGGGGCTCGCCTAAGGAAGGTACACTGGGTGCAAGGTCCAGGGATGAGTCAAAGAAATGACATCGAACTGCATTCCAGAGTGAAAAGGCCCCCCACAGAAAGGAGGCCTGAGCATAGGCCTGGAGAGAACAAGGGGCAAGCCATGCTTCTTTAGAGGATCCCAAAGGAGGCCATTGTCACTGGAGCTCGGAAGCTGCGGTGGGGGTTGAACAATAGAATGGAGAATAAATAACAGAAGGACATCTCTGCCCTGGTCATCTAGAAAATGGTCTCTGGCAAGGATGAAGATGCAGGCTGTACTGGGGTTGGGCAAGCCCAGGACAGTGAGGGTGAGGTACAGGGGGAGAGGCGGGGTACTGCAGTATTTGCTTTAATGCAGGAGCTACACTTTATCACACGCCACAAAGTGACATGGCAGGCGGTCCCCTCCCCACTGGCTGCAAGGGCGGACAACACGCTGGGGCAGGCCCTGGGACAGAGAAAGGGGGTTTATCTGCCCAGCTCTCTTTCCCATTTACCACTGGCAAAAATGATCACTTGCAGGTCACATCATCTGGCCCGTTCGTGGCCCCTCAGAGAGCCAGATCCCCCTCCCCAGGATGCAGTACTGTGTGCCAATCTGAAAGAGGAGGAGGGACCCAGCCCACTGGGGCACAGAGAGAGTGGAGAGGAGGCCGTGGTGGGAATTGGACTCAGGCAGAGAAAGGAGTCCAGGGATGGCAGGAGAGGAGCATTCACCCTTATCAGTTGCTGCAGCTGCTAGTATTCACTCATATCTGACTCCTTTCTTCCGGACAGCTAACTACATTTCCTCAATCCCACCTCCACCCGTTACATCCAGGTGAGAGCATGTGACAGACTCTGGCCAATGGAATGTAGAGACAAATGATGCATCTGCGTCACCTCCAGGCCTGGCGGATAAACCTCCTGGCGACTGTCCCACTCACCTCCTCTCTGTGGCTATGGGACTAGAAGCAAGTTCCCCAAGGCCATAGAAGATGGCCTAGGAGAATCAAGGGGTGGGAGAGCCTGGATCCTCAAGTCACTCCCGAGGACACAGTCATTCTGGAGAGCTGGCCCACCAGAAACACCCCACTGGACTTTTAGTAAGTGAGAAAGAAACTTAAATTGTCTTAAGGCACTGAGACCAGGGGTTGTTTAATGCAGGAAGTAACATCACTCTACCCTAACCCATACCTGAGCCGTGATGTGCAGGTGCTGTGCTAGGTTATCCCAGATCAACCTCATAACAACACCGAAAGAAGGAATTTTTATCCCCAGTTAACAAATGAGTAAATCAAGATTCAGAGAAGTGGTTGCTTGCCCAAGATCACACAGCAGGTAAAAGAAGGGCTTGGACATAAACCTAGTCCTTTCCCACTCCTTACACTGAGTCTTTCTGCCTCCTCTCCTAGAGTGGGGATTGATATGGGAAGAGAGCATACAGAAAGGGACATGTCCTTCAGGGAGGGGCCTATCCTGGCCTTTACTGGGCTGGCCCATCCATGCAGGAGGGGTCCAGACGCTGGTTGACCCTCACTCTTACTCCCAAAAAAACTGGAGTCAACTATCAGGGACAGAGACTCCAGAATAATCAGTAGGAATGATTCAGTCCCCCAGAGTTTCCTCCCATGTGCTTCATGGACAGAATGCAGGGGAGATTGGGAGGGGCCTTGAAAGTAGCAACAAAAGGGGTTAAAGGAAAAAGAGAGAAAAAAACACCACTTAACCACAGTCAATGAAATTAGATAAAATTATCTGCTAGTCTTTATGTAAAGACCTAATGCTGCCCTCTACCATAAAGGCTCTATATGGCTTGTAAGATACAGTAAAATTAATTTTATATTGGGCTGCCAGGTGCTGTTAGAATAGCATGTTTATATAAGCAGCCCCAGAGCTTCAGACATTGAGCTGTAAAGGCCAAGTCTCAGTGAGTGGCTTACCGAAGAGAAACTCAAATCCCTGCATTCCCCCTGGGGCAAAGTCTCAGCAATCTTTATGGCTGTACACCCTGTTGGGTGTTTTTCCTTAAACAGTTCCTCCTGACAACACCTGGCAGAGCCCTGAATGAGAATGGTGTGACCTGTCTCTGGATTTTTGCTCCACAGCAAGTTGGAAGGGAATTAGAAACAACTGTCTCTACTTAAAAACTTGGTGAAGATAGTACCTAAATATATAGAGATACAGATTGGACTTTCTCCAGCTTTGAGTAAAAGAAGCCAGGCTCATTGCAGGGAAGAAGAAAATGAGCTGAGGCAGGCTTGATTGGAAAAAATCAGGACATTGTTTGAATCGATGGCTCCCTGTCCAACAAAGGTGGTATACAGTTGCGGAGAGGAAGCCATGGCCCTTTTCCTGCTTCCTTCATGTCTAGACAAGATCACGGAATATCACCAATGGAAGAGGAGCAGCATCCATGAGTGGCTCTTTCAGACCTGCACCATCCCCTTTTCCCCTTCCACTGGCTCCCTGCAGAAAAGCACGGTCACCTGAAAATCACACATTAGAGATGACAGAGCTACAATGTGGAAGGAGCCTGGGTCCTTGCATCACCCCTTGGAGGTGAGCTATCGGCCAATTAAGAGATCCATTTTGGACATGACGTGGGTAAGAAATAAATTTCTATTATGTTTAAGTCATTCTAGTTGGGTTTTTTGGGGTTGTTTGTTTGTTTGTTTGTTTGTTTTAGAGCAGCTAGTATTATCCTGATAGAGTGACATTCAGCCCTAAGACTGGGGAATAGTACCTTTTTTTTACATTCATCAACATGCAGCAAATATGTTGCTGTTTTCCTTACTATGCCCACTGGATATACTGTTAATTGATATAGCATTTCTATCAGTCTTTATGTGACGTTGAAATCCTTAAAATTGGGGTTACAAATGATTAACGTGGGCCTTCAAAATACCATCTATTTGCTATGCCAGCCTGACTATAAGCTTCTTGAGATAAGGATTGAAATATCCATCACTTAACTTAGCACATTGCCAACACATAGCAGCAGCTCAAAAACATTAGTTGAATAAATGATAGGTGTTCTACAAAGAAAATCTTATCTAATATATTTACTACCTTTCTTAGGCAGGAGAGCTACCAACAGACAAAATTATCAGAACAATCCAACTCAGGGATTCAGGTATTAAGGCTCCTGATAGATTTGGAGTAGCCATGCCTGGCCGGTAGATCTGTACTCACTGATAATCTCTCACTCTTCATTTTACCCTACCTGCACAGAAAAAGCAACCCAAATTGTCCACATCTGCTTGGAGATCCAGTGTTGGGGGAGGGGTGGTGGAAAAGTCCCAGTGTTGTGTAGATGATGTTCTGAATATCATAGCTAGATGGATTGTTTCCCTGGGGAGTCCTCCAAGAATACATGTGCTCAACAGTCATGATGGCCATCCCCTTTCTTTGTGTGACACCAATTCCAGCAGCAGGACCCCTGCACTCATAATCTTATGTGATCATTGAATCTATTTAAATAAAGAAAGCAGAGAGGTATTTACTCATTTAGCAGATGAATAGAGAATCCCAGATAGAATATGATTTAACAAAATCACAAAATATTAAGGATGAGCTCAAGTCAAGATCCCAGGACTCAAGATTTCATCTATCCATCCATTTAGTCATTCAGCTAATGTTCATTAAGCACTTACTTAGCAAGCACTGGTTAGCCTCCAGGTGTTGTGTTGCTTCGCACATCCTCATACTATGCTTCCACAGTGTGGACACATATTTCTTCTGCCTGCCTAGTGTGTTGTAAAGCATGCCCTTTCCCTCCCATACTCTGCCAGCCTGTGATGGGCAAAATTGTGGGAGGAGTGTCATATGGCAAGAAAGCACTGAACCCCACTTATGCACAATCTGGAATTTGGCTGAAAGTAGCAGAGAGATCATCTAAGTTCAAGAATTGGACAGTCTTTAATGGGTCCCCAGTGACCTAGAAGCATTCTCTCTCAGCGCCTTAGCCTGGGCTTCAGATATACAAATTGAGAAATGCAGCTTTCCGTTTAGAGCCTGGATCCATAAACACCACAGTCCAGCTTTACTGGCTGTAAGCCATCACAGCATCTGGGATAAACATGGAACAATCCCACATAGAGCCAGCCTTCTTGGTCACTGCTACAGACATTGGGACATTCAGATTCAGAAGCCAGCTTCCATCCAAGAGTGTTTCCATCAAAGCAAGAAGTAAAACATGAGAGGCTCTTCCAGAGGCCTTCAGTGGGGGCCAAGGATGACCATTGGTGGCCCAATCCTTCAACCCCTGCTAGTAGACCCAAATAAATGTCAATTCCTTGACTCATCCCCACAGGGAAGTAGGAATTCTCCTGCAAAGAGCACAGTAGCATCATGAGGTGAAAATTATCAGAGGGGAATAAGATTTTTGAGATCCTGGAGCACATAACAGTGTTAAAAAGAATATTAAAAAGTCCTTGAAAAACTTGCTTTTACAGTTCTCTAAGACTGCTCATCTAACCTTGCGTTCCCCTCCCCGCAAGGTGTTCTCCACTCTACTCTTCATAAACTCTCAAGCTTGCCATTTTTATTCCAGTGTCCCCAGCACTGCATCTTCCTCTACTATCTGTTTAAACAAGTCTTGCCAAATTCAAGTTTGGCACATAACCACTTCTTTCCCCCTTAACTGTCTTTATATATATATATATATATATATATATATATATATATATATATATTTTAAGATTTATTTATTTGAGAGAGAGAGCGGGGGGAAAAAGGAGCAAATGGGGGGAAGGGCAGAGGAAGAGGGAGAGAGAGAATCTCAAGCAGACTCCCCACAGAGCATGGAGCCCAACGTGGGGCTCGATCCCAGGACCCTGAGATCATGACCTGAGCCGAAACCACGAGCCAGACGCTTAACCAACTGAGCCACCCAGGCGCCCCTCCCCTCAACTTTCTATGGCCTGGAAAGAGGAGCCCACACCCCACCATTCATCCTGTCTCCAGTGCTTCTCATTATTTTATGTGTGTTCTCCCATCTCTCCTCTGAGGTGATAAGCCTTGTGCCGAAGAGGCAATATATCTTGTACTCTTTAGCCCATAAACTAAACACTCAATTTTTTAAAAAAATTAAATGCTGTTGTTACAGTGATTGATTTTCAGGCAATGGAGGAGGCCTTTGGCCTCACATGATAGCTGCTGTATTCTGAAGAGATTATCCAAATTTTGGATCTAAATGGATTTGCCATCTGCTATGGAGCATTTTAAATAGTCGGGTCCCCCATGCGGGGAAGACTCTGGGCCATGGGACAGTCTGTACAAGGGCACCCTGCACCTAGATCTGGTGGCAGAAATGTTAGAAATGGTGACATCTTTGAAAATAATATAACGGAAGAGAAAGTGAAGGAACTCAGTGCCCTCCTTTCTCAGTCACTTCTGGAGGTCTTGGAGGAGAGACTACCTGCCCATGGCTCCCAAACCTCAAGGCCAGGCTCCACAAATGAACATGCACATGCGCCTGCTGTCCCCATCAACTGGCGACAGGCCCTGAACCAATTGCCCCAGCTCTTTCACCACACCCCTGCCCTCCCCAAGCTGGCTGAGGGCCAGGCAGACCTCCAACATTAAAACTGGCAAATGAGATCTGAGCCTTGATACTCACCGCCCCCCACCTTTTTTCCTCCCTCAAAGAGGATTTTGGTGCCAGCACCATATGTTGAAAAGGCCCAAGCACAATCCTATTACCATTGCAGGAGGCATTAAATAATTACATTAATTTACCTAAATATGGAAAAAAATCTTTACAAATCAGGGACACTTGGCAGATTTTCCGGCTGCACATTTTTCCCTTGGCACCGTGCACTGTCCTTTCGGGTTCCTATTGCTACTTAGAGTGTTTCCTTTAATTGTGGGGCACATGGCTTCTCTTGTTCTGTTTAATTTTCTCGAAGCTGGTTCCATATTCTGGCTACAAACATTATAGGAAAAAAAAAAATGCCCACAAAAGTATGGATTGTGCTGGAGTGTACCCTAAGGGGGAATGCATAAAAATAGTAATTTCTTGTATATGAAACCCTTCCACGGGGCGGCCTTTGCCTAGATTGCTTTATGAGAAACAAGTTAAAGGGATGGAAAACGGGGGTGTTTGAGGTGGGCTTTCCAAGTTCCCTGTGTACGAGGAGAACTGACCTGCAATCCTCTTTGGTGGGCGCTGCATAGAAACACCTCTTCTTTGGTCCATATTTTAGCTTTCAGTGCTCACTGTGTCTGAATCCTGCACCTCCATAAGTTGCTGCGAAGAAAAGGGGCGCCTGGGTGGCTCAGTTGGTTAAGCGAAATTCGAAGGCTGACGTGAAGATGATGTTCACACAGCTTTCCCTCCTTGACGCAATGTGACCTCACAGGAAGGCCTGAGGGATTGTAACCCACACAGACCAACAGCCGATGCCGAGGAAAGCAAGCTCCCTGGCCCTTACAAGTGCCTCTGACCCAGAGACTGCCTGGGATTCCCTTCCTTGGGATCAGGTCTTCTAGAAGGTGCTTTTCAAAGGCTCTGTGAAGGGCCAGACTCTTGTCTTGTGTTTCCAACCTATTGCCGACAGATACATACATCTCTATATCTATATATGTCTATATATAGATATAGAGATGTATATATCTGCATCACCGAACTTGGACGTTGCGGTAAAGTCAAATTGCTGGAAAGTTTTCTTTTCCTGTTTTTAAGATTTTATTTATTTATTTGAGAAAGAGAGAGAGAGCACAAGCAGGGGGAGCAGCAGAGGGAGAGGGAGATGCAGAGTCCCCACTAAGCAGGGAGCCCCATGTGGGGCTCGATCCCAGGACCCTAGAATCATGACCTGAACCAAAGGCAGACGCTTAACCAACGGAGCCACCCAGGCGCCCTGCTGGAAAGTTTTCTAAAGGCTTCCTCATGTGGGTGAGAGCCACAGCCCAGCTGGTGATAGCTCTGTCCTAGACCACAGGGAGAAGAGATGCGGCCAAGAGGGCCCCTTCTGAGGGGAGGGGCCCATTGGCGTTGCCGGTAGATGGCAACCATCATATCCTTTCTCAGGGAGGAGATACAGAAGGAGCAGCTGGGGCCCCTGAAGATGAAGCTTCCCAGCTGGCTACTGACCCTGGGCCCCTGTGTCTGAGGCCTTGAGGAAAGCAGGCCCCTCAGATGGGCAGGGTAGCTGTAGAAACCTCAGCACTCTTCTTTTAAGGTGATGCGTACCTTTTTTAAAAGGTGATTACATAGAGTTAAGACTATAGTGGAAAGACATTGGAGGAACCAAAGAAGGGTGATTTTTTTTTTTTTTTTAAGTTCCTACTTCCCCACCCAAAATGGTTCCTCACAGAATATTTACTGTTCTAAAGTCCGGATCTGACAGGGCCTTTGACACGGGACATCCTAAAAGATGTCACTTCACCACTGCCCCTGTGCTCCTCCAGCCCATGGCCCAGTTGATCTCTCTCTCTTCCCTGCTGTGAACTCATTAGCCTGGAGCCACTTCCTCCACAGTCTGTCAGCGTTCACCTCGCCGCCTGGGAGCTTGTTAGAAAATGCACAGTCTCAGGCTTCCCCCACCCCCAACCTATTACCTCAGATTCCACAGAGTCCACATGTTAACAACACCCTCAAGTGGTTTCCATCCACATAATGCTCCCAGAAGCTGTAACGATGACACATCACGTGCATTTAGCTCTACCCTCTGGCGTGTGGGAGATGGCGTGCTCAAGTAGGACAGCAAGTTGAAGGACAGGAAATCAATAAGGTAAAGCAGAGGGCTAGCAACTCAGGAAGCTGTGCCCCCCCCCCACCATAGCCCTGAAGGAGCGCAGAGAGGAAGTCCCCTGCATCCCCGAAGAGCCCTCCGACAGGAGTGAGCATATTTTACAAAGGCTGTGGGCTTCAGCAACCCTGGGGAAATAAATACATAGCCTCTGCCTCTGTCCTCCTCTCTCTGCTCTGTGATGGGTTGAGTTGTGTGTCCCCCTCTCCCCCAGAAGATATGTGGAAGTCCTCACCCCCAGTATCTCAGAAGATGATCTTACTTGGAAAAACAGGATCACGGCAGATGTAATTAGTTGAGATAAAGTCATACTGGATGGAGTCGGGTGGGCCCTTAGTCCGTTATGACTGGTGTCCTTATACAAACAGAAAGGGAAGGAGGCAGTCAGGAAGAGAAGACAACCATGTGATGACAGGGCAGAGATGGAGTGATCTATCTTCAAGGGTTGCTGGCAAACACCGGAAGGGGGACGAGGCAAGAAAGGGTTCTTCCCTACAGGTTTCAGAGGGAACCTTGAATTCTGATTTTGGGCTTCCAGGCTCCAGAACTGAGACACACTTTAGGCCACTCGCTTTGTGGTACTGAAGCAAGGCAGCCTCTAGGAAAACTAATGCAATTTCCCATTCGTCAAACCCATTGGAGGCAAGAGGCTAAGGAAACCTGGTTAAAGTCGTTACTAAGAGGGTGGGGAAAAAATAGAGAATGGATCTGGAGAAACAGAGTATCCAAAAGACAGGGGCTATCAGCGTACATTGTTAGAAAGGTATTAGGTTAAAAGAAAAAAACAGAACAAAATTCTCTTTTGCAAGAGTCCCGTGGGTACTGGTGGTTCCCTTCTCTGGCTGCGTGAAAGAAACCCATCTGCATATGTGAGCATGAGGCCAGCATACAGAGGGGACAGAGCGTTGAGAATGAGCCCCCCAGTGATAAACAATGAAGTCACTTAAGCCCTTGATCCAACAAAACCTGAAGCCTCTCTCCTCTTTCACTTGAGCTACTGTCTCCAAAGACCTAAATGCCAGAGAATGGTACTATATTTTACTTAATTCCATGGCTCTAATAAGTGTAGGCATCCATACCGAGCCCTGGCTAATCTCGATATCCTTCCTGAGGGAAAGAAGTTGACACCTTCCAGACAGGAAACCTATTAGGAGCCAATACACATGAAAGGAAGCATTTCATAACCGAATATCTAGTTTCTTAGAAATCTTTCTAAAGAAAAATCAGAAACAACCTAGATGCCCAACAAAAGGAGATTGGTCAAATAAGTTTTCTACATCCATTCAATAAAATTCTCTTCAGGCAAAAATTATGACATGGAATGTTCATCTTTTAAATGTCATCTACAGAACCCCAGGGTTTCCTCAGAACCCATCATGGATGGAAGGGTACGAGTGAGCACACCAGACTACTAATAGTAATCATAATCCTGATTTAACCAGAGCCTTTTACTTCCATCTGTTTTTATCTATCTGGCTTCCAGATAGTATTTTCATTGAGTAAAGCGTTCTGGGCAACACCCATAAGTATGTCTGTTGGATTGAGGAGACCCATCATTGACCTTTTCTCCACGTGGGTAGCATGAAAGAGTAACAAGGCAGAAGAGTTTGGGTTGGATGACGAGCAGATCTGAGAATGACTGTGGCAAACTGGTGACTTGGAGCTCATGTAAAATTGATCCACTGGACTGAGAGGCCAGTGCAGAGAGGAAAGACCCCAGACCGGGAGCAGGGAGAACTGGGTTCTTGGCCCCACTGTGTCACCAGCCAGTGATGTGCTTGGGTAGACCCAAGACTCTGGGCTAGAGTTTCCTTCTCTTTAAAAGGCAGGGGCTCTGCCTAGATGGTCCCTTGAGATCATCATGGACACAGCAGTGTTCTTCCACACTACAAAAAACCTTATGTGACATCAAAAAGAAATTTCCCCAAATACCCATACTCATCCAATTGCCTATCTATTCCTAACTTCGGCTTCTCTTATGTATTTGCAGCTCCTTCCTGAGACAGGAACTAGATATGTGGGTAGAAATAGACTGTGACAGGAACAGTATTTTATTTAATCATCTCAACAATCTTACGAACTAAGTTTGATCATTCCATATTCATTTCATAGAGGAGGAAGTTGAAACTCAGGGAAAGCAATTTGCCTACGGTCTCGCAGACAGTACACGTTCAGAAGCAGGATTTAAAGTCCTATGGAGTTTTTGGTTTTAGTGACTAGGTATTACAGACCCAAAGGCCTACAGAGACATCTTTTCAGACCTCAAATTTAACAGATCTGAAGATTTAAACAGCTATAGGTGGAGATGATATGGAATAATGTATATATACTTATATGTATTTTTATATATTTATAAAACATATATAAAGCATAAATGTACATATAATTTAAATCTTTAAAAATATATTTAAAACATCTGTACATCTATATATGCTTCATAAACATATTTTCATATCATATATATAGAAAGATTTCTCTATCTATATATCATATATACCTCCATATCTCCATAGATGTATCCCTAGATAGATATATCTATCTATACCCATATCATCTATGTATATATATAGAGAGAGAGAAAGCAATCTATCTAGAGAGAAAGAGCGATCTACATCTAGAGAGATTATCTATCTATCTATCTACCATCTATCATCTATCTGTGAGAGAAGAGAAAGTTTTTATCCATTTTCACAGGATGGTAGAGCTGGGAAAGGGAGTAAACTATAGAGTCAAGCTTATTCATTTCATTTCTGAGTCAAGCGCAAAAAGGAGATGATGTAACCAAAGTCACACTCTTAGTTGACATCCCATCCAATCCCCACCTAAAACCCCAAAATTTTAAATAAAAAATCTTAACACTTCATTTGTCTACCTCATGCTATATACCCCAACATGCCCTTGCTATACTTTGTGAGGTCTCAAAAAGGTTGAAATAAACCAAAAAAAAAAAAAAAAAAAAGCCTGCCTCTGAACTTCTGCTCACCTAATGAATTCATCGGATTTACCAGATGTACAAAAGTGAAACAAATCTGACGCACAGTTCATCTTCCATCTTTCTTGCTTTCTTGGCGGGAGCTTCTGAAACAGGCGGGAAGACAGTCCCCCAGCCTGCAGTGGTGTTACGGATCACAACGGAAGCATATTGTCATCAGATTAATTTTCCAACGCTCCTACCCCAACCACAAAATCCTGAGAGAACGAGTGTCAAATACACTTAATAATTGCATAATTATGACATCTGTTACTCTCCAGCACCTCTTAGTGGAAAATTAACTGAAGAAATAGCAGGTTCAAAGATGTGTTAACACTCTGATAGCAGATTTAATTGAAATATGACGGGGGAGGATAATGGAGATTAAATTAAGCTCTCAGATAATCATCTGACACAAAGATAATTGAGCCAGCCTCTGCCACGTTGATGAACGCTTCGGAGATGCGGTGCAGGGTGGCACTTCGAGTATCTTATCCTTCAGGCAAAATGGAATTCTTCTCCCTCCCCCCTTCTTCTCTCTCTCTTGTCATTCAACATTTGTATCCTCCAAATCGATAATGTGAACAGCAGCAAAATTGGAAATAAAAGATGATCTGAAATCCACAGGAAATTAGGTTGAGGTGTGTGGAGGAAATAGAGTTGCATCCTGGACACAGAGGGAGTTTTTATGAGTCCGCCGCGAGAGGGGTGTGCCCCGGCCCCGGGGTCTCCCTGGGAGGGTTTTTCCAAAGCCTCTCTCCTCCGTGGAGAGAATTGCCCATGGGTGAGACAGGGAGGAGGCCATAAAGACCCCTAGAATGGATGAGACAGCAATCGTTTGTGCTTTTTCTCCTTGCCCGGGGAATGTTCTCCATGCTTCGTAAGGCAAGCTCAGGAGGTTGTGTGTGATGAGGGACTGCCCCCCATGCGGGAGGGCGTGGGGTAACCGTACAGGGCAGCAAGCTCAGGGTGGTTAGTAGTGAATTTCCTGCAGTGGGGTGGGGGAGGCTGGGTGGTGAGCGGCTGAAAAAGCAGGAAGTGGGAAACAGACTTCGGGTTGCTGTCATTGAAAGGGTCAGCCTCTGACAGTCCGAGAGAGTAGGTACTCCCTATGTCGCCTTCCTCTAACTCAGACAACACACGCTCTCGAAGGACTGTGAGTGTTAAACCACGTATAGAAAATGAGATCGCCCCCAACTCTACCAGTGCCCCAACTACTCAGAGTTTCAGGATTACGATTTTATGCCTGTGTGATTTACCGGCTTTACCAATGTGGATCCAAGATAACGTGGCCACATCCCCTTTAAGAGCCCATTTAAGTACCTCCATCACATGTCCCTCTTATTCACCTCTTCTCCGGCGTCACCCCACCATGAACACCCCAGGAATGCCCTAGCCCTGGCCGCTCCCAATGCAATGACATAACTCAGAGGCACCCCCTTGAGGCTGGTGGATGCCATTGACACCAGTCCCCTTGGAAGTGGACTGCCTAGCAGACAACCACCGGGGCAAAATGGGGCCCTAAACCTAAGGTAGGGTGGGGATATCTTCCCCTCACTGGTGCAGCCAAGGCTGCCCCACACGGTGCCTGCCAGGCCTGGAATGAGAGGCTCTGGACAGAGCGTCTCCCTCCAAGTGCTCCCACATCCTGTAGTTCAGATCCTGGCCTTGACAGGAAGTCCTTCAATGGACAGTGGAGCCTGACAACCAAGGCATTTCCTCCAAACTTGGTGGGAATATCCCCTCTCCAAGGAGACATCTCCACCCACACAGGGCCCAGGGCAGCTGGGGGAGGGTCTGGGGTCCAGGGCCTCACAGATGGCAAAGCTCCCCTTTCACTACCCAGCCTTCTCTTTCAAATCTCCCTGAGTTTTATTTTATGAGGCTCATTGTTCCCCCCTATTGTTAGTCTTGGGCAGGACCTCAGATTCTGAAAGATTACTGTAATGCTTAAAGCTGGGGAGATTGATAGGGTTCTGTTCTCATCTCGTCGCTGCCAGAAGAGTTCCGTAAGTAAATGTTCCCAACTGCTGGATTTCAGCAGTAAATTTCATCTCATGCAACCCCCAGCTAATCTATGACGGCAAAGTTTGGAAGATGGCTTTGTCCCATCTGTTCTATAATTTCTGTCCTAAATTGTTAATTTATTGAAGCATCAAAGAGCAAGGCATCTCATGAGAAGGCAACTGAAGGGATTGTTTTAATCACCCTCCTGCAGCCAGGTAATATGGCACCAGAAATTCCTTCCAAAGAGAAGATTCTTGACCCTTCTCTGACCTCCCTTTTTATCTGCAAGATGGGTGTGTGGGGCCCATAAATCAATGGAACCCACCTCCCTCTGCCTGGTCTGATGCTGTCACTGACACTGGCCTGTTACAGAGAAGAGACTCTGCCTGGGGAAAATAGTAGAAAACCTTAATGTGTTCACAAGGGTGACATGCTTTGTCCCCGCCACACCTCTTAAGAATTTCTACAGTTCCTTTGAAGAGTTGATTGTTTTTTCTGAGTTGTGTCTCATTTTGTCTTCTTGGGCAAATTGTACAATCAATGCTCTATTTTGCTGAGCATATAAATCCCTTTTACATATTTCAAAATAATATCTAATTAAAATGTCAGAATTATAGCTTATGTGGCTGGAGTGGACAAGTCCCCACCCCCCTCCCTCAGCCTCTCAAAGTAACATTTAAAATATGTCCTATAATTAGGAGTAATTATAAATTCCAATTAAAAAGAAACCCACACAATTCTGAAGATATTTTTCTTTGATGTTCCTTGCTTCAATTGATGTGCTTGTTGCACCAGATTGTCCCAGCTTCCTCAGCTATGTTTCCCGACAGAAAAGGTTCCCCAGATTGCAGGGACAAAAGCAGACCAAGTCTCAGAAAAGTAGTAAAGTTCATTAAAAAGGGTTATTGCATCTATAACTTCTAGACTTGGTGTTCATTGATTAGAGATTAAGCATCATCCTTTGTACCACTCAGATTGGGATTTTTAATTAGGATGTCATTATTACACAGATATACTGAACGCCAAATTGATTTTTGAGACCTTTTGAAATAATAGCATTGCTTCTGCAAAATGAAAATCATAATAGATTATTGACTTCTTCAGGGGTTTTGATCCAAGGGCACCTCCCCAATGTCAACATTTTCAATATTTTTAGTTTCATGCAAAGAGACACTCATAATGAGGCTTATATTAAAAGTTTGCACATATTGACTGTGTGTTATTAATGCCGGTGGCATCACATTGATTACCCTTGAATTATAACAGCAGCAACATTGCTTGTTGCTGAATTGTTTACATACCACCTAGCCTTTGTCTGTTGTTTGTGTTTAATTTAGAAAGTGTTTATATACACAATAAGTAACATCCTTGATTCGCGGGATCAGAGGTTCACCAACTTTCTCAATTCCTCCTACCCTCCGTGTCTCACTCATGTTTTCAGGGTGCTCCTGTTCAAAAGAAACGTCTAACAGTTCCATTTACACAATCGTCTGTTCCAACTTCCTACGTATTTATGTCCTAACAACTTCATAGGCATGGGAAAAATACCCAGAAACTGAAAGAAAAAATATGTTCCCTTTCTTCTCAAATACCCACAACTACTTAGTAATGGGATGTCTGTGTCTGTTAGTCCTGGATCAGATCGGACCCCACACCTCCCTCTTCTGTTCCACATCGATCTTACTTATCAACACAGCAACCGCCGAAGGCCCCAATTCACAAAGATAGGAAGTCATCCAAAGAAATGTCGTGCGATCTAATGTTGAAACCAGGAACTCCTTCCAGCTACTAGTTCACGTAGTGTCCTACAAATGGGACTGTGTTTTCCTCCCGAATTTAAAATATTGGACAACACCCCTGTGAATTCACTGTGGTGCCTGGGTGCCCCGCCACACAGTCTGCGAACCATGGCACCAGACCTGATGTTTCTGGATGCTATGGGATCTATGTCGCCCATTTTTATAGTCTCAGTGCCCAGCACAGTAACACAGCAGACACTGGTTAAAGAACGGTGCTTTGGTTAGCACTTTTTTCTTATTTAGCTCATTTTAATTCAATGTAAGACAATTTGAGAGCATACACCCGGTACACATATCCAGTTGCTGCCAACACATGATGATGTGTTCTCTCGCACATACTCAGGGGGCTTTTATAGCAGAAATTGGTGGAAAGTGATCTCTACTTGAGATATTTCATAGATACTTCTCTATGAACAAAGGACATATCTCTGAGGCTCCCAGACTTTCTCTCTTCATAGGGAAATTACCTAAAGAGCTCCCATAAACTGCCGACTCCCAGGGCATTAAAACATACACAGAGAAGTGAGTGCTTGTACTATTCTTTGGACCACCTGATCTTATCCCAATGGGAATAGAGATACCCATGTCCAAAATGGAGGCTTCTTACCCACCCTTCACCTCCCTCTGAGCGTGGTGGGTTTTGTCTGTAGGTCCCATTGAAACCATCCATTGAATGAACCTGAAGCACCGTCTCCCACACAATGAGATACTAGCTGAAGAAGAATGCAATTCTGATAGAACATGGATGAACCTTTTGAGCATGATGCTAAGTGAAAAAGGCCAAACGCAAAAGACCACACATTGTATGATTTGATTTATACGACCTATTTAGAATAGGTAAATTCATAGAGACAAAAACAGAATCGGGGTTACAAGGGTCTGAGAGCAGGGTGCAATGGGGAGTTACTGTGTAATGGGTACAGAGTTTCTGTTTGGGGTGATAAAAATGTTCTGGAAATGGATAGCTGTGATGGTTTGCGACTTTGTAAATTATTACCACTGAATTGTACACTCAAAAATGGTGGAAGATTGTAAATTTTCTGTGATGTGTATTTTAATGCAGTCGCCCATGCAGCCTGGAGAATGTGATTTGCTTAAGAAGATGACACCAATAAATAAAAGTTAGAAATGCAAGAAGTCCACAGACACGGTGTCTCTCAAGCCATAAAATGCCCAGTTTAGAACAAGGGTTGGCAAATTTTTTTCGTAAAGGGCCAGATAGTAAATATTTTTGACTTTATAGACCATACAGTCTCTATTGCAACCACTCAACTCTGCCCTTGAATTGCGAAACTACCTATAGACAATATGTAAATGAATGAGCATGGCTGGTTTCCAGCAAACCTTTATTTGTGGACACTGATTTTGATTTTTATCTGATTTTCACATATCAAAACGATTGTTTTTCTTTTGATTTTTTTTCAACCTTTTTTTTTTAAGATTTTATTTATTTATTCGAGAGAGAGCACGAGAGAGAGCAGACAGCAGAGAGCACAAGCGGGGAGGGGGGAGAGGAGCAGAGGGAGAAGGAGAAGCAGACTCCCCGCTGAGCAGGGAGCCTGACCTGGTGTTTGATTCCAAGACCCAGAGATCATGACCTGAGCCCGAGGAGGATGCTTAACCGACTGAGCCACCCAGATGCCCCTTTTTTCAACCATTTAAAAATGTAAAAACCATTCTTAGCTTTTGAGTCTTACCAGGCAGAGGTTTCAGATGTGGCCCCCAAACTGGTTTGCTGACCCCAGAGCCAGAACCCCAAATCATTGAGACAAACCCTTACTGATAATATGTGAAATCCCTGCCAGGTTTAGAGGTGGTGTTCAATGGAAGGTAGGAAACATCCCCCTTAGAAAATGCGTTAGTTCACGGCTTAGCCAGAATGAGGCATTCTGTGACTGAGTCAGACCTGGAGCCGGCTCTCATTTCCCCTTCTGAAATTTTGTCCCACTACTCAATGAGACCAGCCCAATGCCCCATAGAACAAGGCAGGGAGAAAATCCACCGGATTCACTTCAGAATATGAAGAATGCCTTTTCACATCTTTTTCAGGATTATTCTCACTAAAGCAAAGGCTTTCATAAAGAGACAAGGGTAAGGAAAATTAAATAAATAAAATACATACATACATACATACATACATAAGTAAACAAATAAATAAATAAAATTGTGGCGGGATTTATGAAAGGCATTTGCTGGGGAAGATGACAAGGAGACTTGCCAACGTTGCCCAAATAAAGTGCTAGTCATATATAGGATCAGTAATGGCAGACTTTCTAGAAGGCAATTTTAGGGGAAAAGGCAAGGGAGCTTCCCAACACTACTAAAAAAATACGATTCAGACGGCTCCCTCATTGCACGTATCCTGGATTTGTTGGATGAGCAGAATTTAACTCAACAAATTTGAGTGAGGACCTACTTTAAGCTGACCTTTGGGCACTGGGAATACAAAGTTCTTTTTTGTTCCTCTTTTATGTGTGTTTGTTTGTTTGTTTGTTTGTTTGTTTGTTTGTTTTGGAGGAGGTAGTTAGGAGAGGGGTAGCAGTGTATAAATACCCGAGTTTCTAGTGGTAAGAACTTCGTTTTTATCATGGTTGTTCTTGTGCCCTGAAATCCTTCAGCAAGAGGAAATTCCTCTCATGCTGGCTTCTGCTGTTGGGAAATGGGGTCTCCCATCGGGGCCCCAACATCGTGCTCTGGACAGAGGACAGATGGGTGCGGTAGGCAGCGCTCTGTCTGTGTACTTGCCTAAAGCCCTCTTTCCAATGGTCCAGAGTATTCTCCAGAAAGTGAGGGCTGCTGAGGGGAGGAACATGGCAAGCCTACACGCCAGACTGCTGACTTGCGTTTTGGCTTCTTCCTCTCATTTTTTAACATCTCTTTGATTCTTAGATGGCTCCTCCCATCGCTGCACTGGAAGTTTCTATATTAACCCATGGTACCATTTTGTCAACACAGTGAACA
Source organism: Callorhinus ursinus (assembly GCF_003265705.2). Classification (NCBI taxonomy): domain Eukaryota; kingdom Metazoa; phylum Chordata; class Mammalia; order Carnivora; family Otariidae; genus Callorhinus; species Callorhinus ursinus. The sequence goes on from NW_027397118.1 coordinate 4,236,745, forward strand.
GTAATCGGCTCTAAATAATTTAAATATTTGGTTACAATGAAGATGGCCACAGCCTGCATGTCTATCTGGGCTCATTAGTTCTAACTTTTTTTCCCATAAAATGGAGGCCATTTGAGTAAAATGATAGTTGGAAAACATTTTTAAACAGAACCAGCAAATAAACATGGTCTTTATGAGTTGTAACTTAATCCCCAGCTGATGTCATGTTTCATGTTTCAACTGCCAGAAAATGCCTGACATCTATATATCAGGCAGATTTATGGAGACTTCAGGGAAAGAGCTAAGAGGACTCCTTAAATAAGGAGAGTGTGTTGGTCTGGGGGTAATTTGGAGCCTCTGTTATCCATAGATTGAAATGTGCACATTTGGGTAAATTATAGGAATATGCCTTTTCGCTTGATCTTTTTTTTATGTTTAAAAATGCTTCAGATCAGGGCAATGAGTACATGAGAAGCAGGAAGGAGAGAGAGTGAGAGCTCAAAATATGGTTCTCTTTTGTCCCTATTTGGTATTGATGCTGCTCTGGCAATACTAGAGAGAAGAGAAAAGATCCTGCATTGCAAACCTCAGAATCATAAACCACACACAGGCCCTCCCCACTCCCATGCTTCTGGTGGTGGCAGAATGGTTGTGTTGGCTTCAAGGGGTAAGCAAGGATGTGGAGCCCTGGTGATTCCCTATCAAGAAATTTCTGTTGGCTCTACTCCGTTCCAGCAGTTACCCCACAGGGACTGAGCTTTCCAAACATAAACCGCTCTTCGTATCATACAAGTTGGTAGCCAATTAACCAAGAAAAAAATGATTTTGAATCAGTCCCAGCAAAAATGACTCAGTGTTAACATGCGTTGTCTGTAGATTGACATTCAAGCCTCCCCATAGGGTCTACTCAGCCGGGTGGGTGAGTAAGAGTAAGTCGTGCTAGCTGATACAGCAAATAGGCCCAAATGTCAGTGGCTTAACATGGTAAAGGTTTATTTGTTGGTTATATTGTAGTCCTATTGAGTGGTCAGAGAGTGGCCTTCTTCATGGTGACTCAGATGCTCAATATTCTCCCATCTTGTGACTTTCCCATCTGAGAAACTTGGAGAACTCCACTGGATACTTAGCATTCACCTGGGAAATGGGAAAGATGGAGAGAGAGAGTCAGGAGAACTACATGAGAGGTTTAATGGAGCCTGAGGCAGATTCGGTCACATAGCTCCACTTAGCTGCAAAGGATGCTGGGAAAAGTAGACAACTGATTTCCAACCTCTATTTTGATGCAGAAGCCACAGCACTGTACTGTGGCATGACTGGTGGGATTTTCTCAGAGACCAAAAGACTTGAAATAAATAGCAACAACAAAACTCATTTTCTTCCATTTATATTTCACGGTTGACGAGGGACTAAATTTCACTCAGCCCTCACACTAGTCCTATGAGGGAGGCAGGGCAAATGTTGTTATCCCTACTTTTAAATGGGGCTCTGAGTGAGACAGGGACTTGTCTGTGCCCCAAGTCATAAAACTGAGTGACAGTACTTGAATCAGAACCCAGGTATTCCAGTGTTAAATTGGCAGATTTTACTACTGTACAGAAATTGTAAGTGTTAATGGTACTTGGGAGGTGGAGTCAGGGTGGGGTCCTCAGAGAGCTGGGGGCTAGATAGAAGCAGAAGACTAGTTCTGGTTCCATGTAAGTGTTGGTAAAGACTTACTCACAGGATATTTAAGGGATGGGACATAAAATTATTTCACTTTCCTATTTTGAGCCTAAACACCAGCCCAATCCAGAGATCCAATCCTTTTGTGCCTTTGACTTATTATTATTATTATTGTTGTTGTTGTTGTTGTTGTTGTTGTTGAAGAAATTAAAGCACAACTTTTCATGGCATTATGTTAATACAAAAATTGTAACGGTATGACAGCCAGAATGGCAACGTGAGGAAAACATGCTATGACCTCCCATCAGTGGCTCAGAATGAATGAAAAAAAACAATTTAAATGGAACTGAAATATTCAAGAGGGTTAAGGTTAGAATCCTTGTGTGTGTTAATTTCCACAGCTGGTACAATCCTTCATGCCAAAGAAAGAGTAGAGCTCAAACCCCTTTGCTCTGGGTATGCAACTCCAAAGAAATGTGGCAAGGCTTCATAATCACGGTTTCAAAGAGGTTTGTGGAAATGTTTCATTAATTCTTATAGAGAAATCTTTTTTTCTTAATTTTTTCATTAACTTCAGACATTTACTTGCAATTACATTTGTTCGGTGAATACAATGACAGAAATTAATAATTCATAGCTTTTGTCAGGGAAAATTAAAAAAAGGACAGTTGTTTCAATCAAATGCAACTTTAAATGCACAATCTTTATTTAAATAAGATTTAAAAAAATAAATAATGGGGACTGTTATTATACTTCTTATAAACCTCCTCTCTTCCAAATTATTATCTATGCTCTGCCCAGTGAGATGAAATCTTGGGTTGTTCAGAGCACATCAGGAAAATAACAGGTTCAGATCTGATGTTCTGAGACGGGGAAACTTGACTCAAGCTCAGTGTTTATGGCACTGCCTGGATCTTCCGGGGCTTTACGGTTAGTGACAGAGAATCACCCCACAAGAAAGCTGAACGGGGCCAAAAGCATTGCGCCTCCTGACAACCTCTCCTCTGACATTTGGGGAAATTAAAGCTCAGAAAGAGGGAGTGAACCTTTCAAGTTCATGCAGTGAGTTAACTGCACAAATGGACCTCGAGTGTAGGTCTCCTGACCCTTGGCCAAAACTCTCCCAATCTGCAACGCTGTCTTCAAGCTACCTTCCCACCAGGACCTGCCTCACAAGTCGCTACCTATAGATTTTGGTTTAAGGTGTCCTAGGCAGACCAAACCTTTCGTCCCAGCAGCATATCTCAAATTCTACCATTTACTTTGGATTATTAAGATTTTTTTTTAAATCATGTTTCCCTTGTTGAAATGAAAATATTCATCACTAGGTATCAACTTAGGTGGAAAGGAGTGATCCAGGCCAAAACTGGGTAGAAATGGGATGATAAGGGGAGCAGAGACAAATTCTTCCATTAAGTCTAAAGACAGCAGAGAGATGGCTACTTGATGTGTCTCCTCGCTGCTGGCCTACTCCCATCTATGAGCTGAAGAGCCTGGCTGACAAATCAACTCTACCTTTCCGTTGTTCCAACCAAAAAGATGACAATGAAGTTTGCCTTAAAAGCAAAGAAAAATCAAACCCTGAGAAACTTCCTAGAAATTGCTAGCCCATCAATAAGATGGTCCCTGGGAAAGGCAGCTCAGCATGATGGTTAAGAACTAAATGTCTCTAGGGGCTCCTTGGTGGCTCAGTCAGTTGAGCAACCGACTTGTGATTTCAGCTCAGGTCATGATCTCATGGGTCCACACTCAGCAGGGAGTCTGCATGAGATTCTCTCCCTCTGCCTCTCCCACCAGCCCCTCAAATAAATAAATCTTAAAAAAAAAAAAAAGGAAAAAAAGAAGAGTTAAATGTCTCTGGGTTGAAATCTTCACTGAACCAGTTATAAGCTCTCTGCTTTGGGAAAATCACTACCAAGATCTCTGAGTTGTATTTTCTTTATTTGTAAAATGGAGATGTATCAGTTGGCTACTGTGCTATAATAAACTGCCCCAAAACTCAGGGGCTTAAAACAGCAGTGATTTATTCTGATGTGTCTGAGGGTTGGTTCTGGAGGCTTTGCCTCTCATTGCACTCAGTGGGTTCATAGGGGTGTCTCTGCGCCTTGTATGTGTCTGCCATCATCTTTCCGGGACCAGCAGGTTCACTGGGTCTTCCTACAGTGATGGCAGAAATGCCAGAGGGCAGGAGGAAACACACGTGGCCTCTAAAGACCTGGACTCAGAACTGGCACTGATGCTTCCAACTGTGTATCATTGGCCCAAGCAAGGACACGGCCAAGTCCAAAGTCAAGGGATAAATTCTGCCCAGAATGAGGCTATGGTCAGAGCGTGGAAGAAGCGAGGGATAAAGAATTGGTCCCCAAAATACAATCTACCATAGGGGCTAATGAAAGTACTTTCTCACTGCATTGTTCTGGTAATTGGCTAAGAAAGTGTGTGTACAATGCTTCGGTCTGGCGGTGCCCTCTCAGAGAACGGCAGGGGACATAGCGGTGAGTATGCTTTTGGTCCTCTCCTGGGTGAAGCAGCAATGATGGATTAGGGACTAAGGATTTCCCTCTTTGATGTGGGCAGTTGTTAAAGAAGGTGTCTCCTGGAAGTGAGGAAACACGTGGTCTTCCTGGATCCATCAATTTCCTGCTTCTCCATACAGTACTGACCCTCATCTCCCACGGAAAAGAAGCAAATGGATTTGATTAGCAAATACTTTCATCTACATCCTAATTGAAGTCTCTGGGACTTCCTTGTTTTGGAAAAACCCATTTGAATGCACAACACATCAGGTAGCCCAAAGAATCCCCTCTCCCTGTCCCTCCTGCCCTGTCCCTCCCAAACTAGGGAGTTTATCCACCACTGTCCCCTTAGACCCATCTATCTGATCCTAGACTGTTACATCCAGGCTCCAGGCTGGGAGATTCTCCTCCTGTTTTTGATTCATACTGTGAATCACTCAATTCCGAAGCTCTTAAAACAGAGGCCAAGGACAGCCCCCAGCGATGCCCTGGTCCAGATGTCCTTGCACTGTGGACCTTCAGCTCCTCGCCAGGACTCCTGAGATGCGAAGCCCACGCTCCCTGGTAGACCCCGGTGCCGCTGAACAAAATTGCAGCTGAGGAGGCAACCATTTGGCCATCTGAAAAGTCTGACCAGTTGGCACATTGTTGTCTCCAAATGAGCCGGCAGGAAACGGGGTTTCCTAAAACTTGGTTTTAAAGCACTTAGAACAGGAAATCATTCCCCATGCATGTTAGATCTCTCTAATGACTGACTAACTAGAAACAGGCTATCTTAATACTCTGCCCCGAGCCATTACAAATGGCTTTCTTTCCAGACTTCATTAGAATATTTACTGCAATTTGGATAGAAGACTTTTGACACTGCAGTCATAAAATTTACAGGGGACCATTTTTTTTTCAGTCTGAGAAGAGACCTGGAAGAAGCGGGGAAACCCCTCAGCTCCCCCAAGCCACCAATCTCATTCATTAGTGGTCTTCATGTCTCGTGACCTCTAGTTAAGAAAATAAACATCCCTGTAGTAGTCCAACAAATTGCCTTCAGGGAAAAAAAAAAAAAAAAAAAAAGAGCTAGATCTCTCTTTTGTCAACTCCTGCCTCTTTCATATATATGTGGCCAAAAAGATCAAATTCACAATGTGTGCCAGTCCTTGGGTTGAGTGTTTTTTATGTGATTGTCAATGACTCTTCGAAACCACATGGCCAGTGGGCACCATCACTGTCCCCATGTCACCTCTGAGAGAACGGAGGTCCGCAGTAACCTAAAGTCACATGGCTAGTGGGTGGCAGAGCTGGGACTGGATCCGTGTCCTGTTGAAACCCAGCTTCTACCTTACCTACTTCACTACTTGCACCTGTGCTTGAAGCAAACCCGGTCAGCACAGGTGAAGGAGATGTGGACACACTTTCACCTTATTTTAAGTTTGGCGCATCTAGTGCCTTCATAAAAGCCATCAGCCAGGACTCCACCAAAATGGATACTAAGTCTCCATCCAGAGAAAAATCAATGGGGGCAACGTGTCGCACTGTCTTCAACAGTGCAGTACACAGCTGCATGTGTCATTGCTGGGTGGTGACAGGAGCCACGAGGGAAAATAAAGCAGGGGGGCTGCCTAGAGAGTGACATTAGCAGAGAGACCGACTTTGATGACTGGGAACGGAACGGTTCTAATGAGGGGGCTCAAATGTAGGGACCTGAAAGGAGTCAGAGAGTGGGAAGCTGTGCAAATGTGTGTGGGAGTGATCTAGAGTGAGGGGACAGGAAGGAGCAGAGCTCTGTGGTGGGTCTGATGAACAGCAGGTGGCCCTGGTTATCTCTCATGGTGTCCCTGTGGTCCAAAGTGGCAGTGATCACGGGAGGTCTTCAAAGTCCCATACCTGTACTGCATCAGTATGCCTACAATCATGCCATGCCTTTGGTTTTTGTCACAGGACATATGGGGAACGCGTCTCTGCTCTCAGTCATGCACCGTGGACTATACAGTCTCTATAACACTCCACGAATTTACAGACAAGAGAAAGATGATCACTCCTAAAAATAGTGTGCTCCCTCTTAGCAAGGAATGAAGAGCACGTGACCTATCATGTTTCTCCCTTTTTGCCTTGATTCCTAGGAAGCTCGATGTTAAATTTAATATTCAATTAAAACAACAAAGTCAGCCTTCAAGGCTTTTGAGTATTTCTAATGCTTAATTGTATATCTGCTTTTCATTGCAAGCAGCCTCTAGTCCTCTTGGAAATGGTGTATAAGTAACATATGTACGTAAAATCATGCATGCCAAGAATATAGTAAGTATGATTGACCTAAAAAATTTATATCAGCTCATTTGGATGCTTAATTCCATTTACATGGAGGCCAATCATGTGGCCAGATTGGATCAGAAAAGGAGAAAGAAACATTTCAACATTGTTATGCATTGATATGTTAATGTTCCCCCTGAATGAATGTATCGTTGAATCACATCTCCAAGGACCCACATCCTTCTGTAGCCTCCTCTCCCGTGAACATGGAACTTAGTCATGTGACTTGCTCTGTCCAATGAGACATCAGCAAACAGGCGGCAAGGAGAAGCCTGATAGTAGGGTATAGATATCAGGGCTTGCCCCCTTGAAATGTTGCGGTCACCATGGGCGACAGCCAGGTCCGGCCTCGTTGGAGATAATAGACTACATGGAGATCGAGAGGCCAACCATCATAGCTTTCCTGATGGAGCCCAGCCCCACCATGATCCTCCAGCTGCATCAAGCTTCACAAGTGAGCCCAGGCAAACAGGCAAAGGAGCCATCCAAGCAACCCCCAGAACCACGGGAATTAATAAACCTTCCTCTCAAGCCTCTACATCTTAGAGTGGCTTGTTACACAGCAACAGGTAACTGATACAGATAGCCAAAGACCTCTTTTAAGGACAAAATTCTAGAGAATTGTTACTAAATATGTGGGTCCAATAAGCACTTGGCAGGTGCCTGAGAACCCCAGGACTTCCCTGAAGGACTTACCTTGCCAGGAAGTAAAATATATCAAGAAGAACACATATTTTGGAGAACCTACTGCATGTAACCTCTCCTAGGCCAGGCGATGCACTGATAGAAACACATAGTCACTATCCTCAAAGAACTTGGTAGATCCTAAGGCCAAAATAATTTAGACAGTCTGGGACTGGCGGAGGAATAGGTGGAGATATGGGAAAAAAATAGAATAGAAAGTCTATAAAGAGCTCCTAATAAATATAAGCATGCAATATAACCCCCAAAGCAGCAACCCATATCAAAGGCATATAAAAAAATTTAAAAAGGATTTTTCCATGCATGGTGCTAGAATAATAAGTTAACTACTAGGAAAAAAAAAACTGAAGTTAAGACCTCACATCATTCTGAATAGGAAATAGAGTAACTCACAGTCAATGTATTATGTTCATACTGATTTTCACAAATGTTGCAAAGAGGACTTTTTTTTTTTTTGAGGGAGCTGGTTTCCCAGCATATCGTTGACAATGTGAAAGATTTATATACTTGACTACACATATATTTTAAAATTTGTTTATGAAAAATCTAGGAAATAAAATCAAATAGGTAATATAGTTCATTAATGCAAAAGATATATATGTGTATAGAAAAGTGTCGAAAAGAAAATATTTCACCGTATTTTTCTTTTTACCCGTCTGTGCTTTTCACATTTTCCACAATGAGCCATGTCTTGCTTATGTTGTCAAAAAAGAAAAACCAACAACAAGGAACTTTTTAAAATTTCACTTTACTAAAAAAAGTCAGAAAAAGTCCTTCCCCCTCTCAAATAGTAGAAATGGTTAATACTTACATGCCAGGCATTAGATTAAGGAATTGATGTTTCTCATTGAATACTCTCCACGTTCCCAGTTTGCAGATGATAAAATCAGAGCCTGGAAATGTGGAATGACTTGGTCAAGGTCATGCAGCCCATGAATGGCCGGGTAAACTTCTACATTTGCTGGTTTTAGTATTAAATTGTGACAGATGCTACAAGTCACCTTGAATCATTGATTCCCATAAAATCTTATAAAATTCATAGATCCATAGGTCTCTCCAGCTTTCACATAGAGGCTAATTTATTTTTATTTTATTTAGTATTAGATGGAGCACAGGGGGGTCTGGGTGGCTCAGTCGGTTAAGCATCTGACTCTTGGTTTCGGCTCAGATCGTGTTTTCAGGGTTGTGGGATCAAGCTGAGCGTGGAGCCTGCTTAGGGCTCTCTCTCCCTCTCTCTGTCCCCCTCCTTCTCTCCCTCTCTTTCTAAAATAAATAAATAGATCTTTAAAAAAAAAAAGAATGATAGGGAGCATGGTTCACATGGTCAATCAGAACGTGAAGGGTGCTAACCCTACAGATTCACAGGGAACAGGAAAACAACTGAAAGCTTAAGACTGCAAGCCCCTCAAAGACCAGGGGCTGCATCTCGTTCACAGTTACATTGCCACTGCCTAGCTTGTTGCTGGCCCATGGGAGGCTCTCAATACATGTTTTTTGGGGATTTTTTTGTAATTGCAGAACATTTTTTTAGTGTTATCAACTATAGTCATCCTGTTACACATCAGGTCTTCAGATCTATTCGTCTTAGAGCTGAAAGTGTGCACCCTTTTACTGACCTCTCCCTATTTCCCCCACCTTCCCAACCCCTGGCAACCACTTTTCTACTCTTCCTATGATTTTTACTTTTTTTCTTTAGATTCCGCATATGAGTGATACCATGCAGTATTTGTCTTGCTCTGCCTGGCTCATTTCACTTAGCAGAATGCCCTCCAGTTCAGCCACCATCATCGTCAGGGGCAGCGGGAAATGATTTGATACTGGAATCCAGTCCTTCCAGTGGCACCTTGTATAGAGTGAGCACTCAAAAAATGGAAACTATAATTAGTGAATTAAGGACAAAATACATCTTTCAAAGTTGTATGGGGATAGTATTTTTTTTTAACTTTGGAGCTTTATTTGAGTTAAAAATAAAATCCAGGCTCCAAAGCTCTGGCTAAAATGTTAGCCTCTAATCTCATCTCAAATCCTAGAGCATGTCTGGGGTATTTATTATCTATGACTCAATGAGATTTTGTAGAATATATGAAGGTAGCTAACTGATGTGTAAACGGCGATCTTTATTTGTGACTAATTTGTTGGAGTTATTACACGATTGTTTGACAACCGAGCTTTCTTCCTCTCCTGGGTAGGAAATTTCAAATCTTAATTGAATTTGCTGTGCGTTATTTTGATCCAAAGTTTAGGGAGCACTGACTAGGTAACTCCAATTCCTGTTTGTCATTTTCTTCAGAAATATTTGATCTCTTCCACCCATGTCCTTTTGATAACAGATTCAGTAAACACACCGAGCAAACAAGCAAAACCAAAAAATTCCAATAAATCCCTTCAGTTCAGAGCCATGTTTTAAAAATCCAAAATCTGTGCCTTCTGACCCAATGATTGATGATCCACTCCCATGGCTGCCCCTTGTTGAGCAAGCCAAACAGGAATTCTAGAAGGAGGGGGCTACAAGGAAGCCCAAACCTTGGATACAACTCCATGGCAGAGCCAGAAACTCCCATTCCCAAGCCCAGTATTTGTAGATAGGTATTTATTTTTCAGAGGAAAGGCCCCCCCATAAAATTTGTTGTGCCCTTTACCACAATTTCCAGGCTTGCTCCTGCAATCCAGCAAAGCTCTGTGGTCTGCTTTTCAAAGCCAGGAAGGATCACAGTATTCTACTTGTCTTTTCTCTCTGGTTGACCTTTCAGTGGAGGAGAAAAGGTGCATTAGTTACAGAGACCCAGTCCTTTTTGCCGGAGTCACGTATTTACCCCCTAGTATGAGTTTAGCTAGGTCCCATTCATTTCTGCTGAGCACACTATCCACTCGTCGTTTGGACTCCAGTTTGGGCACGACGAACAAACAAGATATCCTCTTGGGAATCCCATCCAACTCCCGGTTTTTATGGGCTTCTTGTTTCTGTTCTTTCAAGACTTATTTTACGGCAGACTCATGGGTCTCCAAATCATACATTTCCCTACCCTAAAATTTTAACCAAGATTCACAACCCAAGACAGCCCTGCTGGTGAGAGAAATAAACCAACTACATTTCTTTCTTTCTTTCCATGATGAAAAGGCCACAGTGCCTGCCTTGTTCTCAAGCTTGGCTTTGAAAAGAAACCTGTTCCCTCTGCTGACAAAAAGGGAATTTCAAGGGGGTTTCACAAGTTATTTACTCTTGCAGGAAGTCTTGTTGCTGTTCATCTAACATATTCTATCTCAAACCCATCCTTCCAGGCTTCCAAGCCCTCCTCCCCTAAAACGCTTGCCAGAATCCTCTAGCCTGCCCATCTCTCTGACTTCTCAGAGCACTGAACGGCCATTGTATTCATCCTGGTAACTGATAACATACTGTTTTATACTTATTTCTAATTTATTTCCCAAGTGAGTCTCTCATGTGAGTGCACGGTGGCCTGAGGAACTAAGTCTTAAACTCCTCTGTTCTGCAGATACCCAGTGAATGCTTGTTCAACTGGATTTCTTTCGTGAATGTTTTCATACATTTTACATATTTTCAAGTAAGCATCAAAGATAAAGAGAGGTAGAAAGGGAAACCAGATATTTTTACAGCAATTAATTCAAGTGAAATGATCACACGAGATCTTTGATTTAAAGACTCGTGGAATCATGAGGATCGAAAGTGCCTCATCGTATGTGAATCCCCAACCAATCTTGAATTCTTACTAACCTCTCCCAGGAAGTTATTGAAAGAAGCATTTTTCAGTATGTTAAGTATAATCACCCCCAAAATTTAAACCAGCCCAAAAGAGAGAGAGAAAGAGAAGAAATGAGCTATTCTTCATGATCAATTATAGTATATGTTACGCATATGTATTTAAAACGTGCCCAGGACGCAGTAGGAACCGCATTTTCTGTTACTTGCTCCAAGTTAAATTCCAAGTAATTGGTCAGCGAGATTAAAAGCACTAGGATACAGTGAAATTTTAATGGCCTCACACCTGCCTCCCCGTAAAGCCACAACCTATTCCTGCTCCGTAACCTTTAAAGCTCACCACCAGCAAGTTACTGATATAGCCAATTAGACAACAAAGGGGTTGAGATTTCAGAAACCCTTTCAGTGGGATCAGCCATTCCGGTCCCACGACCCGAGGAGCTACATCCAGCCTGCTGAGCTTCTCGCTGAGAACTTTCGCGGCTCTCTTCCAGGTTGGAGCTCCGTGGAATCCCTCCCACCTTCTGAAATTACTAGATACATCACCACCAAGAAACGGGTCACCAGACCATCAGGCAATCTCACCCTTTTGCCCTCCCATTCTTATTTCGATCTGGTTACTTCTCCAGAGCGAGCATCACCCCGTCAAGATTCACGCTGGCCACGATCAACACAGACCCCTGGCTCTGGCTCTAGAGCTCTAGAACTTGAAAGAAACATGGGACTTAGGGTGACTTTCTCACCAATGCACGTGGAGTTAATAACCATACAATAGGGATTAGATCTCTTGAACATCTTGATCCTCCTGGTTTTCTTGCTCTGCTGCCATATTTTGGTCCATTTATTCAAACCTTACTTACCTAGGAATGACTAAGTCCCAAAGAAATCCAAGCACATAAGAGACATGAATTCTTCGATCATTCACTCAAGAGCCTCTAATTTTCTTGCGGAGCTGGACGCTAAAGTTCCCTGATGGCAGGGAATGCCCCTGGCCTACCTAGACAGCCATCTCATGTGGAGCCGGGAGGGGAGTTCTCTGTGGACAAGAGAGCATCTGCCCTTAGATCAGTGGGTGAAGGGAAGAGCTTCATGTGTGCTGAAACTGGCATGACCTACTTTTCTCATAAGAGCCATTTTTCTGGCAAATATGCCTGCCCAGCATTCATTTCCTTTGGGCTAATTTCATAACCACGGTCCACTTTTCACTGATTTCGCTTAAATAAAGACACTAAAAAATGGGAATTTTTTAAAAAATTAAAAAAAAAAAAAGGAATAAGAACCTTGACATTTTGGTCAAGATTCCAGTTAAATCTTGAACCCAAAAAGCCATTGATGATTTTGAAATAGATCTGTTCAAGGCTTTTATTTGCTTTTAAATGAAACCCTGTAAAGAACACAGGTAACAGACTCCTAATTAGATTTTTGCTTTTCCAGTCACTAGGAAGACAAAAATTAAAGCTCATGAAATTTTGCCTCATATCAATTGGTTGGCTTAAATTAATGAGAAATATCTATGTAATATTTATGCCAGAAGTGACTCAAGCTTTCAAGACACCTTTAAGATGTGATAAATTGGAGTTTGGATTATTAATGTGCTCATTTGACAGCTTCAGTTTCCTTTTATTTTAAAGAAATGAAGTAATTAGTCTTGCTCTTATGTTTAGATGTATTCTCTAGTGTGGCCCCGTGGGGGTGCATCTTTAAGCACTTACTCTAAAAATGCAACAAACTTAAAATGACATTACAGATTAGTAAAAATGGAAGGATACATCCAAACCCCATTCTACACGATCTTCTTCTGTTGAATAGAAAACCTAGATCGCTTCAAAATTTAGCCCTCAAAACTTCATATGGCTCAAAGCAAAACATCCAAAAATATGTTTACATATAAAAGAGATCAGCCGAGGGGGGTTTATACCGGTAAATTATCTTTTTGCTGATTGTTCTTGTTTGCTTGCGGAAAAAATGAAAACTCAGTATTGGTTGCAGTTAAGCTGACTTCAGGATTATATGCCCCAGAAGAATTTTGAAGATTAACATAAAAAAAAAAAAAAGATCTTTTACACCCTTTTCAAAATTGCCTGGGAAAAGAAAACGAACACAGGTGATGTGCTGATCCAGTTTCACCACTCCGTTGAGAACTATCGAAAATTATACTATACAGAAAAGTTTTCCATAAAAAGAATTTTGAACACATTTGAGCATTCAATTGCTTATGAAAACAAGAGAGTATTTGGTGCTAGAGCTGAATCCCTCCTAATCAGGATTATCTGAAGCATTTTCAGGGGGAAAACAAGAGACAGAAACCACACTGGGTTTAGAATCGCTAGCACCAGTGGGCACATCTCACTCGTCCTGGATAATTCTTCCACCCTGACATGAACCACCCTGCACACACACCAGGCCCCACCTCCCCTCCGGGGACTGTCAAAACCATGAGAGGCAGCATCTTTGAAGATGGAAAGCCTGGATTCTAAAATTAGCCAAGCTGAGTCTCCTTGGGGCAGGCTATTTTGCTAAGCTTCAGTGTTTGCACTTGCAAAACTCAAGTGATAACAGTGGACACCCACCCACCCCTTGTCCCGCGGACGGGTTTTAAGGATCGATTCAGGTAATTCACAAAAAACATTTAGCAGAGGGCCTGGCACACCGGATGAACTCAATAAACAGCATTAACTATTACAGCAGGAACACTACACGTGTTGGTGTGATTGGATCCCACGGTAGGCTGAGCGGGGCACGGCCAGCGTTAGCAAAATTGACCTACACTACATCCGGTGAGGCCCCAGGATATTTTACCTTTGGAGATTTTTTCCAACTGAAAAGTGAGAGGAGGTATTTCACTCCAGGAGGGGGAAAGTGAGAGGAACAGAAGTGACGGGGGGCACTGTCGCAGAGGAAGTCATTTGCAGAACATAGAAATGAGAGAGGAGGCTGAGTGGTAGTAGTGGAGTAGAAATTCTTTGCAACTAGAAAGTCTGAGGCTCATTTACCATTCTACCCATTATTGATTGTATGGCCTCTCATTTGGTGGGTCACCTCTGTGCCTAATTCCTTATTCATAGAAGTGTTATTCAAAGTCATTCTAGGGGTGCCTGGGTGGCCCAGTCGGTTAAGCATCCAACTCTTGATTTCCGCTGAGGTCATGGTCTCAGGGTGGTGAGTTTCAGCCCCAGTGAGGCTCTGTGCTCAGTGGGGGAGTCTACTGGAGATTCTCTCTCTCTCCCTTTCCCTCGGCCCCTCCCCTCCTCTTTCTCTCTCTCAAAATAAATACATCTTTTAAAATAAAATAAATAAATCAAAGCAAAACAAAACAAAAAAGTTATTCACTGGGACACCTGGGTGGCTCAGTCAGTTAAGCGTACGACTCTTGTTCTCAGCTCTTGTCTTGATCTCGGGGTCATGAGTTCAAGCCCTGCATTGGGCTCCACGCTGGGCATAGAACCTATCAACTGGACTTGATGTGAGTGAAAAGTAAACGTGAATTATAAATATTAAGCCGCTGAGATGGAGAGATAATAATAATCAGATAGGCCTCTAAGGTCTATCCAAACTTTTTCTCTAGCCATTTCTATCCCTCCTGAAATTCAGTATGTGATCAAACCTTTATCCCATAAGAATATTTAAAATTTTGATTCTATTTTTTTTCTTAAAATGTAAACAAGGCCATTTGTCCTTTGCATTTAATTAATTCTGTCTATGGAGGTAATTTCAGCTTCAAGGAAATTCTAAGTAAATTAACATCAAAGCAGCTGTATGGGGACACAAATATTTAGGACGTTAAAGGACCACCCTCACTGAGAAATGGGACAATATGACTAATCTATGTTCATCCAAACATCTCTATCCCAACTAAAAACTCAACACAAGGGGTAGGAAAAAAAAACACACACACACACACAAAAACAAAAAAAAAGCCTAACAAAATTGTAAATCAGTGTTCAATTTATACAATACTATCAAATGCCTTTTTAGAGTGCTTTCAGAGATTGAAAATCATTTTATAATTTTTTCTCATCATGAAAGGAATCCAGCCCTTAAAAATATTCAGCAAAAACAGAAAGCTGTAAAAACAAGAAAGAGTCCAGATTATCTATAATTTCACCACTCAGAGGCGAGTCTACTGGTAAAGACCATCGGAGACTTATTCCCATCAACCCTCACTGACCCTGGATCACCTCATCTCTATATTCTGCCAAAGTGGTAAGGGAAAAGTATCACATACTTGTGTTAATTTTTATTTCTTTGATTACCTGTGGGTATAGGTTATGTGTATTTCCTGTGGCTTACTGTATATATTTCTTTTGCACACTTTTTTTTCTTTTGAAACGTCCATCTCCTATAGGTTTTTAAAAGTTCTACATAAAATATGAATGTGAATTTTCTAAATAGAAAATAAATTTGAATATTCTCTCTCTATATGTATATACATATATATATATTCTAAATGCATTTAAATAGTTCAACATTTTGAAATAGATTTAGATTATCTTTTTTTAAAGATTTTTTTTTATTTATTTATTTGAGAGAGAGAGAGAATGAGAGATAGAGAGCACGAGAGGGAAGAGAGTCAGAGGGAGAAGCAGACTCCCTGCCGAGCAGGGAGCCTGATGTGGGACTCGATCCCGGGATTCCAGGATCATGACCTGAGCCGAAGGCAGACACTTAACAACTGAGCCACCCAGGTGCCCCGAGACTTAGGTTATCTTTGATGGGATTTCCTTGAGCCTTGGAAGATACCGATAGTGTAATTTGCATAAGGATTGGAAATGTCACACAGCTGGGTGGCCTCCTACTGCAGGGACCTAGGCTCAGACACCACTTTCAACTCTGAACATACAGGATCGCATGTAATTGTTGACATAAAATTGCTCGCAATTGGCGAGGAAAAGGACCACAGGTTTAAGTTTTTGTTAATTGACCAACACTGTGGCTATCTGATGCAGTTTATTTTTTATTCTTAATACTCTTAAATGATAGTCAAAAAAATTGTGTCTTACTTGAAGATTTTCTGGTCTGGAAGACAAGACAGGATAAAACTCAAAATAACAATCACTTCTTTATTTGTACCTATACTTTATAAGGCTCAGATTGCTTTGAGAGCTATTATCACATTTGATTTAATGCCAGTCTTGTGATAAGGACAGCCTTATGGAGCATTACTTTGTTTTCATAGGTGGGACAGATCAAAGTTTTGAGATATTGCTTGGCTTCTCGAGAATCACAGTGAATAATAGAATTAATGATATTTAAGATTCATTAGGTCCCTATGAGGCAATAAATCAGCTTTAGCATGCTTAATCTCATTGAATCATAGCAACCATATCCTACAGATGAGGAAAAATAAAGCTGAGAGAGAAAAATAAAGCCCAAAGTCACACAGCAGGTAGATGGTGGGGCTGTGACTTCGACCCGGGCAGATTCTAGAACCTGGTTTCTTAGGCAGCACCGATTAACTCCATTGGGAAAGTGGCAAATCAATAGTAGCTGAATGTTGGTGTGTTGGTGGGGTCCGGAGCCGACGGCCAAGAAAGAATTCTTGAGACGTCTTCGCGGCAGAAAAGGTGGTTTTATGAAAGGACAGGACCGGTGGGCAGACTGCACGCTGCTGCCTGCCTTGTGAGGCGCAACTGATTACACACCTTGGGGTTGGGGGAAGTAAAGCTAAGGGAAGTTCCAAAAGGACTTCCATATGCTAAAGAAGTCTCAGGATCCTGGAGGAATGTTATACTCTGCCTGCCTCAAGTACTGCAGATTACAAGGACATCATTTAATTTTATCTGCATTTCCTCTTGCCTTTGTTTCCCACATCAGTAGCTGCAGAACCAGAAACAAAGCCTAGGGCTCAACTCCAAACATAAACTTGGAATTTTGCTCTTTGCCAGTCTTCTCACAAGAGCATCTTGAAAGAGCTTCTCCAGTTCCAAGGGGAGGGTGGGGCTGGATTACAACAGCCAATCAATGAAAGAAGGGCGTGGCTCGCTGGTCAGACTTTTCCCAGTCCTAGGCAAGTGTAACTTTCCCTCAAATCTGTGATTATAGGATTATTGCAAACTCAACCTGTAAATTGCTGATTTTGAAGGATGCATGTACAGAATTCTGGCAATATCTGACCCAAACAACCACTGTATGCCTTCAAAGTGTTCAAGAACCCACTTCTTAATGTTTGTACAAGGAGATCTTCAAATATTATAGAGGTGGTTCTTAGCATAGAAGGTTTTGGGAAAAAGAGACTCTGAACATAAATGTGGAGATAAAAGCTGTCTGATCTTCTAAACTCTGTTGCCTAAAACACCCATTTGTGTTATAAAAATAAATGCAGACATTACAGAGAAACGTTGGCAGGGAACTCTCCCACATTTAATGAATCTTGAAAACACTGTCCCCACTCCAAACCAGTGATTGGATTCTTGTCTCCCCACTCCCAGGTTTAGACACCGAAAGTGGTAGGGTTTTTTCTTTTCGTTTTTCTTCTTTCCTACTAGGAGAACAGCACACTCCCTGATTCTTCATGTAAACTCTTCTCTGATGGAGAGGTACTCTGGATAATAGGGGAATCCTTTGCAGGGGTGGTAAAATGCCCCAGCCAGCCTCCCCTAGTCCCCTAATTTTGTTTAAAATTGGAGCTGGTGGACACCTGGGTAAGGTGCAGTCTCTTAAGTGTCACACTGTTGATTGCAGCCCAGGTCGTGATCTCAGGGTCGTAAGATCAAGCCCCGAGACGGACTCTGCACTTAGCTCGGAGTCGGCTTGAGATTATCCCTCCCTCTCCCTCTGCCCCTCCCCACCTCCTCATGTGCACGCGCACTCTTTCTCTCAAATAAATAAATCTTCAAAAATAAAATAAAATAATAAAATAAAATAGGGGCTGGAAGGCAACCTAGAAGTCATTGAAACCCAACAACACTTCTTTTTTCTAAACAGATGAGGAAACTATGGTCAGTGGAGGTTTAAAAGCTTGCCAGAATCACACATCTCATTGCAGAGAAGCCATGGTTCCAACTCAGATCTGAATTTGTCTTTCCATCTTCTTCTCCCCAGTCTCCATAGCACAGTGACCACCCAGCTTCTTGGCACTGTCTCCATGACACCAACGTCTGGAAAGAAGGGATGGGGGAGGTCGAGAGGTCAAGCCTGCTGAGATCTAGCTAGACCAAGAGGTAGTATGGCTGCTTGATGCTGCAGCACGCACATGGACACCAGTGGTACCCATTTCCACTTCATTGGTTCAAGAACAGACAAGCCTTGACTGGTGTAGGGGAAAGTCTCATGGTAACCCAAGCACACCTCCAAGGAAACAATAAAAGTCAGCTCAGGCAGGGCACCCCAGAGCCTCTGGGGTCCTGCACCCGAAAAAGGAGCCTAAAATGGGGCCAAAGTGGGATGCAATTTCTAGGCATCTTTCTGAATAGCAACATTAGGAGCAATCGGAACCCGGGTGGGGGAAGCGTCCATGCTTTTGTTGGTTTGGGTTTTTTTTTTTCTCTTTCTGAGGGGTCAAAAGCCAACAATCTGACACTTTTTATGAAAGTGTCAGCCCAAAGGGGAAGTCTCCTTGGAGGATACGCTAGCTCACCCAGCATGTATCAGAAACTGAGATTCAACACCACGCTTTCTTTCTCTTCTTTCCAGCAGCCTCTGTTGCTCGTGGCAGATTTAATGGTGTGATTTACAGCACTGAGAGACCTTTGTCAGGGCCAGTAAAATGACAAACAATAAATATATGGAGCAGTATGTTAACAGCCCACCACACAATACCTTGTCAGTTACAGCTTGATAGCGATACATTTTAATTTTGTCTTTCATAAAAATCTTGGCATGTATGCCTCATTTGAACACAGGCTTCCAAGTCAAGTGTGTCATCCAAGCATGCAGTTTATCACCCTCTATATTTTCTGTCCTTTTCATTTAATGTCATTCCTATGGCAACAGACATCGCCCTGGAAATCATTTTCAAAACAGCTTATTTGTTGAAAGGGACTGGGTGAGGCTAAAATATGTGTTTGGCTGGGAAGAATGTCAGAGTGTGAATATGGCTTAGTTACATTAATCATATTCTTTGAGGACTTTGTGTAATCAGATACTTGAAGGAGGTGTATTGTGGGGTGGATTTGACATCCCCACCCCCACCCCCAGCTTTTTATGGTTTTGCATTTCATAAGGATAAAAATAAGAAAAGCAAACTTGCAGGGCACTTCGCATAAAGGGGTATACACTTGTTTATAATGCAAGCCAGCCTGTGTGTTTGGGGGCTCGGGTAGATGGGTGGGTTATAACTCTAATGTTAATGCTGAGCTGCCGTTACTCTGAAGCTGATTATACAAACCCATTTATTCAACACATCTTTATTGAGCATCTACTAGGTAACAAGCATTGTGCTGTGAAATCAGTAGTGAATAAAACGTTGTCTCTGTTCCCATGGAGAGAGCATGAGTAGAGCTCAGACTCCAGTGGGGAAGACAGATGGCAAACAGGTTAAGACATTGGCTAAGTAGAGTTCTCTAGAAACAGGGTCTGAGATGACGATCGTTCTGAGGTATCAAAGACTCAATAAGCAAGGCTCACGTGGCAGAAGAGGGCAAAGCCGAGTCTAGCCTCAGCCTGATCCCAGGGGAGCTCTGAAGTGTGAATGACCCAGGAGCTCACCCACCCCAAGGCGCGGCTTTTAGACTCAGTAAGGAGTCAGCCATTGGTTGTAAGCTGCCTTGCGGGCTCAGTGGGGGCCATCCCAGCCTCCTAGGCATCCCAGGCTAGGTGAGTCCTGTTGGCCAAGAGCAATTCTAGGAAGAAATGTGCAGCCGTGGGCCGTTGGCAGTGAAAACGCACGGCAGCTGGGGATTGGGCAGCCCGGCGGGCCAAGGGGATCTGAACAGGGCCCACAGCTTCTAGTACATGTATAAAAACCTACACTCTGTTCAGTTAGTACGAATGCTAGGAATAAAAGAAAAGAGGGTGCTCAGTGGTGGAGGATAGGTCATGAAATGCTTCCCTGAAGAGAGGACATCTGAGCAGATACATGAATGACAAGCAGGAACCAGCAGCAGGAACATCTAAACACTCTCTTTTGGGGTAAATGACGCAGCAAGGGCAAATAACCTGTGAATGTGGGGCAGTGGGGGAGGGGGGCGCCTGGGCGACTCAATCGGTTAAGCATCTGCCTTCGGCCCAGGTCATGATCCCAGGGTCCTGGGATGGAGCCTGCTTCTCCCTCTCCCTCTGGCCCTCACCCTGCATGTGCGTTCTCTCCCTCAAATAAATAAATAAATAAAATCTTTAAAATAAATAAATAAACTTGTGAACTTTTTTTTCATTTTTTTTTTTTTTTTAAGATTTTATCTATTTGACAGAGAGAGAGGGAACACAAGCAGGGGGAGTGGGAGAGGGAGAAGCAGGCTTCCCGCTGAGCAGGGAGCCTGATGCGGGGCTTGATCCCAGGATCCTGGGATCATGACCTGAGCCGAAGGCAGACGCTTAACGACTGAGCCACCCAGGCGCCCCAAGCTTGTGAACTTTTTTAAGGGTGACAAGTTTAGGATAATGAGAAGCAGAAAGAAAGTTCAAGTAGATGAAGGGCCATGAGCAAAGGACGGTGTTGTGGTAGAGGATCAAGTCAAAGAGACAGGCAGGGGTCAGATGTACAGGGTGTGGCAGGCCACAACAAGGGGTTTGGATTTTATTCTAAGCTCAGAGGAGGGCCTACTACTACAGGATTAAGCCAACCAGCATTAGATATCCCAATCTAGAAATTAAACAAGTAGCCCGCATTCAGCCCCTCCTAGCACTATGCTGGATCCTCTGAGCTCCAAAAGTACTGAGTACATACCGTGCACACAAAGATCTTTTGGTTGTCGATTCACAGAGCAGCCCGCAAGAGCTTCCTTAATCTGTCTCGGATGACCTGTAGCTCTGATGAAAATCCGGAGCCTTTTCACCATGCATTATCCCTATATTTAGGATTTCAGGAACACATTGTCCCCAAATTAGAACCTAGTGCATTTCCCACAGAAGCAACATTCCATAGTGGTATTCCACTGTGGTAGACAGTGGTAGAATACCGCTGCTCAGTGTGTGATACGTAGACCACTGGCACGGGCATTCTGCTTAGAAATGCAGACGCACAGGCCCCACCCCAGAATTACTGAACCCCAATCTGCATTTTAACAAGCACCCCCCCCCCCCCGCCTCCGGGTGATTTGTATGCACATTAAAGTTTGGTAAACTGTGGTACAATGTTGTTTCTACAGGAAAATGTGTCCTGAAGTCCAATAACTCACTTATTAACAAACACTTGGAAAGTACAATCAGTGCGTGATCTGGCTTCTGGTTTTCTGAGAAAGAGGTTGAACTTGACGACATAACCAGAAAAGAGAAAAATATATATGAGTCCTTTTTTTTTTTTTTAGCCATCATTAAGTGATTTATACTTTATTTATTGGGTTTTTCTTGTGCCACTTTCCAACTATCAGATCTGTTTGAAGTATGGGTGACACTCAATGTTACATTAGTTTCGGGCGCCCAACACAGAGATTTGACAAGTTTATACGTTATGCTGTGCTCAGCCCAGGTGTAGCTACCATCAGTCACCATACAACATTGTAATGATACCATCGACTATATTCCCTGTGCTGAAACTTTCATCCCATTAAGTGGAAACCTATACCCCCACTCTCCTTCACCCACTCTGCCCATCTCCCAACTCCCTCCTGGGAGTTTGTTCTCTGTATTTATGGATCTGTTTCTGCTTTTTCTGGTTGGGTTGTGGTTTTGTTTTGTTTTTTGCTTGTTTGTTACGCTTTTTAGATTCCACATAGAAGTGAAGTCATAGGATACTTGTCTTTCTCTGTCCGACTTATTTCACTTAGCACAATACCCTCCAGGTATTACCATGTTGTCACAAATGGCAAGATCTCATTCTTTTTTATGGCTGAGTAATGCTTCATTGTGTATATGTATCACATCTTCTTTATCCATTTATCTATCACTAAACACTGGGGCTGCTTCCATCTCTTGGTTGTTGTAAATAATACTGCAGTAAACATAAGGGTGCATATATCTTTTTGAAATAGTGTTTTCATTTCTCTGCGTAAATACCCAGGAGTGGAATTGCTGAATTTGTATGATATTTCTGTTTTTAACTTTTGAGGAGACTCCATACGGAGTGTTTCCCAGGGTGGCTGCACCAATTTACATTCCTACCAGCAGTGTAGGAGGGTTCCTTTTTCTCTACATGCTTGCCAATACTTGTGCTTTCTTATCTTTTGGTTCTAGCCATTCAGACAGTTATAAGGTGATTGTAATAGTCCTTTCCACAATCACTGTCGTATGCCAGGAAGCTTCGTGGAATCTCTACACAATTCAAGAGAGACCCTGCATGCAAAGAGATGTGAAGAAGAAAAGAGTGAGGAATACAGTGTTGATAGATGGTTTTACAGGAAAGGAGACGTCACCCTTAGTCTAAGTGTATCTTAAAATATTATTTCTAGGGGGAAAATCTTCCAGAATGATGGAAATCTGAAAATCTGTTCCTCCATAAAGGACACAGGCAAAATGATCAAAATCAACTTTTTCGGAACCCCCAAAATGAACGAAAGACGTGCAACAATCCAAGGAATATTTATTCAAGCAAATATTAGTTCTACAAGATGGCAATAAGCATTGCCCAAAAGAAGATTCAGTAGTCAAATGAGAAACACTGGGCTGGCTACGGTCAGTTTCTCTGTTGCAGGACTTTTCAGAGCCTTTGACATGCTCCATATGCATTATATAGTGTGCAGATTTCCCCAAAAACCTACTTGACCATAGATGCCTTTTACTGTGAGCTATTTTGCAGATTTAAATCTTGAAAAATATACTTTGGGAGATACTAGGTAAGACTTTGAGGTGAGATCTGAGAAAAGAGCAGGAGTTTTAGACACTGGAAGAGGCAGAGGGTGTAAGAGAATCATAAGACAGTCCTTGCCCTGGGAGCCCAGATATCTTTCTGGAAGGTGTTTAGAAAAGAAATTAGTTCCCAACTAAAGTGATGGGATTTTGGAGTCTTTAAGGGTTGGACAGAGTAATTCAGATTAAAGAGGAATTTCTTATAAGTTACACAAAGCACAAGCCATAAAATAAAAGGATGATTAATCTGATGTCCTTACAATTAAAATTTCTCTAAAACAACAACAACGACAGAATTACGTTAAACCAAGTGAAAGGACAAGCCACAGCCTACAAGAAGATATTCGCAATGCACATAACCAACAAGGATAAGTGTCTAGACAGTATAAAGAGCAAAAGACATGAACCAGTGATAAACAGAGGAGAAAACCTAAATGATCTGTAAATATGTAAAAAGATGCCCAATCTCCTACAGAATCAGCAGGGAAGTACAAACCAAATTAAAACCATAATAAACTTGCCAAAAAAAAAAAAATCTAATCTTTGAAAAGACCAACTGCTAGTGGAAAGGGAAAGCATGAGCTAACTCTCCTATGCTGCTGCTCATAGAGCAATAAACTGGGATAGCCATTTCAGATTTGGCAAAATTTAGAAAACTTAAAGATATGCCTACACCCTACAGAAACCCGTTTGTATGCACGATGGGACTAGTCCAAGAGTGTCTGTTCCAGCACTGTGTGTGAAGGCAACCTAAATGTCCATTAATAGAACCACAGATGAATATATTGTTGTATGTTCATATAATAAAATATTACACAGTAGTTAAAATAAGTGAAGTAGGGCGATAGGTTTTCACACTGGTAAATCCTAAGGGAAGGACACATAGAGTATGAAATCATTTATAATAGTTTCTTAAAATGTAAAACGATGCTACATATTGCTTATGGGTTCTTTTGCTGGTGCTAACAATATAAAAACTTGCATGGAAAGGATACATACAAATTCACCATGATGACCCCTAGGAAGAGAGAGAGGGGAAGGGGGTTGTGGAGGGACCCAGGGACTTCAACTGCATCTATAACATTTGGTTTTCTAACAAAAGCAATATGAAGCAAATACGGAAAAATGTTGAAATTTGACTAAGATGTGCATGAGTAAGTGGGTGTTTGCAATGTTATTCTGTCTGTATTTCTGCATGTATTATTTGTTATGGATTGAATAATATCTCTCCAAAATTCAAATGTTGAAGTTCTAACCCCTCCATACCTCAGAATGTGACCTTATGAAAATAGAGCAACTGAAGGTACCATTAAGATGAGGTCATCCTGGGGTAGGACAGCCCCCTTACCCAATATGACTGGTGTCATGATAAAAAGGGGAATATTGAACACAGATACAAATACAAGGAGAATGGTGTGTGACCATGAAAGCAGAGACTGGAGTGATGCTTCTACAAGCCCCAAATTCCAAAGTTTGCCAGCAAACCAACAGAAGCTAGAGGAGAGACGTGAAGCAGATTCCCCCTCAACCCTCGGAAGGAACCCAACGCGGGTGACACCTTGATCCCAGACCTCTCACCTCCAGCCCTGTGGGACAATAAATGTCTGTTGTTTCAGCCATCCGTTGGTGTTTCTTTGTTACACGCAGCCTCAGCAAACTCATAGATTTTAAAATACGAGACAACTCTGAACAAAGGGGCACTCTTGAATAAGAAATCCCTTCGAGTTCGTGAACAGAGAGCAGAAATGACAGAAGCCATCTTTGATGTTCCTGGGCCTGCAGACACCTCGCTCCAGTTTCTGCCTCCAACTTCACACGGTGTTCCCCCTACAGACCATCACCCTCTTTTCTTCTTACAAGGACATAAGTCACATAGGATGAAGGCCCGCTTATCCAGTATGACCTCATCTTAACTAATTAGATCTACAAAGACCCTGTCTCCAAACAAGATTCCATTCAAAGGTTCTCGAGGTTAGGACTTGAACATACTTCTTTTTCGGGACACAATTCAAACCACAATGACTATGTTCTCAGTGCGAAGCAAGGGTGTGTAAGGTGGACTAGAACCCTGGCTGATACTATCTAGTAGAAGTGGGGACCAGAGAGGGAAGGACTGTAGGAGAAGAGCTACGACCACAGACCCCTCCCCCTAGCTACTGCCAAAGTTGCATCAGAGGCAGAGAGAGAAAGGGAGAAATACCCCTGCTTCTCCCTTCTTCCTGCCCTTCAGTCTCCCACCGATGCCTGCTACCTGCCAAAACAGCTGGAAAACAGCTGACAAAGGAGACTGGGAAACTTACCCGACAAAAGTCGGCCAGCCCCTCCCCCCATGTCCAGAGCACAAGGCCCAAGGCTAGACAATGTCCAGTTGCAATTGTTCAAAACCTGTCAAGGCCTGCCTAGAACTCCGCACCCCAGCTGGAACAAGAGGTGGAACTGAGAGGGGTTTTGAAGCGGTGACCAAGAAATACCTAAACAGAAGGAAGACCGGGACAAACAGGATCTCTCTCCAGGGCCACTTTGGTCTAGGAGATGAGTGATCTATTAAATGCAATCTTAATTCTAAACTTCAGTAAGTGCGATGAAAGGTAGAGTGAGTGATGGAGGATAGCCATGGACCCCAACAGAAAAGTGATGGTTCAAGCAAGGCCACCTTGAATAAGTGACTTTTAAATTCAGCATGAAGTAGATTTTTGATCTACTCGTACTCCTCATTTTGTGGGATTGACCACTCACTTTGTAGGATCCTGTTGTGTTGTCCAGTAGAAGATTTATAACTTAGACAATAGAGTTTAAAGAGAGTGATAGGGGAGAAATGCATGGAAGAACGAGCAACCCAGTTGGAAAGACCCAATAATATATGGAGCCACTTAAAAAAAAAAAAAAAGGAGACCCAAACATGGAATATGCCCACCGTTAAGGCACAGGAGAAATAATTTGGACTCTGGAGCCCCACAGATGTGGCCTGGGTCTGGCACCTACCACTATGAGATGTGGATTCTCAGGCATTTCACGAAAACTCCCTCAAGATTCATTTTCTCATCTCGGGGGGCGGGGGGATTGGTGATGATACCCAAGTCTCTGTTGTAAGGTTTGACAATGATACTTGTAAATTAGGCAGCACTTAGTAGGTATCCAGATAATGATAAATTGATCCTAGACATGAAGAACAATTATAGTAACACGCAAGGTTTCATAGAGACTCAAAAAAGTAGGGGGAAAGAAAAGAGGGACAAAAGAGAGGAAACACAGTAGACTGGGAGAAAATGGGACAAAAGGAAGAAGAGATGACCTGAGAGAGAGCACAAGAGGCAAGACCAGACAATCAAATCTTAAGGCTGGGTGATTTCCAAGTCTCCATGCCGAAAGCTGTTCACAGCCAGAAGCAACGCCCAGTGCCACCTCCCCTATAGGAGAAGTGCCAGTCTCGTGAGGTCAACCCCTGTGATCTCATAAAGAATCCGATATTCTTACTCAGGGGTTGGAGCACCTATAACTCCCACGCAACCAGGCCCCAGACAATCTGATGCTCAGTGTGCAAAGACGGAACGCAGCTGGACCACTCCTAAGTCCCCCTACCTCAGTCAAGCACCAACAGTGCACTCAACTCTTGGTCACGGTGGGGCTCAGCCTCCGGGGGAGCCATGCGGCTCTTTGCCTTCCATTTGTAGGGGAGCTACAGAGGGACATCAGCCAGGGGCAATAGGGAGAGTGGCCCACACTAGGATATGGACACCAAGTTTCCATTTCTGCCCGGCACCTGATGAAAGTACTTGCTTTTGAACCATAGCACCCCAACAGATGGCAAGCAACACATTAAAAGGAATTCCAGCAACTTTCCAAAGTTAGCTGAAGTGTGGCCACATTGTTGGCACTCCCGGGGACGAAGACGAGGGAGAAACACATGCATCAGTGGGAATTTCTTTCTTAAAAGGGAAGTGGATCTGACTTGAGATAATTCAGAAGACGGATAACTCTGGGGAAGCCTGGTTGTTGGTTCCCTGCCATCATGCTATCCTCAGTGGCCTTATTGAAAATTCCTCCCCCCAACCCACCCTCGGGGCGCACCATGCCTACATCAGGGTGGGGCAACTTTCTATGAAGAAAATCGAGGTTGCAATGTTTGGCATATTAATTCAGAGCATATGGTCAAAAATATTGTTTGCTATGGCTCGTGGGCTTATGATATTTAATTTAAAATAGATTTTCCTAAATAAAAAAGAGACTTTATACAGATGGCCATTAAAAGCAAACCGTTTTTGCTGAGCGGCATTGTTAAAATACAATGTTTTTAAAGCATTTTATAGAACCTTGGCCCTTTGGCAAGTAGGAGGTGTTCGGGAAAGATGGAGGCTTGGCACAATGACAAGATGGCCCGGACGCCATTGTCACAAACCCTATCCCGTGGGCCATTCTTCTCTCACTCGGCTCCATTTTCTTTTGCATAGAAAGTTGCCTTCTGCGATCCTGAAGTTTCATGCAGAGCAGAGAAAGTACCACTCCTGAGATCAAGGAGCTGTGGTGATGGCCGTGAATGCTTTATGATGTCATTTCTCATTAAATGCGAGCAGATTGTTTCCACAGCAAACATCTAGTGAGGACAAGGCCAGGTGTTTTCCTATTTTCCATGTCTCCTTTCATGTTAATGGGAGCATTGTGGTCTTTTCCTTTTTTTCTCTTGTTTCGTTTTTCTTTGACAATGAGGCAAGGTTGGGGACTGTCCCAGAAAAAGCGTCCTGGAGCTGGATGTCCCTGGAAAATGTGGCTGGTCTATGCAGACAGCGTGAGGAGCCCTTGTGCTTCTTTTGCTGATCGAGGCTCCGTCGGAGCTGATACAAAATGAAAAGACCTTCTCATTCCTCTCCCCGAGGACCCTGCCACGAATTAGGTCAATCCAGCTTGCTCTCTTCCATGGGTTCATGTTCAACTTCAGTGGAAGGCTGCAGACCCAGCCGGCTGAACTCACTTAAGCGGCTTAACCACGAAAACACAACAGAAAAGGACAAGGAGCAGAATCGGTGGTGTTAACTTACAGGCTCCTGCTCCAAGTGAGAACAGGAACGGCCCCTGCTTCCATGTTCCATCCTCCCGTTGAAACCAGCAACAGACGATAGTCCGCGCTGGAATCTGATCGGGAGAGAGCACAGACCTCGGGGTCAAAGCTAGGGAGTCTGCTTTTATGGTGCAGTGTCAGCCACTCAAGGCTGTTGTTGGAAAGGCTGATACTTGAGAAACGGTTTCATATTAGTCCGGGATGGAAAAGAAAGCCGATAGCAGTTTCTAGATTGTCGGTAATCCTTTCTTCTGAGTGGCCAGGGAGAAGCAGCCCACTTCCTGGTTGGAGGCTCAGAGAAATGTTGAGGTACAGAAACAATTGTTCTAAACACAGTCTCGTCTGTAATTAGGAATGCACCAACCATGGCATGGTTTGTTTTTCTAGTCCAGTAACCTTTAACAACACTTGTAATCAGTTGGGTTTTAAAGAGTAAGGGGGGCGGGGGGCGGGGGTGAAGGTGATGGGAGAGAGTTACATTACACTCAGCACAGTGCTCCTAGAGACATGCTCAATGCTGGACACACCTTTCTGCCCGGGTGGCTTTCTGGGCCATTGTTCCAAGGGATATAAACAAAGCTTAGGTGAACACACGGGAGAGCTCCGCAATCCCATGGGGTAACTTTATAGGGGAGGCTGTCTCCTTTGTCCACGGAGTGAGGGATTGGGTTTGCAAGCGGCCTGAGGCCTGCAGCCCTGCTTTGGGGGAGCTTCTGGGGGACAGTTATTTACCTGGTCTGCACCTGGATATCAGTTGCTTCAATGAGCACCAAACCTGCCAGGGCTTGAAAGAGTTAGAATATGTACCTGGCAGAATTCACAAAACCGGAAGACACCTCTGTTGAAGCCAGCAAGGCCCAAAGTGGGGGCCTTGGCAATTCAAGTTCAGAAAATTCTTCAGAGGGGTTATCCATTAGCATATGCTGCCAGGGAGCAGGAAGGTAAATATTGATCAGTAAAGTTCGTATCTCAGTGGCTGTCTTGGAATGAACTCCCCGGGACGGACCCCTCTTGGCCAGGTATTCAAATGAAAGAAAAAGGGGCCTGAGATGTTTTCATTGTTAAAATGATTTCTTCTCTGTCTATAAAAAGCCCTCCATGTTCTGTATAGTGAATTAGGAGGGATAGATAATACAAATAGGAAAATTAACAGTACTCATAATCTCAGCATCCAGCATTAGCTGATGTTAACTGGTATATAGCATGTAACATTTCAAACTTGAAAAATAAATATACGATTTCCAACAAAAATCAGGGCAGAGTGTACATACTAGTTTGTAATCCACTTTTGTCACTTTCGAGTCTTTATTGTAACCATTATTCGAAATTGATAAATTTGCATCTACATCATTTGTAATGACGGCCTAGGAGTATATGTCATAGGTGTACAAAAGCTTATTTAATCGATCCTTTGTTTTTAGACGTTCAGACTGCTTGAAGCTTTTGTGTGTGTGTTGTAAACTGCTTTTGGTGAACCACCTCCTGGGTAAATATTCGCGTTTAAGTGTTATTGTGGTTGTTGTGCAAACAGAATAACTTGATGATGCTTTAGAAAATTTTCTGAAAGCTAAAATCTAGGCAAGGAGCTGGCTCCATGAGGCAGTGGCCTTCTAAATATGCCTGAAGAGAAGATGTGAATCAGGGGCACCTGGGTGGTTCAGTCGGTTGAGCAACTAACTCTTGGTTTCAGCTCAGGTCGTGATCCTAGCATCGTGGGATCGAGCCCCGCGTTGAGCTCTCCGCTCGGTGGGGAGTCTGCTTGAGATTCTCTCTCTCCCTCTGCCCCTCTCCCTGCTCTCTCTCTCAAAAATAAATAAATCTTAAAAAAAACAAAAAAGAATACGTGATTCAGGTTTCCTTGTAGGCATGACGGAAATAGTTGGAAATTCTGTAGAAATACCAGACATTAAACCAAATCGTACCGGGCTGCCGATGACCTGTTAGATGTCTGTCATCTCTAATTTCTAAACATGCTATTCTAGGAGCCTCTGTTTTTATAACACATAAATGCATGTGGCGTCTTCCTGGGTTATTTGGACCAAATACTGTAATTCTTTAAGCTCCGCAGACTGTTTTAAGAATGATGGGAAAAAAAAAAAAAAAACCTAGTTCACATGGTGATACAGAACTGGGGGCAGATGTCGAAATGATAGTGGGGAAGGGCAAAATGCTAGGACACACCAGGTCTAAAGTTGTCGTTAGTGAACTCAAAATATATGATTTGATAAAAATAATCGTAAACTCTGCTTTCAAGGAGGGTATTTATAACCAGCATGGCCAACAGTTCAGAAATTCAGCAGACGGCCTTGGGCATGGAGGGCAAATATGTGGCACGGCTGTCACCACCTCCTCTCCAGGTCCTTGGGCACCAGATGTGGTTAAGCGATTGGACCACCCCTCCCTGACTCGACGGCAAGCCTCGGGTCCCTCCAGCCAGCTCTCCAGGCAGCCATGACCAGCCCACTGGGATTGGCACCTGTGGTTATTTTTATCGCAGGCCTAGTGGATTCCCAAAAATAAGGGATGGGTTGGAGGAAGGGGGAAGATTTAATTTGTTAGGAAAGTGGGATATTGATGCCTGGATGGAGAGAACTAAGAGGCAGAAGGGTATTCTGCCGAAAAAGCAGAGAATCTATCCGGGTGTGGAATGATCCCAAAGAGGTCTGTTATTCTTCATGCAATTTGAAATTACAATCCACAGATTTTCCTGCAGTATTTGATGGCAGCTTCCTCCGCTAGAATCAGCGGGCTCCTACAAATGGCCCTGTCGCAGCAAATTGCAAGCCCTCATTTCTATGTATGGATCCTTTAATTATTCAACATTTATTGAGTTCCATTTGTCATGACTTGGTTTCGCCAAGTAGCAAAAGCCTAAGACAAGGGCTTGTGTGTAGCTGATTTATGATGGGACATGAGCTCAGGAACCCTCAGTAAGGGGCTGGAAAGTGACACAGGAAAAGAAAGAAAGCTGATGTGAAGATGTCTTATCAGGATGGTGACTGCCTTGGGCTTGATTCCTCTAGGAGCCTCTGAGGAGTTTCTGGAAAGTTTCTGCACATATGTGAGTGCCAAGTGGGTTCCTGCAGGCAGCCCTGAAGCAGAGTATGAGATACATCATGTGCCCTGTACCCATGGCGCTGGGGCAGGGCACTGTCCAATTTCCCGCTCCCCGGGAAGGAGGTTGCAACAGCCATGGCTAGTCACATGGCACCTTGCCTGTGACAACGCATCACTTGGTTGTTCCAAGGAAAGTGCAAGGCCAGGCTGCTTCCTCTTCCGAGAACCTGAGGTTGCAGGGCTGAACCATGGTGAGCCCAGTGTGGGTGAATCAGCCTCCAGACTTCCTCCAAGGACTGGGGTAGAGTTATGAGCCTCCTCTATAGCCATGGGAAGAGGTAAAGAGGGACGAATGGGTGTGTGAAGAGGCGGGACACTCACTGCCCTGAACCAGGAGCTAACTTATAGGGAAATCAAGGGGCGGCCATCCAAAGGCATCAACCCCAAGCAGGGAGAGCCTTCTTCTACAGGATAAACCAAGTTCCCCTACTCTGGATTTTCAAACTAGAAGCCTTCAGGAGAAGGTTCAGCACAGATATGGTTTATTTGGGTCCGTTCGTTCATTTCTGTAAATTTACTTGTTTTGTTTTTATTTAAGTCCCAGTCAGTTAACCTATAATGTGTAATATTAGTTTCAGAAGTAGAATTTAGTGATTCATCACTTAACATAGAATATGCAGTGCTCATCACAAGTGCCCTCCTTAATCCCCATCACCCATTTAATCCATCCCCCAGCCCACCTCCCCTCCAGCAACCCCCAGTTTGTTCTCTATAGTGAAAACAAAACAGATGAACAGAGGGAGGTAAAAAAGAGAGAGAGAGGCAAATCAGTTTTGTAAATTTTCAAAATTTGTTGCCAATTGAAAAATTTGGATGGTCTCACATAAAAACCGAGGTTAATATTTTCTTCTTCAGAGTAAAATGAAGTAAAAATCGCCCAGCATTGGCCAGAATCAGCTGGAGCTGAATAGTAACTCCCTCTTTAGATGGGCGTGCACCCTCCAGTTTACCGCAGTCCCCACTACTCCATGTTGTACATATTCCCATCACTCCTACTACCTGACTGGCCCCTGTTGATATGAGTGTTTATGACCTCTGTTCTGATTCCAGTTTGTCACTGCTTTAATTATGTAAAAACTCGGGCTCCCAAACACTTAAAGAAAGAGTGGAACTTTAAGTGATTTCCAATATTGCCTGGTTCCATGCTCTGAGATGCGGTCATATTCTTCTGAAACCATTAGAATATGACTTAGAGTTACTCTCTGCCTCTAAAACTGGCTGTGGGCCTTGCAGATTCACTTAACTCCTGTGGCCCTTAGTCTTATGGCTCCTCTTATGGTATAGCCATCATTTCCTGCCTTCCAGACCCCACGTCCTGGCCTCTTAGGATTGTGGAGAGCTACATGATTACTTGTAGTCAATGAACTGTGAGTAGAAAGGACATGTGTCACTTCTGGGTTTAAGGTTTAATTGTGGGTATGTAACTCCTAAAGCTCCCTCTTTCCTGCTGGCAGAGTAACCAACAACATTCAAGATGGCGGCTGCTCCAGCAGCCTGGGTCCAGGAGGGGCAAGGATGAGAAGAGCCCTCTCTCACAACCCACAATGGACACACATAATGAGCAAGAATTACATCTGTGTTATTTTAAGCCGGGGGTCAACATATTTTTTTCTGTAAAGAACCAGATAGTAAATATTTTAGACTTTGTGTGGCATATCTCCATTATATATCCTTCCTTTTAAACAATGCTGAAAGATGAAAATTATTCTTAGTTTATGGGCCATACCAAAATAGGCTACAGACCAGATCTGCCCCGTGGGCCATAATTGGCTGATCCATTTTAAGCTGCTGATATTTGAGGATTATCTGTTACTGTAGCCTGTCTTGGCTGGTACACACGGACTTCATACCCTTTCCTGAGAACTAATTTCAATGGAGACTAGAACTTCTAAGACAGGATCTGTATATTAATATGATTCTTTTTAAGTTATTGCCATATGGTGTCCTTGACCTTTCTTAAATCTTTTCAAACTTCAAAACGTCCTACATAATGCAAGTACTCTTCCAAAACACAGCACAAAACAACCCATAACCACGAAACTATTATTATTCTTTTTATGGGATTGCATCTCATCTTTTCCTGTGGGATGATATACAGATTTAGATATGGACACAGATATAAATATCTTAAGCCTGTCTCTTTTCACTAAACAGTAAGTCTGATTTTTTTCTCTCATTATAAATTCTCTTAAACATCATTTTAAGGTCTATACATTATTATGTTGAAAAAACAGTTGTTTTCTTTGTAGTCAGGTAGTTCCCAACTATTTCTTTTCATTCATTCATTAATAGTTATTCACTGAGCACCGGGTATGTACCAGGCTGTACTCCAGCTGGGAACAGAGTGACAACAAGACAGACAAAAGTCTCTGCCTTCATAGAATTTACCCTCTATGGAGGGAGACACCAAAATAACTTAGGAATAAATATGTATCATAACTTCAAATTGTCCTATGTGCTGGAAGGATAATATGGCAGAAAGTGGAAAGGGACCAAATAGGGAAGCAGTTTCAAACAGGAGTATTAGGGACAAACTCTGAGCAAGTGCCACCGGAATGATGGGTGGGAACAAGCCTGACAGTCCTATGGAAGACCAAGTTCATAGGCACCGAGGCCAAAATGATCTTGGCATGTTCCAGAAACAAAAAGTCCAAAATGACAAATGTCAAGCAAATAAGGAGAAAGGAGGTAAAAGATAGCAGATGCCAAGCTACAAAGGGCATTATAGACCATGAGAAGGAGTTTGTGTGTGATGGGAGACACTGGAGTTTACAAGAAGAGGAATAACATCTGATTTCACTTAAAACAAAACAAAACAAAAAAAAAAAAAACACCAACCCAGTCTGGCTGCTGAGTGGAGAATTGACAGTGGGAAGGGCCAGCCTAGCAGCAGAGGGAGGAGTGAGGGGGTGATTGCAGAAGCAAGTGTAAGAGACAAGGGTTGTTTCTTCTAGGACAACAGTCTCCAAACATTTTTCTCTTGTTCACCCAAAAAGGATTTTGACAAACTGAGCTCCTTCCCACATTTTTAAGTTAACATCTTAAATGTTTTCAACCTAAGTGTACATAGTTACAACAATGTAATTTCTGCTTATTGTAAATGTTGACAGTTTCAAATAAAATTGTTATATGTCACACTTTTCAGTATATTCAATTTACTCTAAGTACCATGACTTATTAAATACCATTTAATACTTGCATTCATTTAAAAAGTACATTAACAAGCTTTTCCAAGACACTTAGTTGTTTATTCTTTTTTTATCTATTAACTCATATTTTCATTTGCTTTTCATTACATTTCTGTATAGATTTTTATCCTGATGTAATATATTTTAATGTTTGAGGTCTTTTGTTGATTATCCTAGCATATTGCTCAGCATCAAAAATATGTGTAAACACTAAAATTTGTTGGTTTTAAAAAAAAATTCCTGTGGCTGTAAATTCCTGGCAATTTTTTTTCTGATTGAATTATCAGAAATTCTGACATGCAGTTGATCACAATAATACACAACTGATTACAATACCATAAACACATTATTAACACACAATTGATTGCAATAATATAAACACATTTCAAATGCTATTGAGTAATGATTAGACATAAAAAACTAAAGTTTATTATAAGTGCATCTTTTTTCATGAGGTTAATGGGGTTCTTTTTTCCTTGGATGGTTTTTACTTACTGCTAGGATGAGAGAGCTCAACATCAATTCTATCCCAATTGTAATTTTTATTGATGTATGTGCTAAGAAAACTTATTCCCCAAAATATATACATAGAAATGAAAGGAGTTTGGGGCACCTGGGTGGCTCAGTGGTTAAGCAACTGCCTTCGGCTCAGGCCATGATCCCACGGTCCTGGGATCAAGTCCCACATGGGGCTCCCTGCTCAGCGGGAGGCCTGCTTCTCCCTCTCCCACTCCCCCTGCTTGTGTTCCCTCTCTCACTATCTCTCTATCTGTCAAATAAATAAAAATAAAATCTTAAAAAAAAAAGAAATGAAAGGAGTCTTACTGTAGCAAGATATATCAATGATTTGAACTCCTGAGTTCTATGCCAAAAGCTAACTGTTTTCAAAATGTGTTCAAATGATTTATCAGCCCAGGTAGTTCTTCCTTTGTTGTTGTTGTTGTTTTGTTTGTTTGTTTTGTTTTGTTTTGAACAACTGATGCTTGACCAAGGATGTTTGCCAGTCCTTAGATGCATCCCTCTTTATTCCTTTCACCAAGTAACCCAAGGGGCTTCCACCCCAGGGCAAGGTACCAGAGCAAGCTCAGGAGTGGATGCTGGGCAAGCTCTTCTGTTGTAAAAAGTGGAGAAGGTAACTGGGAACAGAGAAGGATCAAGACATGAGTGAGCTCAGCATCTTTGTCAAGCATATGCACGTGGGGAAGGAGAACAAAGAAATCAGTTGCCTTATACTAGCTGTTTCTCATACCCCCTGGGAAAACGTACACGCAACCCCACAGATGTGAGAACCCCTCATTTCAAGTCCACTGATCTGTGGTTTTAGCAATGAATATAGTGAGAACTACTGGAGCTGGAGTAAATATGAAAGGTTGAGGCTCTGCACTTGCTGATGGACTGGCCATGGGCTCTGAGTATATAGAGGGAGTCCCAGATGGCACCTCAAGGTCTTGGGAAGAGAGATAGGCATAAAGGAGTCTGATACACAACCACAAATCAACTTTGTAGTCTCAGTGGTTTGAGAAATAAGCATTTGTTTATTATCCAGGCAAAGCGTGCTATGGGTTAGGACTGCCTCTGAGATCCAGGATTTCTCCAAGACATGATGTTGTCATGTCAATACTTGGCTCTGCAAAAGGGTTCTGCAGAGGGAAGGAGAGAGGTGTCTCAGGTTGTGATTTCTTTGTCCTGGAATGGACTCTGGTCACTTTTGCTTATAGTCCATTGGCCAAAGCTAGTCACCTAGTCCTAAGTCTATTGCATAAGAGGCTGGAATGTGGAAGACCACATGAGCATCTTGAATGCTGTCTCCATCACACTAGGTTTTGGCCTGTGAAACTGGATGAATGATGTTTCTGATTGGGAAGACAATCTATTTTTAGGTTCATTGCAAACTAGAGTTTTAGAGAAAAGATAATAGTTTTCATCTAGAAGAATAAACAGGCAGGGCGCCTGGGTGGCTCAGTTGGTTAAGCATCTGCCTCTTGATTTTGGCTCAGGTCATGATCTCAGGGTCGTGGGAAGGAGCCCCACAGCACTCAGCATGGAGCCCACTTAAGATTCTCTCTCTCCCTCTGCCCCCCCCCCCCCCCCCCCCCCCCAAAAAAAAAAAAAAAAAAAAAAAAGACAGAAAGAAGGAAAGAAAGAAAGAAAGACAGAAGCAAGACCAGTACAGAAAAATATGGGAAAAGACCAGTGAGAAAGACCTTGCCCAACCAAATATTGAAATGTATTATAAATCTAAAATAATTACAATGGGCAGTTTCAAAAGAATGGAAAAAAAAAACCCTGAAATAGACCTTCGTATATTTAAACTCTTAATGTTTGATGAAAATAGCCTCATGAGACACCTGTAACACTCTTTCCACCATTACTAAAATAAATTACAGGTGAATTGTAATGGAAATTTCAAAAATTATCTTGAGATCATTTAAATAGTGACTTACATTTTTATTTTCTTGAAAGATAATGTAGGTGTTTATTTAAGTTATTTCAAAATGGTCAAGGAATTCCTGAGGATAAAATCAGAAGAAGAAATCATGAACGAGAACACTAATACCTCTGAGAACTTTTTTTATCATTTTTTTCGTCAGCAGGGAATACAAACAAAATTAAAAGGCACATGGCAGACTGGAAAGGATATTTAAATAAACGTCAGACAAAGTGTTAGCAATCTTAATTTAAACAACTCTTCCAAAATTGTGATACCACCAACGTGCCAAATTTTAATGGCAAAAGATAAGAAAAGATAACGCTCATTAGACATACAAGTAGCTACGAAAGACAATGGCGTGCAACTTGAAATCATCTTTTTGCCCACCAAACATCAGATATTTTAAGGTGTTAAGAGTCAATGCTGGCAAGCCTTTAATAAGAAAGATGATAAGAATGATGATATCCTGCTAGAAGAAGTGTGAATTTGTTCAACCTTCCTGGAAAGCACTTTGTAATATGCAATCAATACTGAGATGTTAAGATGTTCATGCCAACATTCTTTAAAAAAAAAAAATCTATTTATTTATTTTAGAGAGAGAGTGGGTACGCACACACGCGCACACACACACACGCGCGTGAAAGTATGGGGGAGGGGTAGAGGGGGAGGAAGAGAATCTCAAGCAGACTCCCCACTGAGTGCAGAGCCCCACACGGGGCTCAATTCCATGACCCATGAGATCATGACCTGAGCTGAAACCAAGAGTCGTGTGCTTAACCCACTGAGCCACCCAGGTGCCCCCATGCCAGGATTCTATATCTGGTGAATACATGTGTGAATATTAATGATCCATACAGGAGCTATACTTTGCTCGGTATAAATTATAACATCAATTTAAAAGAAGGGGGGAAGTTTGTGATTTTTATGTTCTGCCTAAAATTTTTTTTAAAAGTTCATGCTCTTTAACCCATCAATTCCACTGCCATGGGTTATCCTAAAAAATAATAAAGTATATATTTTAAATTGTGTGTAAAGATGTTCACTACAGTGTAACTTATAAGAGTGAAACAGAAAAAAATGACAACATACTGTTGACCCTTGAACAACAAGGATTTGAACTGCATGGGTGCACTTACATGCAGGTTTTTTTCAATAAATATAGTGCTGGACTGTAAATGTATTTTCTCTTTATTATGATTTTCTTCACAATATTTTCTCTCCTTTAGCTTGCTTTACTGTAAGAATACAATAGGGGATACAGTATAGAATACATATCACATACAAAATATGTGTTAATTGACTGTTTATGCCATCAGTTAGGCTTCTGGTCAACAGTAGGCTAGTTTCTGAAGAATCAAAAGTTATACATAGATTTTCAACTGCGTGGTACAGGGTGGGGGGTTGGCGCCCCCAATTCCCTATGTCGTTCAAGTATCAACTGTACTGAAAAATAGGAAAAGGGATTTTTAAAATGTAACTTTTTTAAACTAGACTTATAAGCATCCATTAAATATCAAACTTTCTAGGAATATTTTGTTAAGGTGATGACCACAACATGATGTTCAATAGTAATCCAGAATAAAAAACTTGATAGGATATAACTTGATCCCATTTTTAAATATATTTATGTGGAATATATTTATATGGAATATATGTCTAGGAAAAAATGCATAAAAATATGAAAATAATAATAGTGATTATCACTGAGTGACTTATTTTCTCTCGCTCATCATTATCCAGTTTTAAGTAATTACTAGTAAATAATGATGATTGTTATAATTAATTCATAATTAATGTTAGTAATACAAATAGGAAAACAATAAAGGTTGTATCTTAAGTGCAGCCCGAGGAGGGGCTTCTGCTCAGAAGCCATTGTCCTTGGGCCTTTGGGAGAAACTCAGCTTTTGCCAAATTCATAAAATGATGAGGAGCCCTGGTTCTCTCCCCCGAATCTAGGCTCCGGTGTAGTGCTCTGCAGAGACAGCCTGTTGGGTTATAAGTCACAGACTCACTTCTGAGCCAGTCTTTACACGACTGCTCACCAAAGTGATTTACAACAAGGGTATCTTGAAACTCAACACAGCCTCTGAAACACTATAAGTGAAGAGAGAACAGAAAAGCTGGCTGGATTTTGTTTGTCTTGCTGGAGAAAATGTATCATCTGGTCAGGTAGAAATCACCCATCATCACGGGCAGTTAACTTGCAAGAATATCTTTTTCTGCTTCTGCTGGCAGCCCCTCCAACACTCCCCAGCCTTCCCCTGACCCGGGGTTGCAAGAGAAGACTGATGAAGGCATACTGCCTGCCCGAGAACCCATCTTCACTTCCTTCTTGGCAGCACCCTGAGTGTGCTTGGGGTCTGGCTCTAGGGAATGGAACATGACTATTCCAAGTCTTGCTGGCCGTCCCATTCCTCCCTGGCAAATACTCTCTTTCCCTGCCTTCCTTGCGGCTGGAAGCAGACCAACACAAGAAGTCTAGCTTCTCAGGGAAAAATTCTCCTCTTAGATAAAAAGACAGAGGTTCATGAGGGAATAGAATTTCCCTCTGCCTCACTCTTGCACTCAAAGGCAGCCATGATGCCTGGAGCCATTGCAGCCATGTTGGGAGCATAAGAGAAAGTTTAAGAGAATTCCAATAGAATATCCAATAGATATTCTATTCCATAGAGTATCCAATGCTCTGACATTGTTCATCTGCTGAACCAGCTTTGAAATGTCTATGTCTATTAAGGTCTTGAGATATTCAGCCTTTGATGCTTAGTTTTTCTTACTTGCAGCTAAATGCCTTTAGTTAGATATAATGAAACTTCAGAGATGGCCTGATGTGCTCTCGATCTTGTTCCTAACTTCCCAAAT
Organism: Callorhinus ursinus; assembly: GCF_003265705.2. Taxonomy (NCBI): domain Eukaryota; kingdom Metazoa; phylum Chordata; class Mammalia; order Carnivora; family Otariidae; genus Callorhinus; species Callorhinus ursinus. Next base: position 4,276,148 of record NW_027397118.1, read on the forward strand.
ACAGGACTTGTAGCTATTTGTGACAACTGCAATGGGGTTTCCTAAACATTTGTATGTGTTCTTGCAAACTAACACAATGAGTGAAGAAGGCCATGCCAACCAATGGTCACCTGTGAGATCAGGCATGTTTTCATTAAATCATTCAAATTCAGTGATGCTTGAGACCTTCATGATTCCTCTTGCCGTGGTGCTTATCATCTTCAGCTAACCTGGCTGGTGTCCAATGTTCTAATTTTGTTCCCCGGCTCTACTCTTTGGGAGAAGTGCCATATTTAGAAACATCTCCCCATGCTGCTTACAAATATTCCTATTTTATTTCCTTAATTCCTTGGTTTGTGTAGTTACAGTTAGCAGAGATGACAAACAAACCAATGGGAGAGTTATTCTTACTTACACCATATCCGTTGGTATCGTGTGATGAGCTTCTTAGTGAGAGTCTACCTTACCCCATAAGAGTTCATCTAGTAGCAGAATTTTCAGCCAGGTGTCTTAAAATAAGAAAATTCTGATATCCATGAAAAAGACTACCCCTTCTCTCAGTGTATATGTCCAGCTTGAATCACACTCATAGGGTTAAGGAGAGACACACATACCCCAAAACTCATACATAATCTGAACTGAAGTACATAAACAAAGGAACTTTTAAAATGATAACCCACCTAAAGATTTTAGAAAATATGCCATGTTAACACTCGCCCCAGTTCCCAGCAAGAATGACCTAGACTCAGTGATCCCACTAACTGACAACATGTAGTTATTTATTCTGTGCTCAAACACTACCAGTAATGTGGTAAAGGAATATTGTCCTGGATATCAGGACTTTGGACCTAGCTAGTCCTCTTTCTGCCAAAAATTCACTCTGAGCTCCAGACTGCTTTCAGATTCCCCCTTATGGGAATGTAAGCAAACAGAAAAAAAAAAAAATGCCCTTCTTTCTGTGAAAAGATGCCCAGTCTCCCACCTGTATACCTGAAAAAAAAATAAGAATACTTGGAATGTCAATGTTTACTGAGCACTTACTATGTGCCAGGCACTGGACTGAACAGCTCCCATGTATTAGCTCATTTGATCCTTAAGAGAAGTGAACATCATCACTCCCATTTTGCAAAGGAGGAAGCAGGTCCAAAGGGGCTCCTGGACTGTGCCAGATCTCCGATTCCAAAACCCAACCTCTTCACCATCACACCACCCAACCATCCATAAGGAATTTGGCATGCTTCAAGCAGTACTGAAAACAACATATGAGCTTAACTGCAGAAAAGAACAAGATTCAAGGTTCTCTTGGTTTCTGTCTAAAATTAAACATGCATTTCAGTAACTGTTGTGTTTTATATTTTTTGGAGGCTGTGTTTTGGATCCCATGGGAAAGAGGCATCTGTTTGAGAAGGGGCGGCTTAAAGGAAGACGCTGTTAAATTTGATCAGGGGAATCACGTGAGACCTTTACATCCTGTCATGATTTGGGTGCTCACGAATTGTTGTCACTGAATTCCATAAACATCCCTTGTGTTCAGTGTATTGTCGCACCTACGGTAAAGGTATTGTTAAAACGCTGAGTAAAAACACACTTACCCTCCGCAGGCTATAGTTTGGCTTTGAAATCTCTGTAATTAACACATTCTCATTTCAGGCACTGGTATTACTGAGTTCAAGGAAACAAAGATGTATTTCATTTTTTTTTTCCCCTACCGATGATTCATCAATTCCACTCCCTCCGCCTCCAGACGTCTAAATTTCAGTTTTCTGAGGAGCTACAAAGCATGAACTGGCATCGACGCATTGAGTCAGAGGACACCAAGTGTTAAACTATAATACCGCCAACAGTTTGGTGTCAACCCTCTTAACCTGCTTTCCGGTGTAGGCGTCATTAACAATGCTCTTTGCCCTTGGGCACTAAAGGGGAAAGACTCCAGTAACCCTACACCAGCAGATCCGCTTAAGTAACTACCTGATGCAGAGTTATCTTTCCAGGCTATCCGGTGAAGGGAGTGAAAACATTTGCTTCTGTATCCCTTGCAAGCTGGTTGCTTAGACACTCCCGGCTCCCCGAGGCTCAGTCCCTGACCCGTACGTGAATTTGCACACTCGCGATCACCAGATAATACTTGGGTTTGTGTTTGATGGCCACAAGACAGCACAAACATCAGCATGTCCACTGAAAACACACGCACACGCACGCGCACACAGTATAACATTTAAGAGGAAATATTATTCCACATTGAAACGCCTTACTTAATTTTCTAGGTGTGTCCACACTAATTTAAAATATCATCCCTAGTGATCCCCAGATAATGACTTTAGAAACTTCCTCATCAGTATTTTCTTTTTTGTTGTTGTTCATATTCATTAATATTTTCCTTATTTGCGCCTGTAAATACATTAAGCATTCAAATAGTCACTAAGGATTTGGTTAAAAGAGCTATAAGCATTTTTTTTTTTAGTGTATTAAGATTGCCCCTGGCTATCTTCTTTACTCCTGACTGGTAGGTGCAGCTAATTAGGTTGAATATTCCAGATAAATGGAAGTCCCTGCAGAGAGAGATAATTCAAGCCATTCCCTATTTCATAATGAACACTGTAAAAAATGATTTCTTCATTAACAGAAGAAGGGGCTGCTTGAGGGGGTGGAAATCCACAGAAAGAGCTCTCCCCGGGTTTTGCAGACGGAATATTTTCAACAGGCATATCCTCAACATTTAAAAATGTTCTTCGAGGATCAAGTAGTACAACTCTTCAAGCCAGTCATTTTTCAACCCAAGATCAAAAGGGACATTTTTTTTAAAGGAGGCCGATAAAGAGAAAGAAGAAAAATTGCTACAGTTGAGAAATCCTACGGTCTCATTGACTCAGATGTAAGCAAGTTCTTACTTGTTGTGTGAGTGTGTCCCCTCGTGCTCTTCTGTGACTCTGAGCTGCGCTCTCTGCCGGGAAATCTCTGTGGCCACCTTTAAAGGAGATGTGGCCCATGTTGCCTGTGTCTCCACTGGCTCTGAGCAACACATAGTGCATTTTTGTCCCGGGGTGGAGACAGCAAAGTGACCTTTATTTGCAGGACGCAAGCTGGCTTTTGATGCCCACCCTTTAAGCTGACCACTTCCTGATGGATGATGCTCTCAGAACCTTTCACCGAACCCAGGCTGCCCTGAGCATCTCTCTTTCTGCTCAGAGTCCCAGTATTTTGGCATAGACAGCAACTCTGTCCCCCTCCGCAGAGATGGCAGAGTGGGGTGGTCTCCCCCAAGCATCCACATATATTCCAAGAGGCCCCAGCCAAATTTCCAAAGTTTCGAGTTACTTTTCTACCTCGCTGAATAAAAAAAGCAGATTCCGAGTCAATCGGTGTCTTATCCTGAGAAGTAGTATCACCATCTTCCTCTTCTCCATTTTAAGAAAGCCTTTCTTTATGTCTACCGTCAATTGCCTGCCTCATTATACACACAGCCTGGAAAGCTAGTTGCTCACTGGTCATCTTCCGACACACTAGGAGCACACTTTGAATCTGAGCACAGGCTGCCTTCAGCAGGTTATAGCCATATCCGACCCTCACTGCCTACTGCACCAGTCCTGGTTCTTTTGCTTAATATTGAAGCATCTTTATCATCTGGCCACAAACTATCTAATCTGTGCTATGTATCCCCATTGATGAATTACGTTTAACCCACTGCCTCTGTCTCTTTGCTTTTCTTACTATCCTAAACTTGTACTTGTGTGTACCTCCATGGCTTTGTGCCTATTGCTTCTGACACCTGATTTCAAATGAATTCATGCTCACAGCCACTGATAATGGTTTATCGAGGGCTGGATATGTGCCAATTACTGTGTTGGTCACTTTGCCTATGGTATATTATATTACCTGTATAATGCCCAAGGAAGATAAATACATTTATCCCTGTTACACCAAAAGGGAAACTGAGGCTCAGAGATTGTAGCAGATGCAGAGGTGCCTTCCAGAGAGCTGCCGCCTTTTTCAAGACAAAGGCACTCATTCTCTCTGCTGTTGAGGGTGTTGATTGCTGACAGTTCACACTGTCACTCCTTCCACCCAAATTGGAAGAGTGTTGCTCTTCCCTGCCAGGGGGCAGCCTACACCCTATGACTTCTTGCTGCAAGAATAAAAAGGTCTGGAACTCCTGCCTTAATCTGGGACATTTCTGAAGGACCGTCCCTGTCCAGAGCTCCCCGTGGGGTCAGCCAAGGTCTTCTTGGGGTAACTGTATCATGGCTTGACTTCTCCTTCTGCCCAGTGCTGCTTCCCACAGCCCTCAGTGGTGGTGCTTCTGAGAGCCCTCCCCGATAAGACTTTTGCACACAACCTCTGTCTCAGAATCTGCTTCCTCGGGAAACCATCTTGAGAAAGAAAGTTGCTTTCTTTGCCCCAAATAAAGACCAAGTGAATGATACATGTGGGATTTAAACACAACTCTCTTTCAAAGACCATGTTCATTTTTCTTTGTTGCTCCTTCTCCATCCAAAGACCACCCATCTTTCCCATCTCAGACGGGCTCCAGGCGCTGGGATGCTTACACACCCCACCAGAGGAAAGTGAGGCAAAGATTGGCCTCTGGGAGAGTGGGCGAGCACGTGCATCTGGCACATGGAGGTGTTTTGTTTGTCCTGTGTTGTTCTAAAAAAAAAAAAAGTGTTAGCATTTTAAAACTCAGCAGATTTCTCTCTCTCTCACACACACACAGAGGGAGAGAGAGTGAGAGAGGGATTTCCTACTTCTCTTGAAAAAGAGCAGCAGGTCATACTAAGCCCACTTTGCCACAGCTGAGTAATGCCTGTGGTTGGGTAGTGTCGGTCCCTGTAGACACTTTGCAGTTTGCTGCTGTCTGCACCATCCCCAAGCAATCCTTGATGCGGAGCCTGGAGACAGTTAGCATTTGCCATTTATCATATTGTAGTCTATTTTTATTCCTTTCATGGAGAACTAGTTCTCTATATGTGTGTCCCTACAAAAACAAACAAACAAACAAACAAACAAACAAAAAACAACAAGAAAAGATAGGCCTAGAAGATCATATATATTGTGAGAAGAATGAGCCAAAGCTTTGGGGAAGGAGGATGAGTAAAGCTTAATTCTACCTCTTTAACATGTAAAGAGAAAGGATGAGTTACAAAAATCCATCTTACATTGGCCACTTCATTGTCTTCTGGTACCTACAGAAATTATAACAGGTGTTTATTTTTTTTAAGGTTTTATTTATTTATCTGAGAGAGAGAGAGAGTGAGCGAGAGAGAGAGGGGGGGGGGGGAAGACGCAGAGGGAAAGGGAGAAGCAGACTTCCCGTTGAGCAGGGAGCCTGATGTGGGGCTCGATCCCGGGACCCTGGGATCATGACCTGAGCTGAAGGCAAACACTTAACTGACTGAGCCACCCAGGCGCCCCAGTACCTATGGAAATTAACGTTTGGGTCACCCTGGCCTATGAATAAGATCAAGGAATGGTATTCTCAGTCAGGTGTTGTACACAGTCTAGCAGAAGTAGCCCCAGATTTGGAGGTCACAAGAGATGCGTAAGAAGGGAGCCTGGTCCTACGTCTGCCATGATATGGTCCTAGGGAGAAACCCCGAAACCTGACCAATCTCAGACACTATGGGCTGTACTAAACACTCCAAGATTCTGCCCAGCTATAAACTCAGATCTGTGATCCATTTGCCTATTGTGCTTTACAATTAAGTTTGCCAGAGTAATAAACATATGAGGGCACGGATTATATCAGACATTTCTTTATATCTCTTCCCAGTGTAAAATGGGAAATATGCCTTATTTGCACGTCGATTGATTAACTGACGGCTCTCCAGAGCTCAAAGTTAGAACCTTGTTCACAACAAGGAGAACCTAATATAGACCACAAACATCCATCTAACAAGAAAGAAAAAAACAAAAAAGTCAAGCCATTAAAATCGGGAGTAGTGGGAGCTGCATACTGCACGCAAGAAAAGTAACCACAGTTCACAAATGGAAAGTGTCGTAACAATTCTGGAGGAAAAAGAGTCAAAAATGCGTTTCCTCTAGTACTGCGATTTCTCATGAACAGAAGGAGCCCTTTGGACAGAGTCTGGAGGGAATTGAAACTCACTACTCTGGAAAATTGATTCATCAGGATGAGAGAAAGTCACAGCTTTCTACTTGAGATCTCCCTCCCACTCTGGGCTCTGCTTTGTTTCAGAAAAGGTTTCAGGGGGAGGGGTCTGAGACTGATGTGAATCACCCAGAGTTTGACTAAGCCTCCGCTCTTTCTTCAATTTTTTGCAATTTCTCTGGCATAATTGTTTTAAGAGGATTTTTCCCGAGTTATTTCTTCAAACCAGTTGCCTTCTTGGTTTAGAGGTATACCACACGGCAGCCTCTGTGTCATTTTCCTAAGGAAACAAAACAAAAAAACAAGCCCAATCACTTGATGGCTAATGAGTTTGGTAACTTTCCCGAAGCCTGAGGACGTTTGGAGAGGTGCCATATTGTACCACACAGGCTTTTGCCATCTTGCTGCCTCCAACTCCTTCCGGGCCCCAAGGTCTTCCAAAAGCCCGTGTTCCCACCCACATCTCTCTTTAGCACATGTCTGAGAAGAGTAGCTTTGACCTTCTCCCTCAACTGCTTCTTTTTGGGGGAAGAGCCCCTCCCAGCTGGCCTGCCTAGAATTTCCATGTCCCTGGAGTTCTAGTGAGCAAAAATTTCTTCATCTTGTTACACTTAAATATTCTCTTTAAGCCTTCCGAAGTACCTGGCACCCTGGGCATAGCATCTATATATTTTCTCTGCCTGGCACCTTTGTGTGATTCTTAGTCTAGAATATTAAACCTTGATGATTATTTGGTTCAACTCCCTCATTTCATAACGGGGGAAATTTAAGCCCAATGAAATTAAATTCCTCTAGAATTCCTAAATATAAGTAAACTACTTTAAGCAGTGATCAACTGAAGAAATAGCTCTTTGTTCCACACACCAGCTTTGTTTATACCCCAAATTTTATATATATATATATACATATATATGTGTGTGTGTGTATATATATATTCTGTTTTGTGTGATATAAAGAATTTCCCAAGGTAATTTTAACTACAGTTGATTTTTGCCCTAGACTCTGATTAGAACTTAATGCCCAAATAATGTGGAACCCCATGTGTCTAATAAGTGCTACAGCAGAACATCTTGATGGGGCAATGAATATCACTGGGGACCAGCAAGTACCAAGCAAAGTATGTTGTATTGTAAGGTACAAGTACTTTGTGGGAAATTCCCAGAGCTACAGGGATTTTCGCACGCATGGATCATGGGTTAGATGTGGTGTGGGAAGTGGATAGCTTGGTGACCAGAGGGAGAAAGCATAGCCTTACATGGAAGCTAAGGATTTTATATTTTGTGTTATGGGTAGTGGAGTCACTGAGGTCCAAGGAGAAAAGAACTTGGTCTGTTTTTGCTTTTTACTTCCCCAGGAAGGTAGAAAAACACTTGCAGACTGGTAATACGGGGAGCCAACAAGATTTTTAAGAGGCTCTTGCAAAGATGCGGATGAGAAATGATGGCCAGAAGAGAAGATAAGGGAACAGATAGAGATATGTTCAGGGAATAAAATCAACGGAACCTGAGAAGAAGCTAGATATGGCTGGTGATTGACAAAAACTAGGCAGCTGAAAAACCTATGCCCCCAAAGTCACTTACTTGGTAATTATCATTCAACTATCATTCAAATCATACGAGCTGGAGTGTAATTTTTATATTTAGACTGCAAATCCAACTAATAATCTGACACTTTTAGCTCCAAGTGCTACAAAATACCTTGGCCAAATTTAAACACAAATTAGTTGATGGTGCTCCTACTAATTCTTTAGTCCTTAACTTAATCACACATGAAATTTTCCAGTAGTTTCAAAATCCAAGAGTCGTTAAGGTCTGAGCCTTTTAGAGAGTTAGAATTACCACTGTTTCCTCTTGCTCACAAGGCTAATTTTAAACATGACCTTTTGATATGTCGTAAGTTGTTATTAATGCCACAAACATACATAGATCAATAGCTTAAGGATAAAAGAGACAACAGTGAGACAATAGACTGGTTTCCGATTTTGGTAAGTGTCAGGCAATGTTTTTGACAAACTAAACAGTAGACCGGGGTTACGAATGCAAATACCTGCACAGTCCAGGTCACTAGCCTGGTGAGCATATGTGCAAGTGAGGACCGCAGGGAAATAGAGAACACACATCTAAAGAGGCATCTCCTGCCCTTCTCTGGTCTTTTTGTTACCATGCATGAATACCAGTCCAAGGTCATCAGATACTCCAGAGTTTTTTAAAGGTAGATGAAAATAAACGGCAGGGCCAACCAAACCACATTTGTAAGGTGCATCCAGTCCGTGACTGTCAGTTTGCAGACAGCGGCTATTCAAAGTGTGGTCCAGGGGCCAGGGCCATCAGCATCCCCTGGGAGCCTGCTGGAATGCAGAATCTCAAACTCCATTCTAGACTCGTTCCATCAAATCTACACTTCTAGAGAGGCCTTGGCGATTGTGTCCACATTCAAGGTTGAGGAGTATGTGTCTTAACCTCAAGCACAGTCTATACTGTGGAATTTCTCTGCCTGTAACCAGAGCAGACATGCAGAAACTCTTCTGTTACCAAAGCAGCACCCAGGGTGCTTTTTGGAGATGAGAGAGGGAATATCGCATTCCCAACAGGGCCGCTCGGAGTTGATTCCAAAAGAGGGACACAAGATTTCTTCTCGGCACCTGAGTGGCTCATTCGGTTAAGCGTCTGCCTTCGGCTCAGGTCATGAACCCAGGGTCCTGGGATCGAGCCCCGAATTGGGCTCCCTGCTCAGCAGGGAGTCTGTTTCTCCCTCTGCCCTTTACCCCACTCGTGCTCTCTCTCTCTCGCTTTCGCTCTCTCGCTCTCAAATAAACAAATAATCTTAAAAAAAAAATTTCTAGAATCCATTGCCTCCTGTTGTTCAGACTTGTTGTCCCCTCAAAGCCACTGAACAAAATGCATAATTTCAAATCTACAATAATACATTCAATTAAAAAAAAAAAAACACTTTTCAAGTTAGAAAACACTCCAACGCCAACAGAGTTCAGGATGCTCCAGTCAAACAGACTAATGCACGATAATAAGATGTATCTCCTGGTCTTGTCTGTAGTGCAGCAAAGAGTCTACCAGCCTCCACCTCTGGCCCCCGTTTGTGAAAGCCGAACCAGAAGCTGGATCTACCATTAAGGCAGGAAGCATGGCTTTATTCTTCTGCTTTGACATTCCAGTAATTTTAGAGGGGGAATCAGGCTGGAGGTGAGGCCGGGGCAAGCCAGCATAAGACTAAAATAGCTGGGAAGCTGCCTTGTGTGTCTATTTTACGCACGGACTTCCGTTTCGGGTCCAGAATCTGGAAGTGCCCCCGAGGTACAGGAAAGACGAAACTCAGGGTTAGGAATGAATGAATGACCGCCAGGCGTGTTTCAGTTCCTGTCTGGGATGCAGCAGCTGCTGAGGGTGAGAAAGTACGAGCTTTGCTTACCGACTATACAGGCTGGAACCTGGAAGGGAGAGCTTACCGACTATACAGGCTGGAACCTGGAAGGGGGAGCTTACCGACTATACAGGCTGGAACCTGGAAGGGAGAGCTTACCGACTATACAGGCTGGAACCTGGAAGGGGGAGCTGACAAACTATGCCCCGAGCAATTAATTGGGGAGGAAATTCCTCAATATTCCCATGACATTTGTGTCTGTTTGACTCGTGCAGAATGTCTTCTAGCGGGTCCCATTGCGAACAGGCTTCACGAGCAAGCAGGTGAGCTAGGGGATGAAGCGCCCGGGCTTGGGATATGGTATCAGAGCCTATCTCGGCCGGTGCTGGCTAAGTGATCTTAGCTGAGTGTCTGCATCATCCCTAGCCTCAGTTTACCCATCCTTGCAGGACAGGGATGAGATCAGGCCAATGAAGTTCTTTCTCGTCTATGTCCTAGCATGAAACCTAAAACCTAAGAGGAGGCACCAACCATCCTTCCCAACCACCTGTAAGATTCCAAAAACAAACAAACAAAACCCGAAAACAAAACAACCCCCCAAAAAACCAGGGTTCCTTCTATTGTACCCCCTGGCATTCAGCAGTAACTTACATTTGCATGGTAGGCTTAAAGTTTCAAAACCCTTATATGTGTTTTAAAACCATAATGTGTGTCCCCCCAGCACTCCAGTGAGTTAGGCAAGGCAAGAATCATCATCACTATTTTTAAATGTAAAAACTGGCACAACTGGTAGAAGACAGGCCTTCTGGCTTCAAGTCCAACACTATTTCCACTCCTCTGCCCTCTCTATTTTGCAAATAGTAAGGACTCAATAAATATTTGTTGAATATACAATTTCAGGAACCCCAGTGAAAAATCCATAATACAGATGCTCTTATCCTACAACCAGAAAAAAAGCACAGTGTTGAGGGTCCCCCCCGCCCCGCCGAGGACAGGTTTTTACTGTGTTCAAGGTGAAAGAATTTGTCTTTACGTCTCTTGGAATCCCCAGGGGCACCAAGAAGTGTGCTAACATAGTGACCCGACTTGATTTTTTTCCGGGTGATTGATTTGTAAATGATCATCGATGTATGAGTATTAGATGTTTGTACACAGGAGATGGAGGGCCACGTTTTCATAAGTAAATGAAATGGAAAATAAACTCATGTTCGTATCAGTTGTAATTGTAGCAAAGTGTTAACATTCACTCCAGAGCACATAACCTGCAGTTACCAACGGGTACTCCCTATGGGAGGGTTTTGTCCTGTTAGCTGAAGTCACCTCCCTTCTGCCTGTGCACTCAGAGCTTGCGAAGTTCATCTTTCACAAACACGCTAGAAATACTGAAGCCATTCTATGGGTCAGTGCTGAATTTAAGGAGCCACATATCAACTTGAATCAGACTGATTACAACTCCTCTGAACCTAATTGGCAAAACCTAACTGCATTCATGTTTTATTAAAAGCAACTTTCATTACATAGGGGTTGCTGTCAGAAAAATAAAATCACATCTGCAAGTACTTAGGTATAAAATTTTGCAGATAACTTCCAGTCGTCGGTAATTTTATATTAGAAACTGTTTTTTCCAATACATGCTAAAACTTTGTTCATCAGTATTAAACACGCTTTACCTACCACTCTCAGAATATTTATGGGATTTGTAATATAACCTTTTTTTTCCTTCTTCTTCAGAGATGTAGTAAACTCGTTTCTGCCAACCTTATTTTTGGCAGCCTCCCTAGGCCCTTTGGAAACTATAAATTGGTTTGCATTTTATATTCCACTGTTTACCATTCTCTCCACGCCCCCCTCCTTAGAATAAATTCCAGTCCATTTTTTAAAAAATTAGTAGTAGGTGTTGGCTGCAAAATGGATGGGTTCTGCTTGAATTCCCACTATGGGGAGTTTTTGTTGATTGTTAGATACAAGATTCCCCACAAATTCCCTTCCCTTAAGTGTACCCCTAAATGCACAACAATATGATATGGCTATATTTATCACCACCGCCATATTCCAAGTTAAGATCTTTGTGTTAAAGTCAGAATGCTTTTGCAAGCAACAAACATTGACTAACAGTAGCTTAAGAAAACAAAACTCTTTATTTGGGGATACTTTTATTTTTTTAACTAAATTTATTTTTAGAGAGAGAAAGAGAGAGAGTGCGCAGGGGGAGGGTCAGGGGGAGAGGAAGAGAGAGAATCTGGAGCAGACTCCCTGCTGAGCAGGGAGCCCAAGGTTGGGCTCCATCCCATGACCCTGAGATCATGATCTGATCCTAAATCAAGAGTCGGACACTTAGCCAACCGAGCCACCCCAGCTCCCCAGCAGATACTTTTAGAATTAGAGGAGCATTGGGACACCTGGGTGGCTCAGTCAGTTAAGCATCTGCCTACAGCTCAGGTCATGATCCCAGGGTCCTGGGATCGAGTCCCCCACCAGGGTCCCTGCTCAGTGGGGAGCCTGCTTCTTCCTCTTCCTCTGCCCCTCCCCCTGCTTGTGCTCTCTCTCTCTCTCTCTCTCTCTCTCTGACAAATAAATAAATAAAATCTTTGAAAAAAAGAATTAGAGAAGCATTGGCAGGCTAGCACAGAGAGTTCCCATATACCCCTCCCCCAGCAACCTCTAATGATAACACTTACATAACATGATACGTTCATCCAATATAAGAAATTCAAATGGGTACGATGCTATTGACTAATCTGCAGACTTCTTATGGGTTTTCCAAGTTTTCCCACTGATGTCTTTTTCTGTTCCAGGATTCAGTCCAGGATCTCACTCTGCATTTAATTTTCATGTATTCTTAATCTCTAATCTATGATAGCTACTTTGTCTTTCTTTGCCTTTTATGACCTGGAAACTTTTGAAGAGTACTGGCCAGTTACCTTGTATAATGGTTCCCAGTTTGCATTTGTACGATGTTTTCTCCACCATTAGATTAAGGTTATACTTTACTGGGAAGAATCCTATCAGGGGGAACACGATGATGTATATCTTATCCCAGGTGATGTTAACCTTGACCTCACGGATAAGGTGGTGACTTCCCACTTCCTCCACTCTGAACTTTTCCCTTGGCAATTTATAAGTATTTATATTGTGGGAGATGTTTTAAGACTATGCAAATATCCTATTTCTCCTGAAATTTTTGCCCGCTAAAATTTTAATATGTCTCAGGGATCTTGCCTACAGCAATTTTTCCTGTATTCTCATGGCAGTCTTCGATGCTCTTTCTTCAGTGAGTTTCACTCACTGAAACTCTCATGTAAGAAAGAGGTGCCCTTTCCACCCCATCCTTTATTTATTTAATTATGTATTTGTCAGTATGAATTCAAGGATGTTGATGTACTCTTTAGGTTACAGCAATCATATCATTATTTATTTTATGGCTTAAATTTTCCCCAATGCTTTGGACATTGGGAGCTTCTGAAAGTTGGCCTGTGGTCTTTTACCATATACCTCTTCCGTTTTTTTTCTTTCTTTCTTTTCTTTTCTTTTCTCTCTCTCTCTCTCTTTTTTTTAAGGCATGTCCTTAGTTTCTGGCACCACAATATGCTCTAAGCTCTTGGATTTTCCCTGCCCCGGCCCTGCAGTCAATCCTTTTTCCAAGGAGCCTCGGTTCCTTTTACTAGAGAAAGAGATTTAGGTACTAAGAGTACTTATTGATACAGGAGTTTTTTTCATGCCTTCTCCAGAGACAGAGCTAGGATATGTATGTCTAGTACATCTACGCATGCATACTAAGCCATATGCCCACATATATCTGTGTTTCTATTTGTATCTACCTATCTGCATGGACATGTTTAAAACCCTGAGTTTATACTGATACCTTTGACTCTAAACTTCATTTGTAACTTCTTTGGACAATGAGAAACCTTGTTTCTCATTATCTACAATGTATTGGCTGATGTGTCCCACCCTAGTGTACATAGAAAGTGGTTGTTGGGGGGCGCCTGGGTGGCTCAGTTGGTTAAGCGACTGCCTTTGGCTCAGGTCATGATCCTGGAGTCCTGGGATCGAGTCCCGCATCGGCGCTCCCTGTTTGGCGGGGAGTCTGCTTCTCCTTCTGACCCTCCCCCCTCTCATGTGCTCTCTCTTTCATTCTCTCTCTCTCAAATAAATAAATAAAATCTTAAAAAAGAAAAGAAAGCGGTTGCGGAATTGCTGACCCTTCCCCATGAAGAAAGACTTTACCAACTAGAGGACAGTGTTTGCAGAGTTCTTCTTGGCCTTGAGCCTTCTGGTGTCCAGTCAGAACACCATTATCCAGACACAGCGCCTTGTGGCCCCACTGCCCCCCGGGGGACCCTCACTCATTTGCAGCAAAGTTTGATTCATCTGCCAGACTGCATTCCATCTTGGGTTCTCCCCACGACCTGGCTGAGTTTTCCCTTATATTTATATCAAGAAATATTCGCTCCTTGTAGTATAGAGTTCAACGGGCTTTGGCAAATGCCTGGCATTGAACACCCACCACTTACAGAACAATTCCACCACCCTCCAAATTCCCTCAAGCTGTGCCTTTTCTTCAACCCATCTCCCCACCCCGACCATCTCCAATCTTTTCTCCGTTTCTACAGATTTTGTTTTTTTGTTTTTTGTTTTTTGTTTTTCGGAATGACATTAAATGGAATCATCCAGTATATAGCCTTTGGGGTCTAGCTTCTTTCTCTTAGCAAGATGCATTTAAGATCCATCTATGTCTTTGTGCCAATACAGAATCTGTTCCCTTTTTATTGCTCGGTAATATTCCATTGAATGGGTATATCACATTTTGTTGACCCACTCACTAGTTGAAGTTCACCAAGTTATTTCTCCTGTGCCTCACACATTCAGTGTCTTATCTTAAAAGCTCTTTACCTACCTCAAGATCACACAAGTTTCCTTCCACGCTGTCCTTCTAGAAGTTACATAGTTTAACGTTTTAGATTTAAACTATTCCTTGATTGCCTCCAAAAAAACTGTCCACGGGGGTTTGGGCTGCACTTCTCAATAGCAAATGGGGAAAGTCATTTACTGGGCATCTCGGGAGCAAAAGTAGGAGCAGCAGGTCTGGCGTCACAGTTCAAGAAGGCTGGCTCTTCTTTCTCCCTCGGGAAGCTTCCAAGGAGACGGGACTGCCAGCACATGGAAACTCCAGGGCAGAGACCCAGCTCTCCTTCAGCTCTCCTTCGGCCACCACCACTTCAGGACCAAATACCCTATGTTCTCAAATAACTGCAGGCAGGACAGACACTGACTCCAGCCCCTTGAGCAGAGAACAAGGTCAACAATACCGCTTGTGCCAGCATCCTCAGGATATAACATGCACTTTAGCACAAAGAGTGGGAAGGGGCAGGGTTTCCGAAGTGGCAGAACAGGGGAAGCCAAAAAACCTCATCATTCTCCTGGACGCATCTCCCTCCTTCTACCTATATCCCAACTTTCCCAGGGTCCCCCAGATTTGGCTTGTAATACACCTTAAATCCCTCTGCTGCATCCCAAATCCTCTGTAAACCCTCTGGTCCAAGCTACCATCTTAGTAATGCACGAGAATCTGTACGGCCCCATAACAAAGCACCACTGACTGCGTACAACCACAGCCATTTATTGTCTCACGGTTCTGGAAGCCCGCAGTCCAAAATCAAGGTGTCAACAGGGCCATGCTGTCTCTGAAGGATCTAGGGTAGAATTTGTTCCTGGCCTCTGTCCTGCCTTCTGATATCTCCTCAGTTTGTGGCAGCAAGGCTCCAATCTTCTGGCATTCTCCCCGTGTGCCAACACACCGACGTCTGTGTTAGTCAGGGTTCTCCAGAGAAGAAGAACCCACAGGAGAAAAAATGGAAGCTGTGTATGTGGAGAAATATATATATATATATGACTACTATGCACACATGTATATATAGAAAGAGAGAGAGAGAGAAAAAGAGAGAGGGAATGAGATTTTAAGGAATTGACTCCTGTGGTTGTGAGGGCTGGCAAGTCTGAAATTTGCGGAGCAGGAAGGCAGGCCAGGAACTCCGGTAAAAGTTGATGCTGCAGTCCTGAGTCCACATTCCACCAGGAAGCGTCTAGAATCTCAGGCAGGGTTTCTGTGCTGCAGTCCTGAAGAGCATTCCTACTCAGTGGTCTGGCCTCGTCCACTCTTGTTCCTCTGTGATCCGTTCTCTACACAGCAAGCCCAGTGAGTTTTAAGACACAAACAGGATTATGTCACACCTCTCCTTGGAAAACATCTCCATCACCCCCCATGGCTCATAGGATAAATTCCAAGCCCCTACGTGTGGCCTGAGAGGTTAGGCCACAGATTGTCCCGGAGAGCCCTGGTGTGGGCTCACTGTCTTGGTTTTCAATAGCACCCTCTTTCCTCGAACATGTTCTGGGAAGGTGATCGACCATATGGTTGGCCTGTCTAGGGCCTTATGTGGTCTAGCACCTGCAGAGCCTCTGACCAATCCCATACCACTGTTCCCTCCTTCTCACTCAGGCCACGCGGACCTCAGGTTCCTCCATCCATTGGGCGCCCTCCTCCCATGAGGCCTTTGCACAGACTAGTCCCTCTGCTGAGAAGTCTGTCCCTTCTAAGCCTCCTCCACTTCGTGGTTCAATGTCTTTAATCTCAGCATGATTGTCCTGTCACCTCCACCCTGAATGTTCTCGTCAGGGTTCTCCAGAGAAGCAAAACCAACAGGAGACAGACACACAGAGAGAACTGCCTCACGCCATCCTGGAGGCTAAGAGGTCCCAAGAGATACAGTCAGCAAGCTGGAAACTTCCACCTGATGATGGAGTGCTGCTCTACACACCCAGGTTTATGGCTCGGTGGGTCAGACAACACCCAGTTCATGACGGGCATCTCGGCTCACAGGGTAACTAGGTGGCACACGGTTAAGTGTTCAGTCTCTGCTAAGGCCCAAAAGCAGGCCAGATGCTGTTTCATGAAGGGGGAGCTCCTCACAGAGGAGGGCAGGGCTTTGCTCCCCAAATCCTAAGGGCCTGTGCTGTGATTTACTGAGAGGGGCTTGCCAAAGGCTCCACACAGCCTCCCCATCCGCCAGTGACAAGGAGACTCCGCTGGATCTGCTGGATCATCCTGTGGCCCAAGTGGCAGAGTAGCTGGCCAGACGTCCTGGGCCTACTTGAAGAGCCTCTCTTTCTTGGGGCCCCACACAAAACCAGCTGCTTTCTGGATCACTTAGTAAATGGGCCAGAGCCACCCGCCTGAATGCGAATAGATTGATTCCCAAATGCAAAGAGGCCCGCTAAGCCCTTGCCTCTTTCTTGATTGTAGGAAGAGCCAGATGCAGCAACCTACCCTCCTACTTAGAAGAGGTACCTTGACACGCCCCATACCACTGGACCCCTAGAAATGTCACTGAGGCAGAAGGCATCTGAATTCTCATCAGATTTCTTTCCCACCTCCCATCACTCAACTGTCAGACCAAGAAGTCTGGAGTAGTTGCTACTTCTTGCTCCCAAGATCCAGTCGGCAGAGTACCATCGCTGTAATGGACCAGTGTGACACCTTGTGGAGGGGGAAAGGCCACCAAGCTCCCTGTGGACTAAATCATAGCACAGGGCTGGACAGCTGATATGCCCCTGAGGTAGGACAGAGAAAATGCGTTGCCGGCTTTGCCAGCTAAAAGCAAAGTGCTTCTGGTGGGTCTTACAGACCGGGAAGGAGGAAAAGGTATTTGCCAGAGCCCGGAGTTGCATCTCAGATACCAGGTTATGTGTTAATTTAATCAAGCCAGGGAACCATGGCTGGCACAGCAACTACAATTGGAGTCACCCCCTGGTTAAGCTCGTGATCATCCATGGGATTCTCCAAGCATCTTCCGCACAGGCCAGACAGAGGAGTTGAACCGGGCCACAATGGGGTCGGCAGCCCCCGCCACAACAATCTTTCAAGTCTTCAGTGGTGGCACTGATCCTTGGGATCTTTCCAGGAATGTGGTGGGGCTTTTGGTTTACTCTTGGCCTAGGTAGAGGCAGTTCTGGTGGCTTCCGCTTGACCTGTCCCCCCCATTGGAGCGCTCACGCCACAGGTCAGGGAACCGATGTGGGGATTCTGCAGGCTGCTGAGTGTGTCTCTTCTGATTATACATTCTGGAACTAGAGAAACAACTACAGGATGGGTCCAGGGACTCACTGGGGCCACTGCAAGAGGGACCTGAGCTAAAACTTCATTGGTCATCTGGCCTCCCCAAGCCCCTACTCTGCCTGGAGGGCCACAGGGACCTTGGCAGCTCCTGGAATTATTAGTGTCACTTTGGAGCTGGGGTCCAGTAGTCCCCATAAGGTCTGATTACTTCCTCTGCCCCAATACACGGGTAGCCTGGTGAGGGGTCTCAGGGCACTTTGGAAAAGGCTGGGAGAAAGAGTAACAGTATAAATTTTGACAGTATTGGGATCTTTCCTTCAAGGCCTCAGCCTCCCCTCCCTTCAAGGTGTTCGGAGACTGTAAGTGGCTCAAATGTGGGGATTGATTGAGAGGCCCTGACTTTGTGTTTTTATGATTAGGTTAGACGTTTGTCCACTTGATCTAGAACTTTCCTGCTTATACAGATCAAGGAAGAATTTAGTGGGATTCCTATTTCATTTCTAGGAACTCTCTGGTCAACTAGCCAACCCCATGGGTCTGCACACGTCACACTGTTTTGATTGCTATTTTCTATCTCTGCTGTCCACTACAGCGATCATGACCACTTTGCCTTTGGTGGTTGAGTGTCACCACTCGGTGCGTGCCCTGGAGGACCCAATTACCCCCATTGCATTTAGGTTTCCCAATTCACTGACCACGGCTCCCACCACAAGGCCTGGCCCTCAGAGGGGAATGACCACAGAGCTCCTCAAGGACGCTGGGGCTCCCCTCGCAGATTTATTTCTCTGAGTCGTGGCAGACGGCATGTCTGCTGTCTCACCTCTAGGCCCTCAATTACAACCTTTTTGGGGATCCCTGCCCTCCACTCCTCCACAGAACCAGACCCTCTTCGTCAATGGTGACATTTTATTAAAAAAAAAAAAATTTTTTAAGATTTTATTTATTTATTTGAGAGAGAGGGAGAGAGCACAAGCAGGGGGAGAGGGAGAAGCAGCCTCCCCACTGAGCAGGGAGCCAGATGCGGGGCGCAATCCCAGGACCCCGGGACCACAACCCGAGCCGAAGGCAGACACTCAACCAACTGAGCCACCCAGGCACCCCTGTGGGGATATTTTAACTCAAGAACTAAAAGGAACTAACTGCATTCTGGCCTCTCTCCGTGTCTACCCAACAGTCTTGTGTGCTTTGTGGCGTCCCTTCCCTCCCAGAAGGTAGCAATCCTGACTTTGGGTTTACCTAGTTTCTGCGCGTGGTGGCTGCAAGATACCACCTACCCAATATGAAGATGGAATTTTGAGACTAGAGGTGGAGCAGATCAGCCCCCCAACCCCCTCCCCGGAGTGGAAGCAACGCAGGCTTCAGGACGTGACTTCCCCCGAGCTCTCACCAGCTACTTGGAGAGAAGCGGGGCCGGCCGTGGGCTCCTCTGGTCTCTTTCCATCCTGTGAAACATGTATTTTCTGGTCTTGGCTTAATAGTGTAGCTGTGACGTGGTGGGATTACACGTGTGCTGCTGGGAAATGTGAAATCAGAACCAGGCAGGACCTCCCCTGAGAAAGGCTGCCTATAAATCGTAAAACCCTTAAATGAATAGCTTAGAGGCACAGGGTTGCCTTGGGTTAGGGTTAATTGGGTCGGGTACAAAGGGTTTTATGTTCATAACTTACTGTCCATCTAGCCTCTTCCTGATTTTCTGAAAGTTATTTTGCTCTGGGGCAAATTTGTATTTGCTTTTCTGACAATGATCGGTCTGCAGCTCGGCTCCTTTCAGCTGTTGGGAACTTGTAACCTGCTCAATATCTACCAGATTTTCTCTCTCTCATGCATCCGTTTCAGATACATCGAAAGGGAGTTGGGGCGTTTTGGTGCTTTTTTTCTTTTTTTAAATCCTCCTTCTCCATCCAGAAAATTGCTTCAAACTTACTATTTTTGCTTTGCTCTTTTAAAGCCCTCAACACATTTTTTTTTTTCTTTTCTGACCATGCTCTAGCACATTCTCAGCTAAGACTCCAGCCTCTGTAGGCCTGTGTTAAAGCTAGAGGCTGAAGTCCAGTGGCCAAGAGCCCAGATTCTGTGTTCAGCTAGATTTGAGTCCAAAGGCCTGCTCTGCCACTGAGTTCTTGGACTCGAGGTCTTACTATCTTCATCTGCAGGATGGTTCTGACTACCAGCCATGGCTTTTGTGTAGACTTAAGGACATAATATGGACAAAGGTCTATGATGTGCCAGGCAAGTAATTCATACACTAAGAGTCATCACAAAATGCTAACCGGTGGAGTGGTCCAAAGCTCGGGCTATGGAGCTAGACTACCAGGGTTCAATTCCCAGCCCTCCCTTGGTCAAATCGGGTAAGTGCTCTGTGCCTCAGTTTCCTGAGTTGCCAAAGGGAAGCCACAATTGCATTTCCATTGGATCATCTTGAGAATGAAATGAGCCAATATCTGGGAAATGCTGAGAGCCATCCCTGGCACATAATAAGCAATCAAAAAAGTGTTAGCTATTAAGATTATAGAGGAGTAGTAAAAAAGAGTTCCCAGCTGCAAAGCCGTCACTTTCTAAATAACCTGCTCATAATAAAATTAACTTTTCTCTTGAAATGAAGCATATACATCGTTCTCATCCTTCCAGTTCTCCCTCCTCCTGCAAAGGCAGCTTGCCTGGGCACCCAGAAAGAATGACGGGAGACGCCGCAGAATGAAACCCTGAGAAATGTCGAGGAATAAGCTGCAGCTTATCCCATTTATTGCTTTATAGGCAGGGTGACCCAAATATAATCGCAACCTGGTCTGGATGAAAACACGGCAAGGTCATCATGCCTTCCTGGTACAGCTAAAATTTCTCTCATTTGCAACTAGGGTACTGACCCATGGACTCAGGGGGGTGGGGGAGACATCATAGAGAGAAGCCCAAATTAGGCATCATGGCACCCCGGAAGAAAAGACTGAAGCATTTCTGTCTGACTTGCCAAGTCCTGATTCTTATCCATTTCTTGTTCTGGGACATACCCTTGTATCCTTTCGATAGTATCTCCATTGTGCTGGAGCTGGTCTAAGTCAATTTCTAGTCCTTGTAAGTAGAGTTTCTGGAGGAATCCAGTTTTCAATATGAATGTGTTGGGTAGGACTGCACTGCCATCTCTTCAATCCCTAGAAGACAGTCTAGCTACTCAGTCCTTCTGTGAATGGTGGACACCGCACCATCATGCATGTGCGTGCTCACAAAGATGGAATAAGGCGAAGCTTACATGTGCGAGAGCCTGCTAAGAATTTTCCCCATCAAAAATATTATGGCTGTTAGGGGTGTTTTCCTTGCTTACTCTGGCTGACACACCTCTAAATGCCTCCATGAGCTCTAGCTCTGGTGTTTGTGTAAATGGGATGGGTGAGGGGTGAGGGAGCCTCTTCCTCCACCCCCCTGCTTCCTCCGGCCCTCTCCCCCCTCAACCCCTTGCCAAAAATCAAGACAACCAGAAAGGGAGACAACACAAAGTGCTCTGGTTTACAAACATTTCATTTCTTGGAATCCTTCCCTCATTCCTCAAAACCAGAAAGTGACATTTATTGGTGAGAGCTCCTGGGAAGGCAGAGCCCCAGGATTAGCTCCCACCATGAGTCACACCCCGGAAGTGACAAGGGAGGGGCAGCATGACACAGCAGAAAGAGCATGGCTCTGGGTGTGGGGCCATCTTGACTTGTGGGTAGGGGTCCCCACCATGTCACTGTGGAACCTTGGGACAATCACTTCCCCTCTTTGATTTCAGCTTCTCCCTCCCTGAAATGAGGGGCTGGCTCCTCTCCACTGTCTGTGCCTAAGAACCCCCTCAAAGCCCGGGCTCTGCCAGAACTCTTCTGGATCAGACACTGTAGGGCGTATAAGAACTTGGACACTCATCTGATTTCTAAAGTCTCCTCCAACTACGTGCCTTGTCCTAAAACAATCGGCTCAGAGGCCACTTAGCTCAGCCACTGATGACAGCTGAAATGAGATAAAATACAGTTGGGGCAGTTCCTTCCTGCTGAGATTCTGCCATTTCCCCTGTCTTATTCCTTGGACATGACGAGAAAGGAATTTTTCAAGATTCAAGCACCATTTCTCAGTGTGTAATTCTTCAAGATTGCTTGAAATTTAGACAGGCGTAGATTCTCATCCCAAACCCTCACGCGAGCCCTTCGAGGCCTTTGACTTTGGAAGGTGATTTTTGCCTCCCTGAGCCTCAGTTTCCTAGTACACGTGATGGGAATATTGAGACACATGCCTTAGAAACTTGTTGAGGGAGATAATTTATGCAGAGGCCTTATTCCCACAACAGTAATGCTCAGGGCATGTCAGCCAACATGACTTTCTTATTCTGATTCTAACAGAGTTCCTCGCTAACCCCACTGTGCCCTTGAAGTAAGACAGCCAGAGGCTGTTTGGTGTGGGCCCCTTGCTTTTGCTGAAAAGCGAACACCTTTCCCTGACTCAGAAACACCAATACACACTCTTAAGACCCGTGATTTGAGTCATGGGAAGAAACACTGGAGCTACCGCTTTGTTTATCTCCAAGCCCTTATGCAATATTTTTCCCACTATTTTTAAGCCTTCTGTCCCCTTTCCCCTCCCTAACCTCACCCTTCCCCTACTTCAACCCCCTACAGCCCAGCTTCTTATTCAGCTCAGCTATTTCAGGTTTTGGGTTGAATGGTCTAGACAGGAACCAAAAAATGCACAGTCTGCAAACTGGTCCCCCTCTGGGCCTCACGATTATCCAAAAAGAGCATAGGGACATGGGACTGATTGAGAGGAACCTCAATTCAATGAGATAATCCCCCTAAAGCATGCACCACAGAACCTGGCAGGTAGGGGGGTGCAATAAACTGTCAAAATACAATATGATGATTCTATTGAGATATTAATTCCTTTGGCTTTTTTCTATTCTTAAGAGAACATTCTGGAACCATGGTCAATCCCTTGGGTACCTTGGAGCAAAATAGGAAAGGCAGTTCAGTCTGATTTGGGTGGGCTTCTGCAGCCCTTGACATGGTTTTGTCATACAACATTGCGTCCATTCTTTGTAAGCTGTGTAACCCACAACCACCACATGACAGTTGCATAGAGTGGGGATCACTTACACAGCTCACATACCTATCGGTTGGCTGATCTCATCCTCCTCCTGGCACCAGGGAGCTACTCAGAGCATGATTTTTGTATAATGATGGTGGACATGCAAGAGTCCTCCCTGAACCTCACAAACACATCCTGTCTCTGACATATCCTATCCAATCAAATCTCATTGGCCAAAACAAGTCAGGTGATAATGCCCAAGGTCAAAGGTGAGGAAGCATCCTCTTCTCATGAAAGCGCAGGAGAGAGAGATGCTATTTCTGAAAAGAAATTAATCCACCAACACACTCCAAATTCCATCAACCCCTACACACCTCTCTGGGGTGCTCATGGGTGATGCTTTGTGGGGTGAATACAGAAAGTGGGAAACGGTCCTTCTTTGTCCCTCAGCCACTGGAGGAATTCTTTCTCTATACCTCAGTGTTGCTATCTTGTTTTCAGTCTCCATGCAGTGGCTTAATAATCTGCCTTTGTATATATGGATGCTTCTCATATCTTGCTAAATTGAGATTATCACTTGACAGCAACTGAGGCTTCTAATACTTTTTTTTCTTGGAGAGCTCCTGAGTGCCTTTCAAGACATTGCCCATTTTATGTCTTCTCGGATGGTTCTCCAACAGCCCCATGCCCACTGCCAGAAATTTAGGTCCCTTTTCCATGTTCCTGCGCCATCTTTTCCAGGCCTCGATTAGAGCATTTACCACCCTTGGTTCATCAGTCCATGAGAATAGTTTTTCCAAAGGTATGGCTAGTCTGTCCCTTAGATCAGAAGTTTCTAGGTGCCTTACAAAATGCAGGTTCCCTTATCAGGAGTTAAATACAAAATATTTAACAAATAGTAGAGAAGCGTTCCAATAGGGCAGAATGCTGCTACCTGTAGCACCAGCAGGGGCTTGCAGAGTACCCAACGCTGCAAGGCATAACTCTTTTGTTGACCGACTATGGGGAGACCCAAGGGGTCCAGGGTTAGGGTCAGGGCAGTTAGAATGGGTGCAGTGTTCCCCAGGAAGGTGAGGAATTTGGTATTTACCAACAAATAAAGAATATTTTAATATTTTGATGATCAGTTTAACCATTCTGGTGTGTTCCTCTTGAATCAGACCTATCACCCAAGTCTTATTAGTCTTAGTTTCTGGGGTGAAGGCTCAGGAGTCTACATTTTTAACAAGCTTCCCAAGAGCTTTAGAGGCACATTAAAATTCTCAAGGCACTGAACTTGTGTGTCAGCCCCTTAGAGATGAAGGTTACATCTTTCATGTCTGAATTCCTATGCACCGTCTAGCACATGGCTGTTCTAGTTGGTGCATAAGTTCTCATAGAATAGCCCATCGTGGCTGGCTCACCCTGATGTGACACTGACTTTTAGGTTTAGTTTAACACATGTAACTGGCAACTTCCTCCATTTTCTCAATGCCAATTTCCTGGGGAGTGTTGGGCTCATCCTTTAGGTCACACCTGTCAAGATGGCCGAGAATGAATAATAGCTCTTGGGGTCAGGCAAATGGGAGGAAGAGGAGCCAAAAGAAATAAGGAAGAAATCCACACAAAGAGGAGAAAGGTCATAAGGTGCAAACAAGCATGACATGTTTAAGGATTAAAGAGGGACAGTGAGGCTGGAGCTTTGAAAGCAAGTTGGAGGGAGAGCACTGTAAGACATAGATGGAGCAGTAGGAAGGGACGAGATCTCACAGAGCCTTGTCAGTTACGTTCTGAGATCAAACACCAGCGCTGCCCCTTCAGAAGTTCCATCATTTGGCTGCGTGACTTTGGACGAGTCGCTAACTTAAGCTCCAGTTTTGTCATCTGTAAAATGGGGAAAATAATACCAAATTCTGGATTGGGAAATACTTCCAAGTCACTGCTACTTAAAAACTCACTTGAGAAAAGTGTTTAAAGTGTTACCAAAAGAGCATACAATGTTTCCAGCCCTACAAACTAAACCCTAAAAACACAAATACCAGGAGGGACAGGGTACATAACATTCCGCAGCGCAGAAAGGTCAGGAAAGAAAAGACTCTGAGAAACAAACTGAGGGTTCTAGAGGGGAGGGGGGTGGGGGGATGGGTTAGCCTGGTGATGGGTGCCCTACGTGAGGGCACGTACTGCATGGAGCACTGGGTGTTATATGCAAACAATGAATCACGGAACACTACATCAAAAACTAATGACGTAATGTATGGTGATTAACATAACATAATAAAATAAAATTAAAAAAAAGAAAAGACTGTGCGTTGCTAGATAACTCACACCTCATTTATAGAAGGCAGATGCTGCCTAATCTGGTCAAAAGTTGCCAGATATTCTATTTTTTTCTATAAAAGTTTGAAATCTAAATTTTTATATGATATCTCTTGACAAAGGATTGGCAACTAACAACAACTAAAAGTTCTAAAACACATAGAGACCAACAAGACACCTCAGCAGGCTGCATTTGGTGGGAAAACTGCCATTTTGTAACTTCTCCATTGTAGGCTCCAAAACCTCTCCCTTGAATAGGCCAGCACCACAGAGTGCTACATACTAGGTCCTCTGTGTCCTGAACCCCTACAAATTTGCTTTCATTGGACTGACTGCACTTTGGTATTTTACCACCAGCAAATGTTCAAGGACAGCATTAAAAGAAGCCCAATGAAGTTCATGTGTTTGCTGTAAGGATATTGCTGAATATTTGTTTACTTCATCCCATGGCATCTTCTTTAGGAAAAAAAAACATAGTTAAAATAATACATTTTCTTTGTCTTTAACCCCAGGAGTAGTTGTACTTATCATGAGCCATGAGATTCTGTTTTCAAATTGGATAGATATCAAAAGTCATGCAGATATCATAATGCTTATAAACCTCTTTGCATTAACTGCTAGAAACCTAGGAATAAAGATTATTACTTGCCTTTACAAAGTGGTCCACCAGGTAGTAGTTGGGTGGGGACATAAGCCTAGTTCCGGCCAGTGAGTCGTGAGACATGTGCTACCTCTGAGCTAAGGCATTTCATTGCTGGCTGAGACCCTCCAGAACTCTCTTTCCTGTGTTAAAGCGACACCTGGGAAGGCAGTTGCTCCACAGTGCTGAGTCCTGGAGTGCAAATGGGAGAAGCAGAGCCTCCAGTCACCCCTCTGTGAACACAGGCACAAGTAGGAAATAAACTTGCTGACTTCATTCACAGAGATCCTGGCTTTCTTTGTTAGTGCAGCAAAACTTACCCGATCCTGACTGGTTCATAGTTAATAAATTAAGGGTTTGAACCCAGCGTTGCCTTTCTGCAGTGCCCCTGGCCACTGCCTGATATATGATCATCATGAATATCATCCACTGTACAGATACAGCCACATGTAAGAATGTAAATAAAAACACTCTGTGATCTGATCATTTTATAAATGTTTTATAAAAGCAAGTGATATTGTCAAGGTTAACGATATCGATCTTGCCCCCTTAAGAAGGCTGTAAGGTCTTTAGGGGACGGCATTCTGGCCTTCAGTACTTTGAGATCTTAGATATTATAGGGCATCTTACAAGTTCTTTTAAGATTTCTTCTTGAATGACATTTAACAGGTGATGCAAAGGATCAAGAAAATAGCTTTGTGATAAAGAATCCTCCCCCCTCCTTTTTTTTTTTTTTTTTACTGTTCCTCATCATAATAGGAATTTGCCTGTTAAAACTTCAGAAGCGAAACTGCTTGCCTTTATAGAAGACAAAAAAAAAAAAACAAAAAAAAACCACAAAAACCCAGGAGGTTTCTAACCACTAATGTTTAGTTCCTGAGGAAGGTGTGAGAGGAAGGATGGGGGTCAGGGTGGACTGTTCCTGGCTCCAGGGATGAGAGATGGAAGTAAATCATGAATATGATCACCAGTGAAGCTGAGAAAGAGCCTATTAATGTCATGTAATCAATTTCAAAAAGATACAGTTGCACTCAGGGTACTTAAACCTTGGAGGTTTCAACTACATCATACTTGTCACATGCACACAGTGTCACTAATGAGCTTATGTAAATATTTAATCTTCTCTATTTGCATTACCCAGCCCAGCCTATCTCTCCAGCCTTTTGTCCCAGCCTTCTCTAAGGCCACAATCCAGCCTCAGAGAACTACTTGGGTTTCTGGAACTCACCATGCTCTTTTATGTCTCCACCTTTAAATGTGCATCTGCCTCTGTTGGGACTCCCATTCTGCATTCCCTTTCTACCTGCTAAGCACCTACACATCCTTCAAGACTCAGCTCAAATATATTCCCCCCTTCTGGAAGCCTTGCTTTGCACCATCTACGACTCCCCATCCCCATAGAATTTTTAGTTTCCTCCTCTCTGCCCCATTACACCTTGCTAACATTCCATAATCCTGAGACTTACATCTATTTATTTAACAAACATTTATGAAATCTTACTTTGTGCCAGTCATGGGGCCAGGTGCCGAGTACACAGAGGTGAATAAGAAATTATAATTATTTGTGAGTTCACTGACAACAAGTGTCTTATTCATTTTTTAACTTTCAAGCGTCATGAACGTGTAGGCTTAAATAAATACACAATGTGGTCTCTTTATATCTGCGTCCACAGTCTGCTTCTATGCCATCAGGACTGTTTGGGAAGTGACAGAAATGCAATTCCAACTAGGTTAGTCACAAAAGGGGATACACTGGCTCATGGATTCCAGGAACGTTTGGCCATCCAAGCTGGGGGAAGGAGTTTTTTCTCCCCCTAGTAAAATCATTTCATTTAGTTTTAATATCCATCTCCGACAGCTTGAAATAAAAATTTCCATGGCCTTCAGTTGAACTGTATGTCACTTTTTTAGAATGTCCTATTTTTCCATTAAACAATTTCTGAACCACTCTATGTGTTTGAGTTTATGTTTAACACTCAGATATGGGTTTTTGGAAAGGCCACAGTCACCGCTCCCTGAAGTGGTGAATTAGGGCCTTGGGACCTAATTTTAGGAACAATAAAAATAGCAAATAGGGATTTGAATGCGGCTCGGAATCCTTCTCTGTTTTACATTTGAGCTTCTCTTTGCCTGTTCTTTGAATTTGCATGATTTGTAGACTGGCTTCTTTTTCATGGCGAGAGGCATGGCCACCGAGATCTCCCAGTTTTGGTATCTTACGGCTTTCACCACTGATGACAGATTGCTGCTCTTTCGTAGTTATAGATTTAAAAGTCCCAGGGAAGGATTCTGGTTGGCTCAGCCCTGACCACGTGCCCAATCCAGGAGCTACGTGGCGCTATCAGGAGACTAGAGAACTGTGATTGGTAAGGCTGCCTGTGATGTCCAAACAACCAGCTAAGGCTGAAGGGATTAAGTAGTGCAATCAGTTTCCCAGGAGAAAAGAGAGATGGTAAGCAGAAGCGTCCAGTTCCCTAAGCCATTGATTGTGTCATTCATTCAACGTTCTTTGTACACTTGTTATGTTTAAGGCATTGTGCTAAGATGTGCTGGGAAAAAGAAACAAAAGATATGCCGTTCCTAACTGATCATCTGGGGGGACAGAGTAGAGAAGCCTGGTGGTTAGGAACTTGGGATCTAAGGCCAAAATGCGAGGAGGAAAATCCTGGCCGTGACCTTGAGGGTCTATGATTTCAGTCCCCTCATTTGTAATGTTGGGATAACAATCACATCTATCTCAGGGAAGAGCTGTCCAGTTTAATGAACCCCACATGACACATGGGGCATAGTGCCTCACATGGAGTCAATACTCCACCAGGGTTAGGGATTATTTGTGCATGATCCTAAGTCAGGGCAGACGGCATGATGTTTTGAAATGCAAATACATAGAGCCAAAGATCCAACAGAATCCAGAAATTAATACTGACAGTGGGGCCCAGAGAAGGCATCAGAAAGGAAGAAGCGTTTGTTTAACCCTTAGCGGTGGGCAGCATTTTAACAGAAGGGAAAGGAAATAAATGGCATTCAAGAAAGATGGACAAGGGCGCCTGGGTGGCTCAGTTGATTAAGCGACTGCCTTCGGCTCAGGTCATGATCCTGGAGTCCCGGGATCGAGTCCCACATCGGGCTCCCTGCTCAGCGGGGAGTCTGCTTCTCCCTCTGACCCTCTTCCCTCTCGTGCTCTCTATCTGTCATTCTCTCTCTCTCAAACAAATAAATAAAATCTTTAAAAAAAAAAAAAAAAAGAAAGATGGACAATTCAGGAGGAAGAAAAACCGTGGGCTAAAATAAGAGGATGTGAAATCAACAACAGGATCCAGAAGATCCAGAAGTTTTTATTTGAACGGGATTTCTAGAGCCTAAGGTTCACAATATATAGGCCAGGAGACGTGGCTATAAAGCAAGCTTGGATTGAAGCTATGAAGGAATGGAATGTCAAGCTAAGGGGTTTGGACTTATTCAGTAGATAATGGGGAGTCATTGAAGGTCTTGGAGCTGGGAACTGAATGACAAAATCTAATTGCACATTTGTTATTGAATAAAGACTTTTCAAAGAGTCTTAATGGCTAGAAAAATAAATTAGAACTCTCAGTGTCTTTTATTGTTCCATTTTTGTTAGACACGGGTACAGAAAAGTATTTCTCCATCATTACAAAACAGGGATGTCTGGGTGGCTCAGACTGTTAAGCATCTGCCTTCGGCTCAGGTTTTGATCTCAGGGTCCTGGGATCGAGCCCCACATCAGGCTCTGTGCTCAGTGGGGAGCCTGCTTCTCCCTCTGCTGCCTGCCCCTCCCCCTGCTTGTGTGCGCTCTCTCTCTCTCTCTGTCAAATAAATAAATAAAATTTTTAAAAAAAGAATACACTATCATAATGGCTATGACTATGGCACCCAACACTCAGTCTCAGTGTTGGGGAGCAATAAAGAATAGTGAGGACTGTGGCAACTTAGAGACATGTGTCCCTCAAAGGGGGACGACCACTTTTCAGGCCTGGCATTAGTAAATATTCTCAAAATATTAAAAATATTAATCTAGAAAAGCTTCAAGTCTAGGGGAACCTGGATGGCTTAGTTGGTTAAGCGTCTGACTCTTGGTTTCAGCTCAGGTTAGGATCTCAGGGTCCTGAGATTGAGCCCCATGTGTCAGGCAACACGCTCAGCGGGGAGTCTATTTCTCTCTCTCTCTCCCTCTGCCTGTCCCCCCAACCCTGAGCTCACTCATGCTTTATCTCTCAAATAAATAAATAAAATCTTAAAAAAAAAAAAGAAAAGCTTAAAATCTAGATTTTTGCATAATGTCCCTGTTTTGTATTATATATTTTTTCAAGTTGGCTCAAATTTTTAAAGAATTCTATAGGCTAAACGAAACATGTCTGTGGACCAAATTTCTCCTAAGGGCCATCAGTTTGAGACCGTTGGATTCACACTGATCCAGAGTAAACATTGATCTGGATACCTTTACTGTATGACCATTCCATAATTTCTGCCAAAGGATTCAGAAATGAAAACAAGGAAGGAGAATGCCATGCACTAGATGTATTCTCAGTAAACCAAAAAGGGGATTTGAAGAGCTGATGTTTCAAATGTAAAATAAATAAATAAATAAATTAGAATAAAAACAAACAAAAAGAGATATCTAGAAAGCTCATAAGGCCGCAGATTTTCCTTTTTTCTTGAGCTTTTATTTTAATTCCAGTTAGTTAGCCTACAGAGTTATATTAGAGTCAGGTGTACAATATAGTGATTCAACACTTCCATACGTCACCCAGCGCTCGTCACGACAAGTGCCCCCCCCATCCCCTACTTCCCCCCTTCCCTCGTCCCCCTCCCCTCTGATAACCATCAGTTTGTTCTCTGTAGTTAAGAGTCTGTCTCTTGATTTCTGTCTTTCTCTCTTAGTTTCCTCTCTTTGCTTGTTTGTTTTGTTTCGTAAATTCCACATATGAGTGAGTGAGATCGTATGGTATTTGCCTTTTTCGGACTGACTTCTTTCGCTCAGCATAATACCCTCTAGCTCCGTCCACATCGGTGTAACCACAGGTGTTCACATTTTGACCCATAAGCTAGGAGTCTGATGTTTCATTCAAGATGACATTTTTCACTGATGTTACTTAAAAAAAAAAGAAAGAAAAGACTGAAGTCCGTTAAAATGGAAAGAACTCAGGCTTTGGAGTTTGAGAAATCTGAATTAAAATGACTAATTTTGACAAGAACATTTATAAGCTTGTAAGTGCTACCTATGGCAGCTTGTATCACTTAACCTTTGCCAAGGAATGCTACATAACAAACAACTACAAAATATCAGCATCCAAAAAAATTATATATATATATATCAGCATCCGGCAACAATAAGCATTTATTGCTTACACAGTCATGGCGTTTAGCTGAGCTTGGTCAGGCTCATGCTTTTTTGAGTTTACTCTGTTCTACGTATCTCTCATCCTCCCCCTTCCTTGAGCAGCCTACCACGCCCACGACTTTCTCGTGGTGATGACAGAGGTACAGGAGAGGAGATAGAAATATGCAAGGTCTCTTGAAACTTTGGCTCACACCTGGCATACCATCACCTCTTTTTATTAGCCCAAGTCAGTCATTTGGCAGAGGGCATGGCTATAGAGAGGCATAAGAGTATTCACACTCTACCACACATACCCAAACCGGAAACAGCTCAGATGTCAACCACTTAGAGTGGACAGATAAATCCGGATACAGTCCCAAAATGAAATAGATTGCAGCAATAAAGAAGAAGAACGTACCTTGGCTTCCCTGGGCGATAGGGATGAATCTTATCAACCTCGTACTGAAGAAAAGGAGAAAACCAGGAATGAATAAACACAATATGTACCTATTCCTATAAAGTTCAAAAAGAAGCAAAACTCGATTTTATTGTTTATAGATACTCACATAGGTGGCAAAACCATATAATACAGGAAGAAAATGAGTATCGGAAAAGTCAGAACAGTGGCTATTTCTATTCCGGGTGTCCCGATCAGGAAGGAACAAAAAGAGAGCTGGAGATTTATCTCTCTTGATCTGGACTGTCCTTACTCAGGCAGCTGCTTTGTAATTATTTGTCAAACTGTGCCTTTATATTTAAAGCTTTTTCTGTATGAATGTTATTATTTCCCTATAGTTGACTCTAAAAAGTCTGTAAGAGACTATGGATACAAAACATCTGATTTTGCTGCTTTTAAGTGATATGATGGTCTCCGTCAGAACTTCCATTTTATCTTTGGCAACAGCAGAGGACAGTAGCCCCCACTCAGGCCTGTCCTGAGGAGTAGCTGAGAGAGTGTGTAGGAGAGGGTTTTTTCTTATCAGTAAGAAATAGTTGCAGAGGAGGAAACTGTAAGTCTTTGACATCAGGAAAAGAAGAGGAAGACTGTAAATGTTCCATAACTTGTGTTTCTTGTATGTTCTCATTTCTTTACAAAGGAAAAAAAAAAAAAAGGCAGGGGAGGGACTTATACTCAAGTCGACATGATCCGAGGGAAGGAGGGTCCCAATAACCATAAAACAGCCCAAGAGAAGCCACAAGGCAGTGTGGGAGGCCCACCTAAATACAAAGTGCTTGGATGATTTCTCAAGCTCACTGCCCCTACTCTTCGTGTGTAAAGAAAATGAACTTCTTAGTGCATAAATCTGACCCCTCAGATGGTGATCACCTACCCTGAGGACCCTCCGGGTGGCTCTGAGGTCCTGAAGCTGATGTGGGAGAGGAGCTTGGTGTGGCTGGCCACTTGACACAGTGACTGCCAGATGGGTCCTCATGGGAGGTCTGTCCCCAGAGCAAATGGTTATCTTTAAACCCATCCTTCATTTTCCCTCTTATCAGCAGAGGAATGCGGGGAGGCTGTAGGCATTAGCTGTGTAGGCATTTGGGATTTTGTGAGGGTGACCGTGTCAGAATGGGGGGCTTACTGGCCTTCAACACATTCTCAAATTAGGTGAGTGTGACCTGCCACAGTGGGATTCCCTGGGCCAGAGCGAAGTGTGAGCCTCCGAGACGGCACAGATACTATTAAAAAGAACAAGAGGGTTTTTTGAGTCCTGGCTGTTTGCAAACATTCTCTTAAGAGCTTTACACGAACGACCTCACCGATCCTCAGCCAACACTTACAGCCAACTACCAGGTACCATTCTTACCCCCTGCCCTTCTGACTTAAGAGAAAGTGAGGCAGGGAGAGACGGTACAGGAGTCTGAGGTGACAGGTAGAGCAGAGTAAGATGGAGCTGACAGGTGTGCCCGTGTGGTGAGCAGCCCTGATCTGAGCAGTGCCTCGAGAGGGTACGGGGACAAGTGCATACAGGATGGTGCCTGTGACCAGCTTTCCAGACCTTTGTTCCGTGGCTTTGTTGTTTCCCAAATATCACACACACACACACACACACACACACACACACTTTCACATTTAAGTAGAAAACCCATTCCAAAACCAACTACGCAGAAGCGAGTCTTTGATTCTCCACTGTTTCAGATCATTTGCTCCAATATTTACTGTCTTCTGGGCAGAAAATAGAGAAATTGACATGCAGCATTTGCTGTCAACCAAGGTTACTGTACCATTTTCTGGCCACTTTGGGCCTGTGAGTTGTACTTCATCTGCTCTCAAAGCTGCCCCTCCTTGCTCAAAAGAGGGTCCTGCCATAATGGTCAAGAACAGGTACAGCCCTCCTGGGCGCCTTTCCCACCCCTCCCCCACGGCCGCCACAGCTGCGGGGGCCTGGTCCTCTCCACTTTATAGAGAAGGGGAATTCCAAGGAGAACCTCGGGCTGGTTTATTTTTAATTGTTGACCTCCAAGCCCTTCTGTTTGCATCTGTTTATTAAATTGCGAGCTCAGCTGTGAAATGCCCTTTATGATGTTGTTTTATTGGTGGGCCATTCAGGGACCCAGCGCCACACAAACAGGATAAATATTTTTCTTTGCAGCACACACCCCACGTTGGGGGCCACGGAACAAGGGAAGCGAGGATCTTTGTTTATGAGCTCTGATTCATTCATTACTTGGCGAGGAGCTGTGAAATGTAAATCTCACATTCCGCAGGACAATCCCTGCGCCAGCTTGAGCTCATTTGGAGGTGTGATGTTCCACTCAAAAGGAGGCTGTTAATTTTATTGACCAAATTTGGAAAGTGGGAGCTCCAAAATTAAATAGAGCCTTTGGAAAAGAAATGAACATTTAGGTTTCTCAAAGATCTGCAGAGGGGTCGCATGGTTTGGGGGTTGGTGTTTTGTTTTGTTTTTTTTGGGTCCCCCACCCCCACCCCGGAAGGAAATTTCAAATACCAGTGCTGTTTGCAGAAAGCTTGAAATGAAATTGCTGTCTGCCTCATCTTCTAGTTTCAAAAGATTTGATCTCTCCGTGATAGGTTTGTCAGTATTAATTATAGCAACCTTTATGGAGCGCTTAGCTCCCTGCTTTAAATATATCATCTTGTGTAATTCACACAGTCACCCTCAGAAGTTCGTGTTATTAGTGCCCCCCATGTTATAGATTGGAAGCTGAAGCTTAAAGTGGAGAAGGTGTTTGCCTGGGGCCCCCAGAGCTGAGACCCAAAGTCAGATCTGCCCGGACTCCAGAACCGGGATCCCTCAACCACACAGCTCAATGCTCTCGCTTTGCCATCTTTGTGTTAACTAAAAAGTTGAGTTTCCTGGTGCCTTAGGAAGAGCTAAAGTTTCCAGCAGTTACTAAGCAGCTACGGACTGCAGATTCTCTTCGTCTGCCTCATGCTCGGAACAAAAAAGAAATCTGACTTGCCGAGAAAGATTTCAAGAGCCACTCACGATCCGCACTGCTGGTCTGCCCCCCACAGTCCGGCACAGGGTCCAAAAAGTTACCTTTAACTCCAGAGGCCATCGTTGGGGTTCCTTGGGCCCCCTTGCGCACTCTCTCTAGGTCTGGCCGGAAAGGGTAAATTCAGATCGAATGAGGCAGGGTTGTGCACTTGGTCTGAGATGGCGTGGTGCATTTGGGGCTCCACTGGGGTGTTTACCCACAGAACGAGTGGGCCCATGTCAATATTTGGACTTGGAGACGGCCCAGTTTATAATTGTTCAGACTTGCCTCTGAATTGGGCTTTGAAACACCCATTTGCCATGTCCCTCCACGGCTTCATTCTTTTCGGCGGGGGAGGCTATTTAGGGAGATTTTTCTTTAGAAAGGTTGCTGGGGGCCGTGGAGAAAAAAGGAGGGGACAAGTTCAGAATGTGATATGAAAAATCACAATGTGATTTGGAGAAAAAAAATGTAAACCATGTTACAAAAGCTCTGCCGTCAAGAAATGTTATTGTTGGTTGAATGGTAGGAACCATCTGGGTCTCTTTTAATGTCTAGGGGCCCCTCTGTGGATGGTACAGATGCTTCTTTTGTTATTGGTGCGATCTTGTAAATAGTTAAAATATTTACCAAGGCACCTCCGAGCTGGAGCTATCCCATTTTATTATTTATACCTTTTCAGAGGGACAAAAATGGAGGTGTCCACTAAACGTGATGGATTAGGTTTATAAACAGCCATTATGGCCGTCAACCCTCGAATGTCAGTTTCTCCTTTGTGTCTGCGCATTTCTAAGCTAACCAGTGATCCATGCATAAGATAGGAGGTTAAACACGCAGAGAAAAGGAGTGTTGGCTCCAAGCAAGATGTATCTTCTGCTGATTAGAAATACAGCTGTAGAAAGTGAGGGGGACCCTGGGCAGAAGGAGGTGAGAAAAGGGGACGCGGGGGGGGGCTTCTGTGTGTGCGCGCGCGCGCGCGCGCGCGCGTGTGTGTGTGTGTGTGTGCGTGTGTGTGTGTATGTGTGTGTGTGCAGGCAGGAGAAAGGGAGCTAAGAAGTGCTGAAGTCACTGCTCCCTGACACGCAGCATTTCAGTTCTCACAATCTGAGACTGAAAACCTGTAAGACCTCTACCTGCCAGCATCCTTCAGCTGTTTCCTGAACAGACTGCAGCTGGCTTTTGTTTTCCCAAGATAAAAATCAGGAAATGCAAAAATTAAATGGGATTGGAGAAGAAAGAGGATGGGTCCTCCTGGGAAAGAGAGGAAAGAGCGAGCCAGCAGGTACCAAGACCTTGTGGAGAGAGGGAAGATTCCCATCTCGTGGTAATTAAGTAAAACATCTTAAAAATGGGGTGGGGGGGGCAATCTGTGTTGCAGATGACCTGTTCCCTGTCTGGGCTGCCTCACTCCCAAAAGTTAGACCCCCAATACTAGGCACCAGTAGGTTCAAGAAAGGGGGATCTTTTTCAGCCAAACTATTTATAATTTGTAATAGGATACGTTGTCAATCCAATTAATGGGAGGAAACAAAGTAACTTTTCTTGCAGGTAAAGGGGGTAAATGTAAATTATATTATTGTTGGCTCACGGTGGCTGCACGTGTGGGGAACAGTTTCTGACAAAAAGTGGCTTCCATTATATTTTTACTCTTGAATCCCCGCTCCTTTAATTTCCCAGAGTTTGTCACTGATTTCCTGCCATACCACAAACTATGCCTGCAACTTCGTGCCTCGCTCTCTGGAAGGGAAGCTGTAGAATTAAAAGGCAAACGAGCTCAGGCTTGCGTTTGAAAGGGTCAGGCTCCGAGCAGCTGAAATAGCATGGAGCCACACTAAACATAGGTTAGAATTAGAGTTTTGGTAAACTATTTCCTAGCCGTCTCCTCTAGGACTTGATTAAGAAATTGTGGCCTCATTTATTTAGTTATTCACTTATTTCTTGGGGGGGACGGGGATGAGAGCTTAACTGATGGAACAAATAGAAAGTTCTATGTGTCTGCAGCTTGGCAAATAAAAGAAAAAAACTTTTGGGAAACACTAAGAACCCAACAAACTTCCTCCTCGGACTAGTGAACAAGGGGCTGTTCCCTCCTGAGGGTCCCTCCTTTCACTACCTCCTGGAGAAATATCACACACACACACACACACACACACACCACCACCACCACCACCACCACCACCACCACCAATCAGGCCGGTGTCTACCACATTAGTATGCTGGTGCATCGACTAATTTGCCTCTGTAAATACTGGGATCTGAATCACACCACTGTTGTAGCTACAGACTAAATAATTTCTCTCATCACTGTCTTTGGAGAAAAAAGAAAGAAAAAGACACACACACACACACTTTTCTAAACAGCTTTCTCACTCAGGCTCTCCCACTCACTTGTAAGCCCAGAGGATGATGATTTGGCTCAATGGGAAGCATCTTCTATAAGCCAGAAACTCTTAATAAACCTCCTGTAAGACAGTAGCTTTTACTTTGTATTCATGATTACAAGTAATACTAATAATTTTTATTGGCCTACCCTCATGTACCAGTCACACAAGCCTAGCTGGGCTCGCTCAATGGTTCCCTTGGCAAATTCCAAAATACAAACGCACTCTGCCCGGCGTTTGATTCCCCATCCATTGAATCTCACCCATTCATGAATGAATCAGAACTTTCAGTAACTCAGAAAAAAAAAGTTAACAAAGCAAAAAAGAGCTTGGAAAGTTTCAAGCCATTGTCCGAAACAGTTTAACCATTTGGCTAAACATTCCACATGTTTATACAAAAATGAAAGGCATGTATGTTATATATCACATAGCTCATAGGACCCATCAACACAGCCCAGATGTACAGAAGCCACTAATTGTATCCCTCCCATGCCCTTGCTTTCCTAACACACACACACACACACACACACACACACACACACACACCCTAAAATACTATACTGAAGTCTGAAAAAAAAAACCCAAAAATTTTCAGGAGACTTATTCTTCTGTCCTTTAGACTGCCGTGGACAGTTACTTTGAGAATGGCCCTCACTACCTTTATAAGCAACAGGGAGACTTGTGTTCTCATTGACACCCTGTCTCTCTTTCCATCGACTCTGGAGCTTTTGGATATTCCTGTGAAGAACCAGTTCCAGAGGCCCTGCTGACCTCTGTCCACTTTAGGGATGCAGGGCAGCCAGCCAAACAGAACACCAGCGAGGAAAATCCCCAAGGAGGGCTATCAGATTTAACAAATCAAAATACAGGATGCTCAGTTAAATTTGAATTTCAAATAAGCAAGAAAAATTGTTTAGC
Organism: Callorhinus ursinus; assembly: GCF_003265705.2. Taxonomy (NCBI): domain Eukaryota; kingdom Metazoa; phylum Chordata; class Mammalia; order Carnivora; family Otariidae; genus Callorhinus; species Callorhinus ursinus. The sequence continues at coordinate 4,313,786 of NW_027397118.1, forward strand.
ATAAGTATGTCCCCATGCAATATTTGAGACGTACTTCTACTTAATTGGTAAACCTACCCCAAGAGAGCCTGAGACGGGATATAGAACACCTAGACCTAGGAAGGGGCCTGGAGCCTCGTGCCGTCTTACTTCTTAGTGATTTTAAATAAGAAAGAGGGTACTGAGTGAAGTCACAAATGGCCAGGGTTCTCAATGACACAAAACAACTCTCAGAGGGAAGTGTCCCCATGCAGGACAGGAGGGCAGACACACACCATTGGAAGCTGTCACTATAACTACAGGGCGAACATGTAGTCTAACCTATTAATTCGCTATTCCTCGCAACAGCCCGATATGGTAGAACTTTCATGATGCCCATTTTACAGATGAGGAAATCGAGGTACAGTTGCCTGGGCCACACAGCTGGGGAACAGAGATTTCGACCAAGACGGTCTGGCTCCAGATCCTATGCTTAAAATAAAATGATGCCAAACCATAACATAAACAATTTAATTTTCAAAAGGATCTCAACTGTACACATAACGCTAAAATGAAAATGGCTACGTCTTCATTCCCCACCCCCCTGCCCCGCCACCGCATCCCTGCCTCTGCCCCTGCTTTGTTAGTGCCCCAGACCATGCTTGGCCTGCCCAGTGAGGAATCCAGGGAAGGAAACAGGGGTGTGGAGGAACATGTGTGAGCCTTCGAGAAGAACAGGACAATGGATGGCCCCTGATGTATGCTGCCAGAGTCCCCCACCCCCACCCCACCCCATTTCTCCCAACCTACGGGGGCAGAGAGCATGGAAAGTATTGTGACTGCAGGCCCAAATGGGGAACTCTGGCAAAAACTTTTTCTAATTTAAAGACCACCCAGGTGTGTTCTGGTCTGTCCCCATTTTAGGGTCTTTGCCTCTTGCTTTCTAGCAAGAAAAGAAACAGATGTGATGCCCATTCATGCCTAATGGAGACAGAAGGGGAGGGAGGAACCGAGGGCTGGCAGGGGGGTTGGGGGGGGGCGGTAGCTCAAGGCTGTCTTTGGCCTGCAAATTCAGTCTTAAAACACAGGGACATTAACTTCCATGAGGCTTAAGCCCATGGCTGTCACCTGTCAACTCGAAGTCTGGCATGTAGTAGGCGATTGATACATGTATGTTCAATTGAATTAAAATTAAATAATGCAATCAAAAGTCTTAGTAGTGCCCAGGGAGTGGGTTTAGGCCTGGCCTGGTCTTGGGAGTTGGAGGCTCACCAGATGAGTTTCACTTGGTTGGAGTTGCCAGTGGATGGGGTGGGGGTGGGGGTACTGGCTTCCCTGGCCTGGGCCAGCTCAGATTGTCCTAAACAATTATCCCTCAAGGGGTGTGTGGGAGGGGGAACCCTGTTGAACAAATCCTCCACTTTTGTTTCCTCTGGGGCTGCAGACCGTGGTCCCTGCTTATTCAGGCCCCCGTCTCCCCCCATCCTGTGCCTGAGATGTTCTGTGGTTATGAGTCAATGATCAGACAGGGAAAGGGCACGCTTACCATAGGGGAGGAAGATTCAGTAGGGCTCTGGGCTTTGATGCTGGCTCTCCTACATCCTGAATGCATGAAAGGCTATGGGAGGGAGAGGAAGAAATATAAAAGCAGAACGGAGAAAATGTTATTAAAAAAAAAAACAAAACAAAACAAAAGAAGAACAAGAAAAAGTTGAAGGAAGGGGAGAAAAAGTGCCTCGTTTGAAATATTGTATCATCAACAAATCTCTCTGGGAGACAAAAGCCAGTTAAAAACCGAGTTGAGATAAGCCATCTCCTTCAGTGACTCATCTTCCCGGGGAATAATGGCAAAGAGGCGGTGTTTAGGAGGGAAGTGATGTGCAAATAGCAGTGTCCGTGAAGCTGGGGTTAATTACAGGAAGGACTTCCAGGGGTAATTGCCGATAAACAACGCTAGGAGCGGAACTGGGCATCACAGGCTCGGAAGCCAGCTCTCTGTGATTTGAATAGCATCCCCAAACACCGTTCCAGAGGCAGGGGCTTAGGATGGCTTCCCAAATGGCCACTTCAGAGGAGCCTTGGGCTAGGGCCCCATCCTCTCTTGGGCTGACCCAGTGTCCCCACTGTCTCATTCCAAGATGGCTCCCCCTTCAGATCGGCCCCTGAAAATCCATTTGAAAAAAAAAAAAAAAAATATATATATATATATATATATATATATATATGAATAAAAGCTGTTTGCTATGCTGTTAGGAAGTTAACAACCTTGGCTTAAGGAAAGGCGAGAAGCACCCCTACACCATCAGCTAAGTCCAGTCTGGCCACGAAGAACCAGGACTGATACCTCTAAAGGGTTTTTGGAAGGAGCAGGTTTCACCAGGATGTCCCAAAGGAGCTTTGTCTTTGCATCGTGCACCTGGTTTCAGAGATTAATACATGCATTATATCTATACAGTGGAAGTCCAACTTGTGATCATTAAGCCCAGAAACCCACCCCATTCTGGGGAGGCTCGTAACAGGGACAGGACCCAGCAGAGTGTAGAGTCTGGGAAGCACTTAGAAATGTCAATGAAGAAACACCTCCACCCACCTGCTGGCTGCCATGTAGTGGATGGCTTCTATGAACCGATGCCTTTTTTCATAGGATCTTGAAAGAGCACAACTTCCTTGCTCTTCCTCAGAAACAGCCCAAGGACGGGGGTGGGGAGCTTTCCCCAACTCTGCAAGTCCCTCGGGGCTGTTCTGCTAGGACAGTTCCCTGGAGACAGACATGAAGCAGATTCTCAGTCCAAAGGGCCTCCAGCTAGTAACTAACTATAGGGAAAATGACCCAGGGCTGGTGTGTTGATAGCAGCCACCAACCTTCTGATGTGGGCCTCAGTGCTTCCATCCGTGAAATGAGGGTGTAATCAAGATGGCACCCAACGGGCCTCTAGGACTCACCTCTGATTCTCTGAAACCTGGGTGCTCCTCAAACAGCTAATCCAACCTTGAGTGCAGGGACCCTATCTCACAGTCCCTTTTCTCTTTTCTACCACCATGACTGAGGCCTTCACCTTGGAAAGAACTCAGTAAATAAATGCGTTGAATGGATTTATGCATGCACGATGGGGCCCCTGCTGTGGCTCTTTGTTGAAAACAAAATGTTTGTGGGTGGGTATGGGGGGGGGGTCCTTCTTCATCCTTCAATCCTGTAGAGTTGCTTTGAAAGGCCAAATAAGAATAAATCATAGTAATCGCTCACATGTTTTGTGCTCAAACACATTACATATTTTTCCTGATGATTTCTCAAAACATCCCTCTATAGAATCAGGTCTTAAAATCCTCACTCCACCGAGCAGGAAATAAGACCCAGAAAGATCAAGTGAGGAGATATGAAGTGAGAAGATTCAGATGTCAGGCTCAGCCCCTTTTGGCTACGGGGCCCTTCTATTTAGAATTTCCTTAAATGCATGGAGGGTCTGAGGGCTAGCTTGCTGAATGCCCTTGGGCAAGTCATTGGCCCAATCTGGTCACAAGGTACTTTCTCCTCCTGAACTAGGGGAATCCTTGGTTTCTTCAGGAGTGGCCTTTCAGGCTTCTGTTCGTCCCTCAGTTCTCTGGCCAGAGAGTCCCTCCTTAGCAAATCCTTGCCAGCCCCCACGGTGGCCACTCACTAACTCGGATCCCCAACATAGACTGTGCCTTTCACTTGAGTTACATATTTATTGGTGATTATTGGATTCATGGTTCCTTTTCCCCCATAAGGGCCATAAGCCCCTTTAGAGTAAGGATCATATCTGTCTTGTTTATCTGTACACTATCCCTAGCAGGGTACCCCGAGAACAGTGCCTGACATGAAGAAAATGCTCCTAAAAATATCTGTCCCCGTTTGTAGGGGCTCCAGCAGCCATGAGCTGTGAAGATCGCGTGGGGTCAGCTTCTGTGCCATAAAGAGATTCATAACCTTGGCCCCGGAGAAGAGCAATCAAAGGCCCCAAAGGCCCCCCGGAGCTTTAAAAGAGGACTTTGGCAGTTAAAAACAAGGCAAAGCCCAAACACCTTGGACATCTCTTGCTTAGGTAAGGGATGAGCAATACCCATCCAGCCGGGGGTGAATGCCCTACAGAGATTCCCCAAGTATGGTGACAGGGACAGCTCTTCAGTCTTGTTCTCTTTTCCACACCCTCTTGGGTGCAGGTGGGACTCAGAAGGACATGGGATCCAGATGTTTGAGGCTTCGGTAATGGAGCAACCCAAGTCTGCCTGGGAGGAGGGGGATGCCATTTGGGATGCACACAAGCCTCCAGGAACAGATCGCAGCAACCGAGCATGCCTTGGGGGGGGGGGGGCGCCTTTCTGGTTGTATACAAGAGCCAATAATAAAAGCACAATGAAGAGGCCCCCCTCCCCAGCTGGTTGTGCACGCCCCATTCAGTTGGCGGGGATGGCCGTCTCCCTTTCAAGTGGGCTCTGGTCCCCCTCCACCGCCGCCCGCTCCTCGCTTGGTCTTTCAGTCACATACCAGACACGTCTCACAGAGCAGACCCAAAACCCCAGGTGGCAGGATCCCAGTTTCATATAAATTAGGCTGGGTAACGCGGTTCAGACACATTTTTTGTCTAAATCATGCAAAAATAGGATTTTCTCAGGGGCATAAATCTGGCCCAAATCTAAACCTGAATGTGCAATTGACTGGTATAGTTTATAGTGCAAACATAGAATTATCTGGAAAACTTCTGCTTCCAAAGAGCATGGCCCATTTTTTATCCAATCTGAAAGAAATTATTTATTTGCTGTCTAAAGACTCCCGCAAAAGTCAGTGCATGGCAGAAAGGGCCAGATGCAAGCCCTGATTCACCAGAAAAAAAGCACCATGCCCCCAAGTAGACAGGCATCGCCTGGAGCCACGTGAAGTGACTGATCCAAACGCAAGTCCCGCTATCATGTACCCAGGGCACAGAAATCTGGGCATTTAGCCTCATTAAAGGTAGATGTCTATTCTGTTTTCCAAAGTAGGAAGTAAGGACAAAGAAGAAGGAAGAAAATTGAGGGCATCTTAAAAAAAATAATAATAATTTCACAACATGGTCAACAAAGAACCTCCGAATAACCCCTCTGAAATATGGGACATTATCTGTTATAATAAAAGCACAACTTGGCTGACATCAATTAAGGAGAGTTTCACCAACACTTTTCTTCCCTTATCATGATCCTGTTTTGTCCCAATCCGGTTGTTTTGAGAGTCATCAAGTCAATAGGATGACCTTGAAGTTTTGACTCTAGGGGGAGAACTGTCTTAGCTCCCAAGAGTTTTACACGGGGATTTAGAGGTGTGAGGACCCGTGAGGGACAGTCACCAGGAACCGATACCTGTCCCCACCATTCCGTGCCATGGCCTTGGGGAATTTAAAATGACAGAAAAAAATAATAATATCCTCTCTCACAAGTTGTTTAAATTCTCGTGGCAGTTTGCCATCAAACATCAAATTTATTCAATTCACAGTGACTTCAAAGAGTGCAGAACAATAACCTGAGGGCTGCATTTCTCAAAAAATATGTCAGCAGTAAGGAGGGGGGAAAAAAAACATTTCCTTAGGTGGATATAAAAGAAAATGACACTAGGTACCTAAACCCTAATGTTTGCCAGAAGGTTTGATTTACAGATAAGCTATTTTTTTAAAGTAGCATGTTCCTAACTCTTATTCATTGACAGTTGAATATTGGGCATTTAAGTGTGAAAAGAAAATACAAGGGGGAAAGAAGTAGAGAGAAAAGTAAATTAGAACCAAAACGGGACCAGGGTTGGTGAGAGGTGTCAGAGCCTGTGAACGCAGCCAGAAATCTTTCTTTATGTCCTTAGAGAGGGTGAAGTCAAAAAGATAGTCATCTTTAATCTAGTAAAATGCTGGAGAAAATGAACTCAGCTTGGTGCCGTGTGGCACTGTGGGGATGGGGTTAAGAAGTATGTACTCGAGTGGTGAGAGCAGCTTCTCTCAAGGTGGCCCGGCTCCCTTCTTGCCCCTTCCGGTCAATCCCATCATGGCGCCAAGTTTTTCACAGGCTCATTGGATCAACCACACGGCCATGCCCACTGATCATCCCCGGGGGGCCCATCATGCCTGCCCTGTTCTAGCCCCTGCCTGCCACACCAGCCTCTGCACTTGTCCCCTACCCGAGAGCATCTAGAGTCTATACTCCAGCCCGAGGAAGCTGCTCCCTGCCTTCTTCCCCTAATAATGCTTACTCTTTCTTCTAAAAGCCACTTCTGGAAATCTTCCCTAACTTCTGAACTGAATCAGGACCCCAGTTACAGCTGGGATTGAGAACGGCAATCCCCAAACCTCATGCCAGTCAAGTCTTGTTCTGTTTTCTTTTTAACTCAGTCTATATTTTTCAAATGTGGATATTTCAAATAAAAATCCAGATGACCAGTTTTTTGTTTTGTTTTGTTTTGTTTTAAATCAGAAGATCTCCTAATGTTGAACAACTCACCACCCCCAGAAGTTTGGCAAGAGGGATGGGGGAAAGTGATGGTCTCCCTGGCCGTTTCAGGAAATAGTCCCCCAAAGTAACATCTTTTTTTTGACAGTCTCTTAAAGAAAATATGGTAGCGTGACTATGATTTAAATGATGATGGAAGCAAGGCTGAAAGAATCTCTGCTTATCAGTCATATGGCAATTGGTCTCTGTTGTGATCGAGGAGGAAGCAAAGGGACAAGCATTTCCCTCGGGACAGGGAGGCCTGGGCTCTTCACTGGCACGGCGGGGCAAGTTCTGTTCCCCATCACTAAGTACCTCCAGAAGCCCCAGCTCACACCTGTCCTGGTCACTGCTGAATCCCTAGCACAACTGTGTCAGAAGGGATATGCTCTCCAGTCTAAAAGGTTAGTTTGGAAAATCCCTTGTAAATCCAGCAGCGCTCTCTAGGACAAAGGGCTAACTTTGCCACTTACCTACCCTCTGATCTTGACTGAGTCCTCATTTTATAAATATGTGTAGTGGTGATAATGATAACGATAAGGTGAATGACACTTCTTTCCCTGTCCATTCTGAGCGTTAAATGAGAATGTCTAAGTAAAGGTATGCTGGCAGCACAAAATGGCAACACAAGTTTTAGATATTCTTTAAAAAAAAAAAGATTTTATTTATTTGAGAGAGAGAGAGATCACGAGCAGGGGGGAGGGAAAGAGGGAGAAGTAGACTCCCTACTAAGCAGGGAGCCCAATGCGGGGCTCGATCCCAGGATCCTGGGATCATGACCTGAGCCGGAGGCAGATGCTTAACTGACTGAGCCACCCGGGCGCCCACAAGTTTTAGATATTCTGATGACTATGGTAACCAAAGGGTATTTACTGCCTTCTCTGTACCGTGCTAGCCACTTTATAGGTGCTTTCTCACTTACCCTGTGAGAAGGCACTGAAAATTATCCATTTTACAGATGAAGGAACTGAAACTTAGATTATATAATGTGCCCAAGATCATCAGCTGTTATAAGACAGACCCAGATCTAAAGCCAGCTCTGTTTACTGTTTCCAACAACATCGCAGTGCTTACAAATATTAAAAATCACAAAGTGACCATTTTAGTAGCAGTGAAAACCATTATTTGTATTGAACTATTTCTCACATTAATAGCAAAGCCCTATGTTAATGACAGCCCATGTTTTAGTTCTTTGAGCAGCAATCATGAGGTAGGAAGCTACTTTATTCTCTACGTTCTTGGTTAGTGGCTATGACAAAATATCACAGGTTTTATTGCTCAAGAGGAGTGATGACAAGTTGGAATTAACCAAAGTGGTTGAGCTGCTGAAAGTTTACAACTACGTTTTTAGTTTGGCTCTCCACTGTATTCCCAATGTTTAGCGCAACACCCAACACACAGTAGAAGCTCAGTTAATTTCTGTAGGCATCTGTGACTGATAAGTGAATGATGAGTGAATGAAGGACAATTACTGACTTTTAAGAAGTGTTGGAAATATGACTTGACTGAAAACACACTTACTATTGTGTGTAGTATTGAACATTTCACACTATTCAAACTTTGCTTTAGCCTATTACAGAGACTCTTCTCTACCTTCCAGGTTCTTCACTAGAATGAGATAAAATTTCCCAGGGTCAAATCCTTATTGACCCAGAAGTCTTTCTGCAATCAATATGGGCTTACTATGTACGAGATACATTCATTTTAACACCAAAAAATGCGTTATTACCATGATCTCCATTTTTCTGACAAACTAGAAAGTTGAGAAAGACTAAGTAACTTGCCCAGGATTTCTTGATACAGTAAGAAAGGAGCTAGGCTATGAATCCATATTTTGTCTGACTTCAGAATCGACGCTGTTGACCAAAATGCCATAAGTCTGTGGGTTGGCACTGCTCTCAAATAGGGTTCTAGAAACTTGAAAAATTGAAATTATGTTATATACATGGGCATCTGACTGTACAAATCTGAGGAACTTTCCAAAACAGATCAGCTAATTCCCAAGCTTACTCTCAAACTTTGGGGGGAGAAAAGTAAAGCATTTTTAATGCTTTTCTGTATTTGTGAATATGCTTAGGATTATAGCAGTGACACCTTGTGATGACAGTTCTGTTTCTAGCTTCTATTCAGTTAGAATTGCTTTGGGGTCAGACATGACTTCTCAATATCAATCAGAATTCTCAAAAATGCTCATTTGTGATTGTCTATTCCACAATTTTCTATGGCAGGGGGGAATGTCTTTATAATTAATATAGTAATTTTCCACTTATTCAAAATGGCTTCATTTGGAATTGGTGATAGTTCATAAAGAATCTGAGCAAGTTTATTTTCTTGAAAAATTTTTAAAGGCTCATAAGCATATCACTAGTATAAATATGTTCATAAGAGGGGCATACAAGTCCCTTAAGAGAGCAAACTATTTTCAGCAATTTAGAGACACCCTGTCATTAGGTTGGTGTGCTAATTACAAATCATTCTAATTGATTCAATAGTCTCCCAAAAGACTTCCATAATGTACTAGGCAAACACTTTATTAGCCAAGCTGAATTACTGTAGGTTCTTAAAGGAAAGAAAGAAGCTTTCTTGAAAACAATATCAAGTCAGATTTTTCGCTGTTTGAGAAGGGCCCTTTCTTTAATTTTATTCTCAATTGGTGTTTGTTTCACTGTTTTGACTTCCTGTTTTTATTTAATGAATGCTAATATGAGACAGACAGAAAGAAAATGGACTTGGTTTCTTTCCCTACATCCATCTTATCTCCCTTTGTAGAAAACATCTGTTCGTTATTGCCCAGGATCCATTCGCCCACCCCCCTTTCTTTAACAGTCTTATTTGTTTGTTTGTTTGTTTTTGGAGTTGTTATTTTTTTTCTTTTGGGAATCACCATATGTTGACTGTCTGTCCATGTAGATTAGATAGATCGAGCCCCACTTTCCAGGATGCAGGATGCACGTATGACACAAGGCTGTCCAATCACCATGTTCCATACCTTTTTCATAATGATGGATCCAGGATGGGCACATGTCTTGGCAGGCCAACGAGAAGACGTGCTGGTTGCACTAGAATTTCTAAGCTGGGAGAATGTTGGCTTGAGGGCCACCCCGTGGAAGGACTTGCCTAAAGAGCAAAGCCAATACAGCTGTGGAGACAGAGAGGTAGGGAGGCTCCTGATAATGTTATTTGAAGCTTTGGGGTAGATTATGCCTGAAGTCATTTGTACCCCTGGATTTCCTGCTCACATGAACTAATATATTCCTTTTTTATTTTCTTTTTTCTTGCCCCTGTTCAGGCCGTGTTTTTATTCACATGAACAAATATAGGAGAAGTTTTTTCACTTAAGGAATCCCTTAAAATTTCCATGGGTGTAATTTTTTTCTCCTTAGCACAAGACTAACTTCCTCTAAGATTGTTCAACTTGAAAAGGCCAATAGTTCATTTATATTGGAACTAAAGACTACCCATCTGCCTTTTGATCCAAAAATTTAGTTAAGCAAAATATTTCATATATGTATCTTTTATCATTTGAATTTTGATTCTGAGCCTCTATCTCTTCCTCCCTTCGTCTATGGAAACTGCTTTTTAGTCCCTTGCCTTGAGCAGTCCCTTGATCCCAATACCAAAGATTCCTCAATGAACATGAGGTTTATAAAATAAAAACCAGGAAGCTCTGTCTTGAACTACCCCAAAGCTAAAGAAGCACAGAACATGCTTCTTGCCTGATGAGTGGAAAGAATTATTCAACAATTAACACAAGCACATGGGAAAAAATTCAATGCAAAGAAAGATTTTGCTGCCACTGCCTCAGAAAATTAATTTTAGCCCAACAATGAACTGCTTGAATGCAGCAGGTTGGCTGCAGATTCTGCAGAAAAAGATGATGGTAATCCCATTAAGAAAAAGGCAAAATATTTGAATCTTATTCTATTGTTGGGTGCAAGACCATCATGGCCATTTTCCACTTCTGGGTTTCAACTTTGCCATGTATAATGTGGGGATAATCACACCTACTTCTTCAAAAGCATAGCAAAGATACAAGAGCCCCTATCTACCTCCACGGCCACAACAATTATGGAAGAATTTGATCCAATACCCAAATCAAGTCAATCTCCTAGACTGGTTCCTGAGGAGTCATATTTTGTAAAGCTTTCTAGGTGGTTCTAAAGAATATGCAAGTTGGAGAACCACTGCTTTGGAGGAGAGGAAGCACTAATGCTTTATGAAAGCGGTGGCTCTCAAAATGGTCTAGATTCAAACAGTATATAAAAATAAATGTTCCTGGGTCATAAGTCCAGGCCGGCCAAGAAGAGGCCCAGGAAATTGCTTATCTGACAAGTAACTTTTGTGACTCAGAGCCTAGGTTGGGAACCAGAGCCATAGATGACTCTCTAGAACACCCTCTGTTCCTATTTGCTGGCTTGCCCTTCACTATTCTAAGAAACTCAGACCTCATAGAGTAGAGACACTCTGGGCGGCCTCAAGAAATCTATCCCAGAGACCTGGGCTGGTCATGTTGACCATCTGTGGGCCAAATTGGTCTGCTTGCTCTTCTTCAAGAACACTGAATTAGACACTCTGGTTTCCACAAATGTGAAGTAGCAGAGGGTTGTTTTTTGCATTTTGTTCTTAAAGTGAAGGGACATCTTCTGGTTGTCTTAGACCTGGGGGTTGGGGGAAGGGAGGGACTACTGACATTTAGGGATTGCAAAATGCCAACAGTGCTCCCATTGAGAAATACTGGCCAGTGGCAGGACCAATGTTCCCTATCTAGAAATGAAAAGCTCAGAGGACAGTTATACTCAGTAAAGAGAATCTTTGTTTTCTGAAGATTCAATGCAGTATTCAAGAAAATACAGTGTAGATCTGGTAAAAGGACATCAAAAAATTGAAAGAGCTAACACAAATGTGTGGTCTACCAGTGGATTTGAGAAAGTACACTGCTGTTCCTGCCTCCTTCGTGCTCTGGAGTTCTGTCCAACATGAAGGACAGGAGCAATGGTGGTAATCATGGAAAAGCTCCAACTTGCTTTGCTTTAGTCCAGAAGTTACAGACTACAGGCTGCATCTAACCCCCAGTTTTTCAACTAAGTACATATAGTTTTTAAACTAAACACACACAGAATTCTAAACAGTTCTTAGATGAGCTGCCAACACTTAGAATCCTTGAGATTTCTCATGACAATCCACATCTTGAACTTCTGTTGAAGAACACTCAGAGACTTAGCAAGCCGTGGGCTTTCTGTGCAGCCAAGTTGCTGATGTGGAGCCACTCTTGCCCCTGATTGAGCCCCATATCCCTTGGTTCAAGCACTTCTGTAACCACCTTGGCCTTGGCAGCATCTGAATTTCCGGGCTTCACATGGTGACTTCCCTCTTCAGAACAGCATGGATGTGATTCTTCCATGGGATCCCCCCCAACAACCTGGTGAGGCGGGCGAACCCAGCAGTGGATGTCCCATTTCATAGACAAGAGAGACCAAACCTAGGGAGGGTAAAAGATTTTCCCAAGATCAGAGACCACAGTGACCTCAATCAGACCCCTATCCCCTGCCCTCAATCAGACACCCTCCACCTAGTTCCAAAAGAGGTTCTTTTCCCCAGCTCAGTTCAGGTGTTCCTGGCTCTGAGCCTCCATAAAAGAATCGGATTTAGCTCTGTTTGGCTTCCCTGCCCTCTTCCTGACAGCGCTATTTAATGGACAAACAGTTTGTTTTATTTATCGGACAGGGTTTCTTCACATTGTTTGGGGTTATCAGCCCTCCCCTGCAGATCATATTACAGCTTGTGCTGGGGTTCGACCCTCGGAACGGTTCGCTCTAAATCAGATCGTTATCATTACTGCCGTGATAAATAGAGAGGCAGGGAAGCCCACAGCCAGGTTATTTATTTAGTACCTCTGTGGATCATGTTTTATACAGCCGGGCTTCCTGGCAGGCCTTTACCCATCCAGCTAAGGTTGCATTCAGGAACTAAAACCCAAAGCCCCTTAAATAATGTTAACTTAATAGCTGACATTTTTATGAAATAAGTCTGTGTGGAAGGGGCAGAAAGGGGACGATGCAGACAGAGGACTGGAGCTGGGTTTCAGTGTATGTATGTGTGGAGGGGGGATGAGACGAGCGGGAGGGGGGGACAAGAGACAAGGGCTTTGATTTTCAGGTTTATTTCAAACCAATAGAGAATACTTTGCTTTGAGGTGAGGTCTCTCTTGGAGGTCTATGGTTTTTTAAAAGGAGAAGGGGCAGGGGTGGGGGGTGTGGAGAAGCTAGATTTGAAGAATGATGTTTCTTGGGGAGGTGGGCACATTAGGGGTGAGGTGGGCACATTAAGGGTGAGGTCTTCCATGCGAGGGTAGTGTTTATGCCATGGAGGAGAGAGGACGCGTTCTCTCAGGGATGCATCTTCGACAGAACCATCTGGGGTGGGGAGGAGGGCACGGAAGCATCTGGCAAGAGCCTCATTTTCGCCCTGTTCTTCAAATACAGACTTTTGACATTATCCACAAATGGAGTCACACACACTATCATATTGTGTGTGTGTGTGTGCGTGTGTGTGTGTTAAATGGGTTATTTTGCCAAACGTCAACATTTGACATAACTTTTTTTTTTGCGACGGTCTTATGACATTTTTTCTTCTTTGAATACACTAACAGCCTAAAAAAAATGGAAGTAACATAAGCAGCTTTGAACTTTCAAAGTCCAATGGGGACGTCTGGCTGCCTTTTCTCTTTGGGGTTCCCTGGGTCAACACCGGAGCCTTTCCAGGCCCCCCCAAGCTAGAGTTTGTGGGAAAAGGTATGGTCCTGTTTAAATGGCCCCCAAACAGCACTGTACCTTCCAGTCTAGGCAGGAAGAATAGCCTTTTGATGTGTTCCACAATTGGAATGCAAATTCTCTCCCATCTCCTAGATACCTGGGCCTGTCCCCATTTCTCTTTACTGTAATCTGCTTAGCTCGTGCATAGAATGACAAAAACAAAGAGTCTTTCTGTAAAGGAAAAAGAAGAGGGAAGAAAGTAGATTCTGTACCCTATTCTTAGTCCCCACTGAATCCTTGTTCCTGGGCCTCAGCGGGTGACAGTGTTTGGGAGACAGGCAGTCTATCCTTCTGTTTCTTATTAACCACTGAAATGATGGGACCATTCCTGGAGTTAGGCCTTCCAGTCAGGGGCTGGGGTGTCCTTGGCAATGCCTCTCAGGCTTAGGATCAGGGAAAAGGCCCGGGGCTTGGGGCATCCTGATTGCTCTTTCAGAGAAATGCCTCCTGTCCAACTACAAAGTGCAAGATGATCTTGGGGCAAGGGGTGGAATAAGCCCCCTTGCTGAGCCAGGAAGCCTGGCTGTGAGAATTCCTGCATCTAAACAACATCCATTCGTCACCAGAGTGGACTAAGGTATGCCTTCCTGAGAAGGTTGGTCCCAGAGGTGCCATGGTGGTGTATAACCAGGTTAGGAGTCTGGAGGTTTGAGAAGCTGGGAGGTACTATTCAAGGTTGGTGCTCAAGGACACAGAGCAGACAAAAAGGTGAGGCTCTGATACACGTGAGAAGCATCTAGAAGACACTCCAGCTCGGCTTACCAGCCAACAGGAGGGACACAGTGGCAAAGGCACCAGTTGCTGGGAGAAGGTGGGGCAGAAGGCCTCGCTTGGAACCACATGTAGATGATTGGGAAGAGAAATATATAATTAAAAAGAAAAAGACCATCATGTCCTTTGGGTTTCTAAATTTCTAAAAATTATGGTGGTTATGGATACTGAAAAGAATTCAGTTATTGCTAAGGAATGCATTCCTTTGCTACGTATTCATTTTATTTGATACCTCTTATATAAGTACTTATTTTATGCCAGGCACAATTCTTTTTTTCTTCAAGGCATATATATAAAATGTATATATTTCAATATTTTATATATATTATAGTTATATATTTATATAAAATGTTTATATAGGGGCACCTGGGTGGCTCAGTCGGTTAAGCGGCTACCTTTGGCTCAGGTCATGATCCCAGGGTCCTGGGATCAAGTCCCGCATTGGGCTCCCTGCTCAGCGGGGAGTCTGCTTCTCCCTCTGTCTTCCTCCTTGCTCGTGCTGTCTCTCATGCTCTGTCTCCCAAATAAATAAATAAAAATCTTTAAAAAAAGTTTATATATATTTTATATTTATATTTATATAAAATACATATTATATATTTTATATTTACATATATATATTTTTTAAGATTTTATTTCTTTACTTATTTGAGAGAGAGAGAGAGCATGCCCAGGGGAGGAGCAGAGGGAGAGGGACAGGCAGACTCCATGCTGAGCATGGAGCTCAATGAGGGGCTCGATCTCATGACCCTGAGATCATGACCTGAGCTGAAATCAAGAGTCGGACGCTTAACCTACTGAGCCACCCAGGCGCCATTCTAAGTATTTTGCAAATATTAACTTATTTAGGCCTTGTTACAACACTGTAAGCTAAGCATGTCTCTTGCCCCTTCCTGCTCCTGCTCCTTTACAGTCCCCAGCCTCCACCACCAGTCTGCGTATAATCACTGTCTGATGGGTAGCAGATACCCAGTGAATGCTTCTTAAGCGAATGCGTAAATGAATAAATGACAAACAAACTAGGCCTCTGTCAAGCGCCAAGACCCTACACATCATCTCCTTTGGCATACTCCTACTTGAGACCGTTGTCCAAGCATATTAATCCCTGAAAGAAGCAGGAGCTAGGTCATTACTTAGAGTAGGAAACAAGTCACTAAAAGTAGCTAATTCTTTGAGTTCCCTAAGAAACTATTGTTGATTTCAGGGCGGACAGTACCAACTCATTCCAGCTGGAAGGGTTCTATCCTTGACATCTTTCTAAAAAGCACTGGGCAAAAACCATTGTGGGGAAAAATTGCTGGCAAAATCATATTAGAAGAAATGAACAAAACACGGAAATCTTATTATAATCACATTTTAAAAATGGCGTCCGTCTATGGCCCAAAACTAGAAGGGACTATGAAAAAATTTAAAATGGCTTATGATTTAGTGTGTTAGAATTTGGACTTTTAAAAAATACCTATTAATAGTTGTTGTTGTTATTGTTTGTGTGTGCATGTGCAGAGCATAACAGGATATGGAAACAAAGATTGTACCTTCAGAGGGAACTTTGCATTCGGTATCAAATAATCCTTTCTTCAAAAGCAGGTTGATCTCTGATTAGATTGTCTTGGTGACTGCCCAAGTCCTAACCTCGCAATGACAGTGGTGGTCAACACCAAGTCAATAGGTTCAATAACTGGGTCAACATTGCAGTTTGGGCTCAAGGTAAGTGTCCTATGATGGCCCAGGGGAAGTGTTTATCATTTAAAGAGCAGCTGTGTCAACATTGCATCTGGCTGTTACAAACAATTAGAACAGTTGCAATAGAAGCAAGATAAACCTATTTAAAAAACAGAAAACTCAAGCTTCTTCCAGCCAACTTAGTGACGTGAATCCTATTCAGGTTGAAGTAAGTCAATGAGCACTTTCTACGTGCAAAGTATTTTTGCTTAAAATTACACCCCGCATTGCTCAAAAATAATGCTCAACAATATTTGAAGGGTGAATGATCTATTGACTATGCTTTTGGGAATCCTTTTAACTTGATATTTGTGTTTGCACATAGTAATTAACTCATGTGTTGTTATGTAAACAATAAAAATATGGACTTTTTCTTTAAGTAAGGATAAATGTCTTAACTTGTCCAGAAGATCTTGAGATAAGGATATGAGTATATTTGATGTAAGGAGTTAAGAACCACCAGTAGAGAAAAGGGGAATAAGAGAGGGAAAGAAGCCAATCCAGCAGCATTTGATGACTCAGTTTCCACCATGGGTGACTGGAATCAATGTCCACATGGGAAAATATGTCTCAGAGTTGACCCGCCCAAGAGGCAAGAGAGCTGAGGTATCTACCAACTTCCATTCATCTGTGGTTGAGGGCTGCTTCTGTAGGCACTAACAGAGTCTGCCCTGGATTCTGGCCCCAGCTGCTCCTATTGCCAGAGGAAGACTTTGGTAAGGAGTCTTAGATGCTACCAGCAAGAAGTCTTCTGTAGAGATTGTGCGTGGAGATGTGAAATGGGTGAGGCACCAATGGCATCTGTTATGGGTGAGCATAGCAAGTAATTTACTTACTACTTCTTTTCGTATCCACATCAGAAATGCCTCTGTACTTTTGCTTAAGCTGTAACCCCATTGTGGGATGGCATCATTTCCCTCTGTCAATTTCTAGTCGTCATAGCTAGTGTAGCCTATCACATAGCGGATCATCAACGATTTTTTTTTAAAAGATTTTATTTATTGATTTCAGAGAGAGACAGAGCATGGGGGGGGCAGAGGGAGAGGGAGCAGACTCCCCGCTGAGCAGAGACCCCCCCCCAACACAGGGCTTGATCCCAGGACCCCGAGACCATGACCTGAGCCAAAGGCAGACCCTCAACTGACTGAGCCACCCAGGCACCCCAAACATTATTTTTTAATAAGCAAGTCATATATCAGTCAAGGTCCAGTCCAAATCTCTCTTCGTTCAAGAAACCCTCTCTAATCCCTCCTGTGGTCCTAGGACATTTTGTACATCAGTGAAATTTCTTATGCTCTTCATCTCTTCTTGTTGACAGCATGAGCTGTCTGTGCTGGCCCTGCCATCAGCTTATCAGTAGAGGTCTGGACAGCAGCTGGGAGTAAGTTCAGCCGTTGTCCACCATTATCTGTGACTGGATGGGAAAGTCGAATTTTCAGGTGCAGTTATTTGGAAGCCTCTTGTTTCTACACATCTGAGCCATGCTGTCCAATCGCAATCTTATCTGCAATGAAGTCAATACTGATTTGTGGGAATCTCTGCTTATGCCAACTGGTTCTGCAGGAAAGAGGGGTGATCTTTGTCATGCCCCTCTCAGATTCCTACTTATCTGATGCAGAGACCTTAAGCTGACACATCAGTACTGGTAGGAACACTTCCACAATCCAAGGCATTTAGCACTCTCATGGATAAGAACCCCTGCTGAAAGAGACTTCACGGTAACAAAAATACACACAGATGTCAACATTGCATCTGTGGAAAGAAAGGAAAGAAACCACCATAAGGGAGAGTCAGCATGGCCCACAAATGGGAGACTTCACTCTCCTAATGTCAGAGACAATGGAAAAATCTCAATATGGCATGTGTCCTCCTTCTTCTGAGGATTCAGGTTTTCCTATAACCCCAGTCCATTCTTTACACCAAAGACAGAGTGAAATTGTAAAAACACACAAATCAGATTTCAGCTACTCCTACCTCTGCATAATCCCTGCAATTGCTCTTGGAATAAACATGCACACTTTAGGTAATCCTGCAGGTCTGGCCCCTACCTTTCTCATCAGATTCATTCAAGAGCAACTGACCCCTTCATCACACACTATAGCCACATGTCTTTCACATTCTAGCACGCATCTTGTTCTTTCCCACCACAAGGCTTTTGTCCACATTGTTCCTTCATCCTGGGGTGCTGTCCTGATCCTTCTTTAGTTATTCACTTCCCTCATACTTATTCTCTAGAACTCAACTCAATCATGAATTGCTCGTGGAGGTCTCTGACTATCCTGCCTAGGTCAAATCTTAGTGCAAATTGTAACACCACTTCACTCTTCTTCTCTACATTTGTCAGAGTTACATTTTTATTTTTGTGGGTTAATTTGATCAATGTTGGAATTCTCTAGTAGAACATCATTAGCTCTGTGAGGCTAGAGTCTGTGCTTTCCATCCCCTGCACACCTAATACAGTGTAGGTTTTCAAGAAATGTCTGTTAAATGAAAAAGTGTGGTAGACCCATTTCTCAGCTACTGTGAGTATGGTCAGCTAACAGCTCACGGTTGCCCTCTCTTCCCTGAAGAATTAACTTTGGCTGATAAGAGCCACCTCAGTTGGGAGATCAAACCCCACCCCACCCGCCCCCAGGGCAGCCTGCAGCAAAAGGCTGAATGGTTTGAGGGTGAAAAAAAGATGGTACCCCATAATGAGGTGCCACTTCACAGCCTCTAGGATACCTATAATAAAAATCATAGACAGTAACAAGTGTTGGCAAGGATGGGGAGAAACTGAGACCCTCCGACAATGCTGGTGAGTGTATACAATGGGATAGCCAGGGTGCAAAACAGTTTGGAAGTTTTTCAAAAAGTTAGCCACTAACAAAACCAAATGATCCAGCAATCCCACGCCTATGATATAACTCAAGAGAAGACAATTGAAATAAAAACTTGTACATGTACATTCACAGAGGCACAAGAACCAAAAGGGTGGCAAAAAGCCAAATGTCCATCAATCGATAAGTGGATAAATAAAAAGGAGTATACCTATACAGTGGAATACTTATACGCGGCCTTATAAAGGGATGAGGTGCTGACATGCTACAATGTGGATGAACCTCGAAAATATATGTTAAGTGAAAGAAGGCAGACACAAAAGACCATATATTGTATGAGTCTATTTATATTAAATGTCCAAAATAGGCAAATTCATGGGACAGAAAGCAGATTAGTGGTTTCTAGGTGCTGAAGGGAGGGAGAATTGAAAGTGACTGCTAATAGGTACAAGATTTCCTTTGGAGGTGAAGAGAAATTTTGGGATTAGATAGTGGTAAAGATTGTACAACATTGTGAATGTACTTAATGCTACTAAAGTGTGCACTTCAAAATAGTTAAAATGGTAAATTTTAGGGGCACCTGGGTGGCTCAACCTGTAAAGCGTCTGCCTTTGGCTCAGGTCATGATCTCAGGGTCCTGGGATTGAGCCCTGTGATGGGCTCTGCCCTCAGTGGGGAGTCTGCTTCTCTCTCTCCCTCTGCCCCTCCCCCACTCATGCTCTACTCTCTTTCTCTCTCAAATAAATAAATAAAATCCTTAAAAAACAAACAAACAAACAAACAAACAGTAAATTTCAGGTTATGTGTATTTTACCACCATTTAGAAAAAAGGCTGGGATGTCTCTGTGGTGTAATGTGCGCTCCAGAGTGTCTCTAAGATCAGGCTGCCTTTAGATTTTATCTAGGACCACATCCTTGGTCACCATTTTCCTGTTTCTAATTCTGTCCCTCACTGCCTTACAGTTTTCACCTAAGAGCACACCCTCAGTACATCAAGGCCATCTTAATCCCTGTCTCAGGCTCTGCTTCTATGGAACTTGACCTAAAACAATGAATGAACTATTAATTAAGCATGTAAATAAAAAATTTTTAAAGATTTATTTATTTATTTTGAGAGAGAGAGCGTGGGGAAGGGGCAGACGGGGAGAGAGAGAGAGAGAGAGAGAGAGAGAGAGAGAATCTTAAGCAGACTCCCTGCTGAGCACAGAGCCCAATGTGGGATCGATCCCAGGATGCCAGGATCATGATCTGAGTCGGATGCCTAACCAACTGAGCCATCCAGGGGGCCCCAGCGTGTAAATAAAATATTTAAATGCCCAAGCCCTTACGGCTCGGGTTTGACTCCAAAGTCCACTCTCTAACCACTATGCTGCTTTCTCTCATGAGTTCACCAAAGCAAATACCACCTTGTCAGACCAGGACTGTGGGGGCCAGACCATGTTCCCTTAGGGACCATGCCTCTGCCTCTTTTTGTGCCTTCTTTGAACTCCTGCACCTCAGACTAAATGGCGAGCCTGTATCAATGATTATTTCCCTGCAACCTCAAGGCCTGTATAACATTAAAAAAAAAAAAAAAAAAGGAAAAGAAACATGAAAACAGCCCATCTCCTCAACCCTTCCATATAACAGAGAAGTTACTGTATGTGGGAAACCAGCTGTCCACACTGACATCATCAAAGAGTCTCCAAGCATATAGAAAGATTGTACTAACTCACTCGTTCTTGTAAAGACATTAATATTGTCCCATCACTAAGCAGCTGAAACCCTCAATAAATCGCCACAGAAAGGCAAATTTGTAAATGCCTAAGTATAGTCATAATAATAGTATTATAATTTTTATTGGACATGCTCAGAGCAATGGATTATTTATAGCATCATGTGCAATGTTGAAAATTTCAGGACACGAATTATAAACTCTTAGAGTGTGGGAGAAGTTTATAGAAAGAACAGTACAAGTAAGCGCTAACATGGGGGACATTATGGTAAGAACTTACTTGATCAAACTTGAAATCATTTTTAACCTACTGACAAGCAAGAAAGAAGATGAATAATTTTCCAGTAAACACAACTAGTGGTCAAAAATAATCTGATATGTTCCCGTTCTTATTTTTTCTTGTAGCAAGATATAAGAGAGAAGGTGTCTTTGTCAGCTATTTAAGAAACAGCCCCAGAGGCCCCTGGGTGGCTCAGTCGGTTGAGTGACTGACTCTTGGTTTCAGCTCAGGTCATGATCTCAGGGTCATGGGATGGAGTCCTGTGTTGCATTCCAGGTTCAGCATCGGAGTCTGCTTGTCCCTCTCCCTCCGCTCCTCCCTCTGCTCACATCACGTTCTCTCTCTCCCTCTCTCGCTCTCTCAAATAAATTAAATTCAATCTTTATAAAGGAAACAGACACAAAATCTCAATGGCATATAACAATAAGCTTTATTTCTTGCTGTGTACCTGTGGTTGCATTAGAGTTCAGCTCATTTTGTCTTAACCTAGCTAGGCTTGGCTCCGCGTAGCAAATCAGATAGGCTCCTGTGTTTATTACTGTCTTGGGGCAGCAGGTTCCCTGCCATAGCTGTGGTAATAGTGCAAAAGAGCAAACCCACACACACGGGCACACTTCAAACCTCTGCATGTGTCCGACCTGCCAATGTCCCACTGGCCAAAGTAAATCCCATGGTCAAGTCCAAGGTCAAAGGGCAGAGACCCATCATGAGGACAAAGCAAGATTCTAGATACACTAACCTATTACAGAGAAAGGAAGAAGTGAGACGAATAGTTGAATCTGTCACAGAGGGTCTGACTTACCCAAATCGTTTTATAGTATTTTCTGTAGAATCATAAATTTATACAGATACAGATATTTATATATACACGTAGAAATTTACATATACAGATACAGATATTTATATATACACAGAAACTTATAGATATATACACATATATATTTTTATATATACATATATATTAGCAGGAGTTTTTGCCTGCCCAGTTTCCCAATTCCTCCTCGCTACACTCTCTCTTTAATTCAGATGGGGCTGATCTCCCCCTTGCCTCTGGGAAAGAACATGAGACCCCAGGATTGGCCAATCAGAATAACTCATCCTCTTGCCAAATCTGATTGGTTCCAGAATGGTCATGTGACCTAAGACCAGCCTATAAAAGCCAAGCCCAGGGTTTTTAGTATAGCTGTTAGAAAAAACCTCTATGCGGGTGTAGCACTTTAAAAGTTGGTAACTATTTCCGTCATACGTTACCTCAGAAGAGGCGTTTCTTTCGCCATGCTCTGCCCAGTTTCTCAATGCCTGTCCAACCTCTTCATCTACATACACATCGCTTTCTGAGAGAAGCTTCAGCTTGTAACCACCAGCTTGGGTTTTGCCCTAACTCCCAATCCTTGCATAGTTAGCTCCATTCCTAAAGTCTTGCCTCTTGAACTGAAAAGACAAACCATTTTGTTCAAAAACATCACCATCATCCTAGCAACATTAGTTAACTTAACATGTTCTAATATTTTTAAGTGTCACCAGTTTAAACGGAAGCCAGGAATATTTTTAAAAATTCACTAAGAACCAGGCAAAAAAAGAAATTCCAAAAAATAAAGTAAATGCATGAGTGTTGATATTATTAGTGTTTGAAAAACAAATATTGTAGGTAGGATAATATGAAATATGAGTAGATATAATTTACAAGGTTGATAAAAAGATTATTTTTCTGTAATCTACTTCCCTGCCTTTCCAATTAATAGTGAATTTATTATGGGTTTCTATGTGATGCTATGGAATGCCAAGTCTTTGGACTTAAAACCTCAGGGCAGATAAGCATTTTAGGTGATTAAAAAAAGCACATTTATAAGATGATGTTCTTGAAGGCCCATGGGAAGAAATTCACACCATTCTTTAAAATTTCATTACAGAAGATGAATAAATGTCTGTCAAATTAACTTTGCTGGGTCTCATAAGTGGCAGGAAATGCAAGAACAAATGCAAATACCAAAGCACAATTTGTTTTCCTTCAGTCACTTGATAGGGAAGAGTTTGGTTTCTGCCATATGTAATACAGGCTCCCATCAAAAATCTCGGTTGCTGGATCCAGCTAACATAATGTTCATCCGTAAGACATCTAGATGTGGGGGCGCCTGGGTGGCTCAGTCGGTTAAGCCTATGACTTGATTTCAGCTCAGGTCATGATCTCAGGATCATAGGGCTTAAGACTCTCTCTCCCTCTCCCCCTGCCCCACCCCCCAACCTGCCACCATACTCCCTTTCTCTCCCTAAAATAAATAAGTAAATCTTAAAAAAAAAGACATTTAGATGTGAGTTCCCTGTACCTTTATTTCTTTAATAATTTTTTATTGTTATGTTAATCACCATACATTACATCATTGGTTTTTGATGCAGTGTTCCATGATTCGTTGTTTGTGCATAACACCCAGTGCTCCACGCAGAATGTGCCCTCTTTAATACCCATCACCAGGCTAACCCATGCCCCCAACCCTCTCCCCTCTAGAACCCTCAGTTTGTTTTTCAGAGTCCATCATCTCTAATGGTTCATCTCCCTCTCCGACTTACTCCACTTCATTCTTCCCCTCCTGCTATTTTCTTCTTCTTTTTTTTTTCTTAACATATATTGCATTATTTGTTTCAGAAGTACAGATGCATCATTCATCAGTCTTGCACAATTCACAGCGCTCACCGTAGCACATACCCTCCCCAATGTCTATCACCCAGCCACCCCATCCCTCCCACACCCCACCACTCCAGCAACCCTCAGTTTGTTTCCTGAGATTAAGAATTCCTCATATCAGTGAGGTCATATGATACATGTCTTTCTCTGATTGACTTATTTCACTCAGCATAACACCCACCAGTTCCATCCACGTCGTTGCAAATGGCAAGATCTCATTCCTTTTGATGGCTGCATAATATTCCATTGTGTATATATACCACCTCTTCTTTATCCATTCATCTGTCGATGGGCATCTTGGCTCTTTCCACAGTTTGGCTATTGTGGACATTGCTGCTATAAACATTGGGGTGCACGTACCCCTTCGGATCCCTACATTTATATCTTTGTGGTAAATACCCAGTAGTACAATTGCTAGATCATATGGTAGCTCTATTTTCAACTGTTTGAGGAACCTCCATACTGTTTTCCAGAGTGCTTGCACCAGCTTGCATTCCCACCAACAGTGTAGGAGGGTTCCCCTTTCTCCGCATCCCCGCCAACATCTGTTGTTCCCTGACTTGTTCATTTTAGCCATTCTGACGGGTGTGAGGTGGTATCTCATGGAGGTTTTGATTTGGATTTCCCTGATGCCGAGCGATGTGGAGCACTTTTTCATGTGTCTGTTGCCCATTTGGATGTCTTCTTTGGAAAAATGTCTGTTCATGTCTTCTGCCCATTTCTTGATTGGATCATTTGTTCTTTGGGTGTTGAGTTTGAGAAGTTCTTTATAGATTTTGGATACTAGCCCTTTATCTGATATGTCATTTGCAAATACTTTTTCCCATTCTGTCAGTTGTCTTTTGGTTTTGTGGACTGTTTCTTTTGCTGTGCAAAAGCTTTTTATCTTGATGAAATCCCAATAGTTCATTTTTGCCCTTGCTTCCCTTGCCTTTGGCGATGTTTCTAGGAAGAAGTTGCTGCGGGTGAGGTCGAAGAGGTTGCTGCCTGTGTTCTCCCTTAGGATTTTGATGGACTCCTGTCTCACGTTTAGGTCTTTCAACCATTTGGAGTCTATTTTTGTGTGTGGTGTAAG